>NC_141694.1:132371945-132909445 GCF_964263255.1 Lissotriton vulgaris
GTCGAAGCATACTCCAGCCCAAAGACACCAACGGGCATGGACTCTTGTGGATTATCAACGAAAACGTCTGGCAGCCATTGCTGCACTGGAACTCATAAACGCTAGCTTGGTGGAGCCTCTCCAAAACCACAGGGAAGGGAGCTGCCATTATAGACCACCCAGAAAGAACTGGGGTTTTCTGGCAAGTCCAAGTTGTCTGGTCCCCCCGCACTGAAGCCCTTTATCTATTGACTCTTGTGTGTGGTGCTGTGGGGGTTCTCAGGCCCTGTCATCCCAGGCAGCAGGAGAATATGGTTCCCAAAACGGCGGAGGGTTTCATTTGCAAATGGGAGAGGGCGGCCTCCATTGATTTGGAAGCATATAGTGCATTTGAGGGCGCTGTGGGACTACGCCTCATGGAAGAAACATCAATTTTGGGCCAATTGCCCGGGAAATGGGGACCTTTTGACTTGGTATTAGGAATCCGTCCCCCTGGACTTTGGAAGTCGAAAAAAGCTGAATTCTTTCCCACCCCTTCGTCAGACTGCTCTGTCCCTGGGGCATGGCCAGTTAATCCCGCCCCGGGGAATCAGTCAGCAGAGATGGGCCTAGTTTTTTGTGGGTGATCTGGGCAACCTGGCTATTCTGCATTCCCACTGATACATCATTGATACCTGGACTTGGTGTGGATACCTGATCGACACGGCAACAGTAACTCAGAATTCCTGAAAGCAAGTAAAAACTTTGGGCCCCCAATGCTGTCTGTGGTCTTTTCTAAATCAGACACAACTAAGGGGGAAGAGGATGAACTCCTACAACAACAAAAAGAGAAGCAGGACTATTTAGATTCACACTGTTATATTTGGTGGCACATGCTTAGCCACAAATTGTGGCATGCTTCATCATAGGGCTTGCTAAACAACACCCCTGCACAGACCAACGCCTGGGGTGGAGCAAAAGGGAGGAGGTAAGTCAACGTCTCAAGTCTCCTTCTCTGAGCAACATACAACAATAAGTTCCTTTTGGGATTGTTTTCAATTTTGTAGTCTAACTGTCTTTCCTCCTCAAATATTTGCTGGCAGGAACAATCTCCTCAGTAAATTTATTTTCCTCAAAGCTCGAATTCTAAATCTGCAAACACAGCAATAAAATGATGCGCTCAGGTGACACAACTGATAACAGTTAAATTAAGCCGTTTCATTGTTACACATGCGGAATGTGAATTCAGGAGGGAGCGCAAGGGAACAAAAGACTAAAGCGCTAACTCTATTTCTCCCAGCTAGTGGCTGCCATCTTGAATTATCACGATGTGCAAGCAAGATAAAATGTTCAATATTTATCTGAGGAGGAGCATCAAATGTCGTCTTCTAAATCTCTCCAATCCAAACTGGGATCTTCCATACAATTGTGAACAATCATCAATCCCTGTGCCTGACTGAGGATATACTCTTCACCAGTGACTAGTCCCACTCTAGCAATGTGGGACAGGGTGGCATGCAAAATGGGCCTCAGCACTTTGCCGTTCTCTCCACTGTTATTTAACCCATCCTTCACATCGGCTGTGGAATAGAATGGGTAGCCCAGGAATATATAAGATTTTAATTTATCTGAAAGTCTAAAAAGTGAATATAACATCCATGATACAGAAAGTTGCCATTAGTACCAGATCATACTTGGGTATTACGCCCATTGGTTAAACCACTAGCTAGTAGGCATCTGACCAAATTTGAGTGGTGGCTTAGCACTAGTGTAGTAGATAAAAAATGATTTCCTAATTATGTAAACGTTGGCAAAACCATTGTAACACCAAAAAGACACCAGGACAAGAATTGTGGGAGGGGGCATAGGGGAGCTCACTCACACTGAAAGAGTGGGGAGACTGTTGCGATGTAAATTTATTGAAGCCCAACACACGGCGTGTAAGTAAACCTTATTTTTATTAATCATCCATCGATACGTCTGTTCTCTGAAGTGACCCAGATCAACTGCCATCCTCGAGAATCTCTGTTTACTACCTCGTCATAAGGTTCTTCATCAAGATTCCAGAAGGATGCCACAGAGACATGTACACATGCAAACATATCTCAGTGAAGAGCACAATAGGAAGAGAATCTGTGTAAAAGTTGACTCTTTACTGGCAGTATACATCAGTCAAACTTCATGAGTGAAACTGACGCTGATCAACCTAAGCAGGTGATTTTGTGGTGGGACAAACATTGATTGGCAGTTTGTTACTATCTGACGTTACACCTATTCTGAACAGAGGTGGTAGATAGAGATGATGATGCAGTGTTCCAGACCCATCCCTACATTGCTGGCATATATGCTACTTGTACTGCCTAACTCACCATCCTGCGACACCCTTTAAGGTGTAGATAGATGTCCCTGGCTCTATGTGCTGCACTACAGGCCACTCCAGTCCCAGGAAAGATTAAAAATAACTGTACTGACTGCTACTTATTTCTAAATTATTAGACATGGAAAACCTAATGATATCCCTAGAGAAGAATATGGCAAGGTATGAGGTTAACTGGGTACCATTTTTGACTTGGTGTTTTTTCTGAGTTCAATGAGTTGACATGTCTGAAATTCTGAAAGATGTTGAATTTCACCAAAACAAGTGTCTTCTTCAGCAAAGGGTGGTGTGTGCCAATAGTTATACTTGCATATTACTGCTTTCAACGTTCCTTTCTCTAATGATGCCATTTAAGTTTTATTTTGCACACAAGCTTTCAATACAAATGTAAATTTTCCATCTATTTTATTTTCAGATAAAGATTCTTAGGCCTGAATGTCTGACCACTGCTGTCAGAGAGTTTATTATTGAGAAAATGGGACCAATGTATCTTCAAAGTGGTGGAATTAACCTGAAGGAAGTATATAAAGAGTCCAATGCTACTACTCCACTTATATTCATTCTCTCCCCTGGTAGGTTTTTAATTTTCAGTATTTCAATTATTTGAAACACAACTAGAGAGAAATTATTTGAATATAAGCTATTGTGGAGTTGTTTAGGTAGCAAAGTGGAAATGCTATACTTTCTCAGACTTGTGGCCAGTGTGACTAATCTGCTCTGTGTCATTCAACAGGAACAGACCCAGCTGCACACCTGCAACGACTCGCACTGGAGACACGAGGGAGTGCATTGCACTTGGACATGGTTTCCTTGGGCCGCGGTCAAGGTGCCAAAGCTGAGGAATTAATCAAGAAAGCACAGATACTCAAGGGGCGATGGGTTTTCCTCCAGAATTGCCATCTAGCAGCCTCTTTTATGCCCAGACTTCGCACAATCGTTGACTCGTAAGTTCTTGCAAATCAACATTTGGATGTTCATTTCTTAGCTGTTTTATCTGCTGTTTCAGCATGTATAATCCTCGCTTTGAGGGTAGCTGAGGGAACAAGTGAAGTACAGAGACCTATTGGCTCCCTTGACTCAGAAAGCCCTGCCCTCCAAATCACTTTGTCGAACAGGAGTACCTCAAGTAACCATATCCATTATTTAAATCTCTGACTGTGGTCACACATAAGTTCGGGTTGGTAGATGTTCATCAACATTTTTCAATTTCCCACCTTGGACCGTCCATAATCTGTTCTTGAGGCCAGATTTAGACATGTATTAAATTACCACTTAGTTGTGTAATTTTGCATGAGCATAAATCTAGTGCAAGCTTAAATTTGCATTCTTAATGATATTCCTTCCCATAAGGCAGATATAGGCCTGCAAGCAGGTTGATGAGTCAAATCCAACATCAGTAGTGTCAGTTTGACAATCCAAGAGTAGCATGCATACTTTGGATACAATAAATGAGAACCACATTAATTTTCAGATTTAAAACAAAAAAAATTATCATGTTTTGAACAAACATGTAGCATAACATAGCACCATCACAATATCCTCTCGTACAGTTCATTAGTGTTCCAAAATTTTAAAGAAAATAGTTCAAGGTTGGCTAACTAATATCTTACCATTGACAGTATTTTTTTTTTAGATTTTTGAATAGTGAGTATTTTATTATTATTTTTCATAATTGTTTTGTTTGTAGGTTCACCAATCCAAGCACATCTATGGATCCTCAGTTCAGACTGTGGTTGAGCTCAAAACCAGACCCTTCGTTTCCAGTTCCAATACTACAGAAGAGTTTCAAGGTAGGAAGCAGTTGTGACATAAACATAGCAGATAGAAATTGGAGGAGATGTCATAAACGTGCCCCACTGCCATGAGTAAATCCATCCCCTTTGTTTTATAGTACTCCACGTCTCCCTCATGATCCAAAGACCTATGTTTGTTGACTCATTCAATTTGACTAATTATCCAGTTACAGACTCTGTAGTGGTATGTGCTGCCAGTGCTAGAGCATACCCTTATTTCTATTTGCTCCTTAGCAGGGGTTCGAATAAGGTTGGCACCACAGTTGAACATTGTCTGCTGGCCAGCCAATAAAGAATGCTCCTTGTGAGAAAGTCCTCCTTTTTGCCCTGATCAGCCCCATGTTTTGACTGATACTGGTGGTTAATGACTCAGATTTTGCTCTGCTATCCAGGCTAACCTGTTTAAAAGGTATTGGGTAATTAGATGTAATTACAATTGGTACTAACAACCTACCTATAAGTCTGTAGTATATAGTAGGGCATGTAAAGTTAGAGACCCAGTAGATTAGATGCACTTAAGTGTGCACTGATGTATTGCCTACTGTTATTTTAAAGGCAGCCCTTCTTTGCAGGCTGCTTTTAAAATAAAACGATGTCCAAATTCGACTTTGAGAATAAAGGTATTTCCAAAGTCTTAAACTACCTTATTCTTATTTTTACATAAAAGTCACCCCTATGGTCCACCCTAAGTTCCCCAAGGTTAGGGTGCATTGTTAAAATAAGCAGGGACATTTTAAAATATATTTTATATGCCATACTGAGGGAAAAACTGACATTTTTGTTTTTCCTCATTGTGGTACATTAGCTTCATAGGCTAACATGGGAAGGCTTTATTAAATGTTAATGAACTATATCTTCTGACAGAAGTGAGCTAAAATAATCATTCAAAATGTTAAAATGATAGAATAAACCCAACAACATGCCAAGGTTGGATTTATTATAACTATAACAGAAAATAAGTTATAGAACTTGCTTTTCTGATGTGCCCAAATTCAGCTCTGGAGCAGAGTCCCCCGATAGTCCAGCCTTAGACAGGCTGAGCCAAACTGCTCTGATGAGGTGTGAAGTACCCTGAAGGGAAACAATGAGACATCTGCTGGGAGATGAACTGCAGTGCCAGAGCAAATGGCAGGAAGGGGGTGGGTTAGCCAAAGAGTCAAAGAGAGCAAGACAGTAAGGAAAGGGAACAGGCCCGCCCCCACTTCCTGCTCCTCCAGCCAGATGGTAGCCCCTCTAATTGAATTAGCAGAGGGACTGGAAGGGAGGTGTTAGGGAAAGTTAAAAGTTAGCCACACCTGTAGGTTGGGTTAGCCAGACCTTAAGCTCTAGGAGAGATTTTCTCCATTTTGGATTTTATTGAACAGTGCTTTCTGGGACAGGACTTTGCCACACTTCATGGGAAGTGTTCAGGATTGAGGGTGGTACCCTACACCCCATTGGTCTATGGTTCCCCTCTGCTTGGCAGCCCAGAAGCCTGGATAAATATGCAAGAGCTGCCCCGCTACTTATATCCCTGCCTGGAAGAAAGAAGAAGGACTGCCCTGCTGCACCCCTGGCCTGCACTAAGAGGACTGCACTTATAAGGACTGCATCTGCTGAACACTTTGGGCTTCAGCAAAAGAAGGACGTTGCCTGACTCTAATAGTTTGAAGAGTGGACTCCTGCATCATCTCCTCCAATAAGAACCCAGCTAGACAGCTTTAAGTGGACTTTCAAGGATTTGACAGGTGCGTTGCCGTCCCAACTTCGAGGAGCAACTCAGAGATTCTGTAACCCTGGATTGGTGTTGTGGACACTTCAATAGCCCAGGACCTTCTGGGTGAAGATTCGGTAGTTTGGAATCATTTGGAGATTTTTTGTCCAAAAGCTCCATAAGTTGACCAACACGCTGTCGGGAGTCAACCCGGTAACCTTGAACCGCAACTCGGCCTGAGGTACAGGTGTGCCCTGCTGAAGCTCCAGTGCATTTCGTAGTCAACAAGACTTCCAGGAGGTGACCGAGGCTTCAACCTGCAAGCTGGCCTGACGAGGAGATCCGCTCGATGTTGAGAGAAAAAGCTCCAAAAAAGTGACTATGTCAGAAGGTTAAAACTTGTATCTGACCTGGACTCCATTGCAGTCAGCCTGTAACAAGCACCACCAGATGTCCCAATTTGGCGCTTTTGGCTTTTAAGTGCTAGAAAGTATTTAATCTTTAAAAATTCATATATCCGGTTCCCCACATTTGATTTTTGTCGTTTTGGTCTCATTTTATTCATGAAAATAATTCATATTGTTATAAATTGTTGTTGGATATTTATTGTGTATTGTGTCCTACTTATTTAATTTATTGGTGTTTTAAATGCTTTACCCACCTGTCTCCTAAATTAAGCCGGTCTTCTCCCAGCCAACCTACCAGTTAAGATACATTTTGTGAGAACTTTACTGGACCTTCTTTGTGATTGTGGTGTTATTACTAGTTGTACGCACCTACCTGCACCTACTAATAAAACACTTTCCAACACTCCCTTTGCTGGCTAATGTTCCAGTTCCGCAAACCGGGGCAAAGCTATCAATGGTGCGATAGGTGTAGTGGCACTGGGGCCCAGATGCCCAATGGGCCCACTCAACCCTAATTATTACTGTATTTTACCGTCCAAATAGCTGTGCTGGGGTAATTCTTTTTACTCGCAGTAGAGCCTGTGGCACTATTACTAATGCACTACCCACAAAGGGAACATGTTTTGCCTCACCAATTCCCAGAATCTACTTGTGTGCTGTGTACAAACAGGGGGCACTGTGGGTGATAGAAGTGGCTCCATCTCCAGGCCAGGTCTTACCTTGCTGAGCCATAATGATAAAGATAATTTATAAAAATACGGGTCTATTATGTCCTGGTGCTCCATCAGCCTGTATTAGCTGGGCCCACAAATGGAATGGATGCCTGGGTACCTGCCATTGCTTTTGGTGACAGGAAAGCCTGATCAGCCAAGACAAATCTAAAACATGAACATTTTCTATTTGTGATTGGGCTTCCCTTACACTAAAAGCAAAAGGAGTCCAAACCTCCATTTGTGAACACGGCTGCTTGATAAGAGGCTGATGGAGCGCACAGGAGGACTGAGCAACTTTATTATGTTGTCCTTGGCAGTGCATATTCTGTGAAGCCTGATGCTCAGTTCTGATTAAATGAGTTGACCAACTACGGTGTTCGCTGTAATTATATTTATGTATTTTTGTTCCCATTTATTTTTTTCTTGACTTGGCTTCATTGAATGTTGTTACGTTAAACACCTCAACAAAAATTATTTAAAACAATCAGTTTTCATTAACACTTGCCCTTCTGTTCCAAAGATGGCAGTAGAACAACCAAAGGGACTGAAGGGAAAATTACTTCAAACATTTGGCAGCAGTGGCTCTGGAGAGGTAACGGAAAGTAATTTTGAGAAAGGAGAACGGAGACCATCTTGGAAAAGGCTTTTATTCAGCCTTTGCTTCTTCAACGCCGTAGTCAATGAGAGAAGAAAGTATGGTGCCCTGGGTTGGAATATCCCATATGAATTCACCTCTTCTGACTTGGAGGTAAGGTTTTTACAAGCATAAAGTCAGTAATTTCTAATATTACACAGAATCCTAATCTTTGAAGTTTTTTCAGGAATCAGTTTGGATCTGAAAACATTTTAGCAGTACCTCTGACCAGCACAAGGTGACATTGTCTTGGTGCCAGCCGTCAATTTTCCACATCCTCCGGCTTATAAAAACCCTTCCAGTACTGTGATGTCACTTCCTTCTTAAGACACCACAGAAACGAGGATATTCAGTTCCATGCTATTTCTTACACTTGACTGTTCTGATAATATTCCCATTTAACAAAAATATAGCCGGACACGATATCTGAGAATGTATCCTCCAAAGATCTTTTAGTTTGGATTATGCCCACAGTACACAAAGAAGTTCTTAGTGACTAACATTCAGTGCCTTATCCCACATGAGGTGTCTCTAATAACTTTGTTGGTATTCGCCACACTCCAGACAGCTTACCATTTGGACACACCTGGTAGCAACCTTGTTCCAACTCCTAACCTCAAACCTTTGATTGTGGGTAATTTATATAATGGCAGGTTGTCTGCAGAAGTAACTTGAATTTACAGTCAGAAAATTTCACAAAGCGAATCCTTATTTTTTGTATCAACATTTTGAGATTGCTGCCACAAATTCGACATTCTTGGTTGTAAACCACCCTGCTGCATAACATCTTGAGAGTCAAGCACTGGGTATTCTGCAGGTGCACTGAGCTTATGTTTTGCTCTTTTGCATTTTATTTACCAGGAGGTTTGTTTGTTTTTTTGCTCTGGGTCTTTTGAGTGTAATGGGAATAGCAAGGCCATGCATTGGGAAATTAATAATAATAATTAGCGACCTCTGACCCTGCCTACAGGTTAGGTCGCCCCCACGCCGCTGCCGCCTGCTCACCCTGGTCTCCTGCTGCTGTCTCCTGGTGCCAGCTGACTTGGCCTGTCCGCTTGCTGCCTCTGCCTGCCCCCAGTCCCAGCCGCTGCTGAGCCGGTCACCTTCGCCGCACTCTTCCCGCCGCTGCGGCCCGACCCCCTGACAGCCCATTCTCCTCCTGCTCCCGCCTCCCAGCTGCTCCTCCTTCCCATCAATGCTCTTATGCAGACCGCAAAGTGGCCGCGCCGCTGGTGCGCCCAAGATGCGTCTAAGGCAAGCCCATCTGCTCCCGTCCACGCCTGGGCCACGCCCAACGCCAGAGCCCCTGGCCCCCGCGACCACCACAACACCCGTCTCCACTAGGCCACCGGAACCCTCCACGCACTCAACACCGGACGATCAAGCACCTGCTACCTGGCCGTCCCGAAACGGACCCACAGACCCTTCACCTGCCGAAACTGCAGCTACACCAGCATCCAGCCTGCCGACCCATCCGCCAATCAATCCAACCACCTTCGCTGCATCCTCCTAAAAACCCGCTCTGCCAGGAAACACGCCGTCGAACTCTGGGACCTACTCGACACCCACACCCCTGACGTCGCATTCCTGACCGACACCTGACTGAACTCCTCCTCAGCACCCAACATCGCCATAGCCATCCCGGAAGGCTACAAGGTCATCTGCAAGGACCGCACCAACGGAGTAGGAGGAGGAATCGCCATCATCCACAAGAACACCCTCAACATCTCCACTAATGATGCTGACACCCTCTGCACCACCGAACACCTGCACTTCCAAATCCACACCGACCCCAACACCACCCTCAGAGGAACACTCGTCTACATACCCCCGACCCCGACCCCGACCACAGTTCTGCGACTCCATCGCCGACCTCGTGAGCACGCACGCCCTCGCCTCCACTGACTACATCCTCCTCGGGGACCTGAACTTCCACCTCGAGAACAACAATGACCCCAACTCCTCCACCCTGATTGATAACCTCGCCAACCTTGGACTCAGACAACTCGTCACGACGCCCACCCACTCCGCCGGCCACACGCTGGACCCCATCTTCTCAGCAAGCACCCACGTCCGCTTCAACCACACCACCGAACTCCACTGGACCGACCACCGCTGCATCCACTTCACCTTTCGGGAACCCGTCACACCCCACCGCACCCAACAGATGCCACGCCGCAGCTGGAGCAAAGTCACTGATGACCAGCTAACCACCACCCTCGCCCAAAGCCTACCCGAAGACGCCGCAGCCCACAACCTCAGACAATGGATCGAAGACTCCCCCAACACCCTTGCCCCAATCAAGAACCCCTCCACCAGCCACACCAGAAAGAAAGCAAGCTGGTTCTCCCAAGACCTCCAGGCATCCAAGAAAACCTGCCATAAGTTAGAGAAGAACTGGACCCGCGAACGAAAGCTAGCAGCTCACAAGGACGCCACCGCAACCACCAACACCTCATCAGATCCGCCAAGAGAGCCTCCTTCATAGACCGCCTAGACAACAATGCACACAACAGCAAAGAGCTCTTCAACATCGTGAAAGAACTCTCCAACCCCATCTCCAGCGCCAACGACATCCCACCCTCGCAAGAACTGTGCGACTCACTGGCCACCTTCTTCCGCCTCAAGATCACGGACATCCACAACAGCTTCAACACCGCGACCGCCCCGGCAACCACCGAGACATCCACGACCACCACTCGCACCAACCGCCTGACCTCCTGGACCAACATAGACAACAATGACACCATCAAGATCATGAACTCCGTACACTCCGGATCCCCGACAGATCCATGCCCTCACCACATCTTCAACAGGGCCAGCACCATCATCGCACCCCACCTCCGGAAGGCCATCAACAGCTCCCTCAAGACAGCGAGCTTCCCTGAGGACTGGAAGCATGCCGAGATCAACGTCCTACTGAAGAAACCCACGGCTGACCCCAAGGACCTCAAAAACTTCCGACCCATCTCCCTGCTCCCGTTCCCAGGGAAGGTCATCGAGAAGGCCGTCAATATACAACTAACCAGGTTCCTCGAGGAAAACAGCATCCTGGACTTGTCCCAGTCCAGATTTTGCCGCAACCATAGCACCGAGACAACCCTCCTAGCCACGACCAACGGCAACAGAACCCTGCTAGACAACAGTGAAACCGTGGCCCTCATCCTCCTGGACCTGTCGGCTGCCTTCGACACGGTCTGCCACCACACCATACGCACCCGCCTCCACGACGCAGGGATTCAAGAGAAGGCCCTGGACTGGACCACCTCTGTCCTCTCCGGTAGAACACAGAGCGTTCGCCTTCCTCCCTTCCGCTCCGAAGCCACCGAGATCATCTGCGGCGTACCCCAGGGCTCTACCCTCAGCCCCACGCTGTTCAACGTCTACATGGCCCCGCTCGCCCTCATCGCCCGACTGCACAACCTCAACATCATCTCCTACACCGACGACACCCAGCTGATCCTCTCCCTCACACAGCCAAAACCAAACTCCACGAGGGAATGACAGCCGTCGCCGACTGGATGAGAAACAACCGGCTGAAGCTGAACTCAGACAAAACGGAGGTCCTCATTCTCGGGTCCACCCCCTCGGCTTGGGACGACTCCTGATGGTCCTCGTCGCTAGGAACAGCCCCCACCGACCACGCACGCAACCTAGGGGTAATCCTCGATTCCACCCTCTCCATGACAAAGCAGGTCAATGCCGTCTCCTCCTCCTGCTTCAACACCCTCCGTATGCTTCGCAGGATCTACAAGTGGATCCCCAGCCAAACCAGAAGGACGGTTGACCAAGCTCTCGTCAGCAGTAGACTGGATTATGAAAACGCTGTCTATGCCGGAGCCTCGACGAAGCGCCTCAAACGGCTCCAACGCATCCAGAACGCTTCAGCATGTCTGATCCTCGACATGTCGCGCCGCAGCCACATCACACCCCGCCTGAAAGACCTGCACTGGCTCCCCATCAATAAGAGGATAACCTTAAAGCTCCTCACCCACGCACACAATGCACTCCACAACACCGAACCAGCGTACCTGAACTGCCGCCTCAACTTCTACACCCCCATCCGCCAGCTCCGCTCCGCAGACCACGCCCTCTCCACCGTCCCCCTCTTCTGAGGAGCAACCACCGGCGGTAGATCCTTCTCCCACCTCGTCGCCAAGACATGGAACACCCTCCCCCTACACTTACGGCAGACAAAGGACCTACTGACCTTCAGGAGACTCCTCAAGACCTGGCTATTCAAAAAGTAGCAGCCCCCCCCCCTCCCCTCAGCGCCTTGAAACCCTAACGGGTAAGTAGCGCGCTTTACAAATAATATGATTGAATGAATACAATGCAAAAATCTGCAATGACAATAAAATAATGGTTGAACTGATATTACATATTTTTGCACAGCTGTGTCTGGTTAAGAAAGATATATTTTTCTTGTGTGTTCATAGGTTTCCATGCAGATGCTGGCAATGCTTCTTGAAAGCCAAAGTGAGATACCATGGCAAGCTGTACATTACCTCACTGGTGAAGTGGTATACGGTGGACGAGTGACAGACAACTGGGACCGTCGATGCCTGTTAAGCATTTTGGATACTTTCTACAATCCTGCGATGTTACAGGAAGACTACGCATTCTCAAGTGATAGGGTATGATGTTCATAAATTTCAAACCATTTGCTATAATTTATTTAAAACCATTTGCTATAATTTATCAATGAATTAACAATATATAAAATATTCTCTTATCCTGAGAGATTTCAATCCAAGAGCAGACAATCAAACCCATCAGCTCAAGCTCATTTGCATTCCTTGTAGCCCTTTCTTGCCACTGTTTGGTCCAAAAATCTAATCAAATGCAGACCATAACTTGAACTGAGTCTAAACTGTATGACGATGGTCCTTTCTGCTAGCCCAATTAATTGTCTGATCTCTGCATGCTTTTACACAATGCTGTTTAATTCCTTTTTGCTTGCTGTTCTGTATCTTACAAGAGGCAGGTTTGAGAAGGTGCTGCCAAATAATATCATATTGCCTGCCCAGGTGATGTATGTTCTGTTAGTTCTAATAACAACTACTATGTTAATGAATAAAATGTAAATAAAAATTGACTGATAACAGTCTCATTTTACTTCTCATCACTGATCAATTTGAGCCGTTGGTGTCTGTTGCTCAGTACTGGCACTTAATTGTCAACACCAGCACTCTTGACATGGTGGCACTTTTTGTCTAATTTCGAGATAAGCACAATCACAGTTGTTTATAGATTCAATATAAATTGAAAATGACTAATACCTGCTGCCTAAGCTGTTCTTATACATTTAGGGGCCTGTAATAGTCTCAATTGTCACTCTTGTAGGAGTGTGATGGTTAGTTGGGGAGAGGAGTCGACCTAAAATCTGGGGAACTGATTTCGGGTTTCGGCAATGGCGCTGAACATCCTGTGATTCTGGGCAAATCACTTAATCGCTCCATGCCTAAGAAAAATTAATGTGTCCTTATGTAATGCAACTGGTGCTATATAAAGTGCTCGAATACCCGATTCAGATCAAGTTCGCGCTATATAAAAACTCTGCAAAAAAATAAGAATAGTAGTTGTGTTGGTACTGACACTAGCAGCTTTGGCAGGGTCAGTGGGTTGTGCAAGCTGCAGTAGCCGCCTGACAAGGACCCTGGCACTTATTTGTTTTACAAATTAAACATTGATCCTCATCCTACATCAAAGACCACAAAATCAAGTGCACACAGGTCCTTTATTTGTGATATAATATAGAAACTACGAAGTTGCTAGCATATAGACTGACATTGGCAATTTTCTTTATCAATATGTGTTTACAAAAGTTTTAAAAAGAAGGGCAGTTTCAGTGGTCTTTTGTGGCATTGACAAACCATTCACTCTGCTGGTAGCAGTTCCATATTACATACTCTACCCCTGGCATGTCCTTTCCCTTCTTACACTGTTCATGGTCTCACTGCATCCCCCCCTAGTGCTCTCCCACAAAGATCCTTGTAGAGCTGCCTCCCTTTTCACAGGTTTAGTGAAGTAGTGTGGCTCACTGGTTAGAGGCGGCAGACCCGAGAGCAGAGGACGGCCTGGGACCAGGGTTCGATTCCCGGCGCGGCAGGTTTCTGGACCAGGGTCAGCGGACTCGATAATTCTCTCGCCTCGGTGCCCACTCTGATCAGCGATCACACTCGGCAACTCTGGGCATTAGCTTGCCTCAGCTTCACGAACGGCCCCACCAGACTGCCGGGGATGCCTGGTCTCACCCTGGAGATACCCATTAAGGGACCATCTCTCAGGGAAGCCAGGAAGGGTTTCGCAGCGGTCGAAGCGCGGAGATACTCCCCCGGGAGTGATTCTAGCGCTATATAAACACGCAAATTAAATTAATTAAATTTAGGTGTTCCAGCTGTTAATCAAGATGCAGCACTTGCACCTTATATGACCACACTAAGATCAGCAACTGTTTTTCCAGTGACAAAATAGCGCCCATTTCAGTTATAAGGTAGTGCTCTAAATTTGCTTGCAAGTTAGTGTTTAGTATATACAAATATTGTCTAATTGAAAAGTAACAATTTCATGCTCTCTTTAGGTTTATCGACCTGTGTTGGAAAGTGCAAGTTTGCAAGACTGTGTGGCGTACTTGCAGTCCTTGCCCGACACTGATTCCCCCGACATCTTTGGAATGCACCCGAATGCTGAAAGAGCCTTCCTGGAATCACAGACTACTGTCTTCCTGGACACCATCATCACTATGCAGCCCAGGATGGAAATGGACAACCTTGTTGTTAGGTCAGTTGAATAAATGATTTTCAATCTGCAAAAAATAATATACACAATAATACATTCCATCCAAATTGCAGCACTTAAAAAAAATAGGAACTTCTTAATTACTTTGAGCTGTGGGCTTCTCTTAAAGCAGTTCATGGATGGATGTAGTTGACAGACCATTCACTTCTTCATTGGTATTATCTTAGTTGAGGTGCACCTTGTCGTGTTCAATTGGCAAATGTTTGGGCGGACCCAGTTAGACGTTAGACACTACCATCATATACAGTGCCAGTTCACAGTTGAGTGTACCTGAACACCATAGTCCCTAATCTCAGTTGTCGCTAGATCCTTTGCTTGGCTTCCTCTGCTTTTGCTCATGTCTAGCCAAACCTGTATCAGACCTAACATGCCTCATCCATGGAAGTATTTTTATTTCTAAGTCTTGCTGTGTATTTACTTATGGAAATCTCCTGGAAGTCTTTTTTCAGTTTTTTAAAGTTTTAAACACAGCTTTCAAATGCCATATATTTTATAGCATTCCAAGTTGTGCTCGCTACAAATATGAATGCTTTCATAAGTACACTATTTAGTGTTTCATTATTTTCTAAGGCCTGAAAATACATCCATATGGTCCAGTTATTTTTCTCATTCATTTCATGTACTTGTATACCCTCTATGCATTTCAATTAACAAAACCATCCTTACTTTGATCTCTTTTGGAATTAAATATATTCTCCATATTTGAAAATGTCCATAATTTTCATGTATTTCTCAAATAATATTCCAGTGTTCATCAAATATTCCATTCTCTCCAGACTTCATTCTAATCTTCCCTGTCCCTCCGGCGCCACATGAACATATGCTTTGAATATCGCCCTACCTGGTTGTGGGAAGTTTGCCTGGCATATGATGTCCACTAGTTCTAGTGGGCACCTTGCACCAGTCTAATCGACCCTTATTAATGGTGGTTGTAAAGTCAACCTTATAAAAGCTATCCTAGTGGTAGCATGAACCAGCAGCCTTCAGGCTAAGACTTCAGTAGGCGAGTTAGGCAAGTTGTTTTACCGTATATAATCCCTTGAGTACCAAATGAAAGGACACCACAGAAGGTATATATCAAATATATATGTATTTAATCTAAACACAAGCCTTCTGCACTCTTTATGAGGTCAGAGGTAAAAATACAATACAAGTCACGCAGTTAATATACGATAAGTTGCACAGTATACGTTATGCCCTAGGGGCCTCACAAACCATATACTAAGAAAGTGGTATAAGTACCACATGAGAGTTAGAAAGCAGGCCTGGGGCCTGTGGAATTGCTGGGGCTACTCTACTCGACCAAAGGATAGGAAGGCGGAGACCCACGGGAGACGCGTGCAGTGTCTAAACACAGACGCAGGTTACCATTGACTTTCTATGGGAAACAAAGAAGTTACAAATATACAATTTAAGGACTCTTCCGGATGGACTAGGATGGGAACCTTTTAAACTAGGACACTTTGAGAGTCAAGACCTACGGGAGCACCGGAGTACTCGTGTTACCTCACCCAGGGAAGCCGGGTGCATAGGTGTCATTTTGTGTCGGGTTTCGTCGTCGTTTTCTATGGCGAGCTTCAAAGAAGTGCTGCAGTCGACCAGAGCAAAAGTGTCCAGGTGGATCCAAGGGTGAATCGAAGATCTGAAGAACCTGAAAGCAGAAGGGACAGAGTCTGGCTCACTAGCCAGTGACCATGAAGGAACCAGGAAGGAACCAGGCGATGTCCCACAGTACACTTGTGGAGTGTGGGGAACTGGGCTTCAGTGCAAATAGTGCTCATGGCTGGGGCTTCTCATACCCCAATGCACAACTTACTGAGGCTTTAGAAAAGGAGTGCAGATAGCAAAATGCAGGATGTCCAGGGTGTCCGGACCTACGTCTCTCTTGTCTGCCACGGGTCTCAGCTTTGCTGTGGATGTGGGTCGGAGTCAGAGAGGTTTGGAAGTCCAGTTCCTGTGTCACAGAGTCTTCGGGATCCGACGGGAGCCTTGAAACTGCAGACCGGCAAAGATGCTGTTTGTGCCTGTTTGCACAGGGTGGTCACTCCTTGACCACAAGGGAGATGTCTTCCGTCTTCCATTCAGAATGGAACGTCGATGGTCTAGGATATGTCTTTCAAAGATTCGTCCAGGAGAATCTAAAGTCCTAGGGACACAGCTCCTATACTTATACTAAAGATGGGGGCTGGACTACCTGGCTAGGTCCCTCCTATGGGTGGACCTGAGAAGGGGGTGGTTAGACCCCTTTCCCTATGTCCAGTTTTGCGCCAGAGCTGGGGCTGTGTGCCCCAGCAACCGGTTTGAACTGGGCTTTGCATGGAGCACCTTGTGTCTCCCAGGCAGTGTCTAGAAGCATTCACTGAATGCAGCCCTCCCTGTCCCAATACACAAAACCCCTGTCAGGGGAGGTGCCAGCACCTCCCTGGATAGGGAACCTATTGTCCAGGCCTCCCGTGCCAGGGTTTCGTCCAGCAACAGGAGGTCAGACTCGTGTCTGTGGCAGCAGCATCCATTTTGTGATGCTGAGGCTCTGTTTAACTTTAACCGGGTAAACCAGTAACTACATGTCTTCTCCCTCTAGAAGGGTGAAATGCTACCCCCGCCGCCAGAATTGGCGGGGGTTAGTATTCCAAAGTGTTTGACACCTTACACACTTTTGATAAAGCCAAACCAAAGTTAGCATTAATTGCTAGGATTATAATGCACTGAAGAGTATATGGTATGGCTATATCATAGAACAGCTATAAGGAGATGGTTCCGAAAGCTGCAGAGGGGCTCAGCTCATGCCAGGGCACCCTCTCACATAAAACCAAGCACTCTGCCTCCAGGATTATCGAGGCCTACCATAGGAAAGGCTTATAGGTGTATATGTGTCGACATATAAAGGTAGATATAGAAATACTATATCTAAGTAAGGGGTGATTACACCGCCTTACCCAGTCTGTGTGAACAGACCTGTGGTGTCAGTTTGAAAGGCAAACCAGGGGTGGCACAATACATGCTGCAGCCCCTGGTAGGCCTAAGGTGCATCTATGCCCTGGGTACCTATGGTACACTATACAGGGGCTCACAAGAGGGACCCAGTAACCAATCCGGTATGTACCTAAAGTACATGGTATCAATTTAGAGAGAGAACAGCTGGGCTGTGGGTCTGATTAGCAGGCCCACAGCCACACTAAAGTCGAAAAACCAGAGAATCACAGCAAAAAGTGGGGGTGACCATAGGAAGCAGACCCTACTCTCCTACACTGGTGCCCATCCACGCCAGCCGCGGAGCTCTGATGCACCTCTGAGCGGTCCTGAAGCTGGCGGTGCCTCTTTTTCCGTGCTGAGGGGTGGCTGGTGGCTGATTCGGGCAGTCCGGCCCTGACACTGCTTGCACCCGTCTTGCCTGGTGGCGGAGGGAGTAGGGAGTAGGGGACTGTCTGCTGCGGTGCGGTGCCCTGCCTGCACGGTATGGCCGCTGGAATAAAGGCAGGGCGGTGAATTGTTAGCCTGCCCGGAGCTGTGTGCATCGCAGCAGAGGTGGCGGGCAGACGGAACTAAGGCCCACAGCGTGGCAGCCATTACCTCGGGCTGCGGCCTGCCCACAAGTGCCGGGCCTGTGAAGGAGTGATGCCTGGTGCAGTGAGGGGCAGCTTGGGTGCTTGCCTGGGCAAGGAGTCAGCAGTTGAGACCCCCGCTGGGCGGGTGTGCGATTCCGCGCCGCTATAAGGAGAAGCGACTGTGTCTGTGCCCCGCTGGAGGCGAAAGGTGCGAGGTGAGGAGAGGAGGGGCGGCTGCCGGGGACCAGGAGCTCGGTCCGCGAGCCGGTGGATGGTGAGAGGGCCCCGCGGGTGGAGTAGGCGGTGGGCCTCGTTGCCTGAACTGTGCTTGGAGTGCTTTGTGCCCCCCCTTTTTTTCGTTTACTGCCCGAAGGTGTGGCGGTCCTGCGGGGGGGGCGTGGGTCCCTCAAGCGGAGGCCTACTCGAGGTGTGGTGGTGGCGAGCCTTGCTGCCTAACTGAGACCTGGTGATTCTGGGAACAACGAGGGGCCTTACATCGGCCCGTACATCGGTGGGCGGTGCCTTATTACCGAGAGCTCCCCGAGGCCTGCGATTGTGAGAGTGCCCCGCCGGAGCCGTGTGTACTGAAAAAGACGTGGCGAGTGGATGGGTTGAGGACCACAGCGTGGCAGCCATTTTCTCGCGCTGCGGCCTGTCCACGAGTGCCGGGCCTGTGAGAAAGTGAGGCCTGGTGTGGTGGGAGGCAGCTTGGGATCTTGCCTTGGCAGGGCGGCAGCGTTTGAGACCCCCGCTGGGTGCTCGGTCCGCAGGTCGGCGAACGGCAGGAAGCCCTAGAGTGGAGAGGGAGCTGGGCCTCAATAGCTGTGGCGGTCCCGCTGGGAGAGTGCGGGGGGACTATCAGTGTGGCCCGAGAGGAGGACTGTGTCTGCAGTGGTGGTGAGCCTTGGCCCTCCCCCGCCTTGGTGATTGTGTTTACCCTGCTGCACTGGGACCCCTGCAGAGTGCGTGAGACTTGAGGTCGGCCCGAGACTCGGAGTGCAGAGCTCCTCTACTTTCTTTGGCTGGGTGCTGCAGTGAGGAGCTCTTTGGCACCTTGGACGGAGTGAAGGCTCTACTGGATGGAAATTGGGGTCACAGGCAGCGTATAGCTTGAGATAGTCCTTGCACTGAGGCGGCCTTGGGCGGTCGGCAGTCCTGGGTACCTCCTGGTGCTGTCCCTAAGCAGTCCTGCTGTGTTGCGGGGGTCCGGGAAAGTGGGGGACTCACCATTGGCCCGTACGTCGGCAGGCGGGGTCTCCCTGTTGAGATTTGGACGTTGGCTGCAGAGTGAAATGGTGGGCACTGCTGAGGCCTGTTTGTGCCCTGCCCGCGGGATTGGATTTGAAGGCTTTGGCACCTTTTAGCTATGGAGCGCCTTTCGTTGAGCATGGATGCCGAATACGCGGAATTGTGGGGCCCATTCCTACAACTCCTGTCTAAGGACTTAAGGGAGGTCACATGCCCGAAGTACCTACAAATCCTTCAGCTTATCCCTTTAGAGCCTTGGGGAACTACTAAGGTTGTCAGAGCGGTGGTGGGTGGGCCTAGGGGAGGTAGGGAGTATGAGGTGGAATTTGAGGCTGATGCGGAGGAGGGTGGGGAGTGGCGGTATGGGGATATGGGGGGTGTGGGAATTGGGTGTTTATCTTTTTTATGTCTGTTTTCTCCGTTTTAAAAGTGGTAGCTAAGCACCTGAACTGGCTGCTTGTTGCAGCCCAACTCTTCCCTCGTGGGGTCGCCCTCCAGGGTGTAGGCCCGAACATAGAGAATGCTCTGCCGGCCAGTGGATGTAGGCAGCTAAGCTGTGTTCTGAGATATTTTACCACTCAATAAAAATGATGGATTCTAAAGTTCAAATGCATCGCAGTCTGAGAGAAAATATGTTCCTAATAATCTCAAATGCTAGATTATCGAACTGTGCTTAGTCTCTTTTGTCAACTAATGCTATAGAAATCCAGTGACTTCCAGTTTTTCATTCAGCCCAAGAAGGATTCTTGGGCTAATTTTTTCATCCACGAAGCCCCTCTTCTTTATATCAATTTCCTATTTTTATCCACTATCAATAAATTCTACTACTTAGAATATAATCTGATTCACATTGAGTCCATAAATGTTTTTTTTCCAATCATGAATTTTCCTTTTTAATTCTTAAGTGACTCTTATGTTTCAACAAACATATTCTCGCCACATTCTTAGTTTGACTGATGAAGAAATGTCTGCATGTACATTTGATGCTGGACATGCCATTTATCTTAATACAAGTTGCAAAAATATCCCAGTGTGTGGATATCCGACTTCATTCGATTACATTACGTTGTTACAATGTGTAAAATGTAGACATTGATATGTCTTAGACGTTCTGAAAAACATTTGTTGCGATCTAACTGTTGCCAGTCTTGTGTTAATCACTTAGGGCCAGATGTAGGAAGCCTAATACCGGTCGTTAACGGCCGAAATTACCGAATTTCGGCCGTTACCGACCGGTATTAGGCTTTTCAGATGTAGGGGCCTAATTTAAGGATTCGGTAATTTACCGAATCTGTAATTTAAGGAATCAGTAAATTACCGAATTCTTAAATACCGATTCGGGAAACTACTGAATCCTTAATGTAGGAAGCACTCAAGAGATGGTTGATTTTGATGTGATCGTGCAGTTGTGCATAGAATGATCTTTTAATGATACTACAAATGAAGGGTATATTGGCGATCATCCAGTAGTTAACCAGGTTATTGGCATCTATGGTGCTTTCTTTTGGAATTGGAAGATCAGGTCTATCTTGATGGTAGTTTCTAACGACTTTCCTAGAGGAGGGAGAAACTGTTAGTATTGAGACGTTTCTGAGATTGTCTGCAGAGGGTTTTGTTGAAAGGTAAGGGTAAGCCATCATTGTTTTAATATTTTATTATGATATAATTGGAAATACAATGTTAGTATAATCTGTCTTATTCTACTGTGGACCTCATTAGAGTTCAAAATCTTACTAAAAAAGTATTCAATTGAATTGACATCATCTTCAGAGGAGACGCATTTGAGGGATAGGAAGTTGAAGGAATGCTATTTTTAGGTGTTGCAATAAGGAGTGCTTTTTGGGAGCAGACTTCCTATTGTGATTGTACTATCTGATTTTATCACTGAAGAATAGGTTGATGGCATGGCACTTTTTTATGGAGTATGGGATTAGGTGGTCTGGTAAGGTACTGATGCAATGCTTTATGGTCTAGAACAGCGTTTGGCTTCTGTTTGCTGCTTCATTGTTGATATTGGTATAGTGTTTAGTGTCAGGTGATGTGAGGAGTTTTCTCTGTGTAGCACAGGAGATTTTGAGTAATGTAAGGTCTGTGGACTATCCGCTCTACTTGCATTTCTTTCTTGTCTGTACATGCTGCGTTTGTTAAGTGTAATGTCCTAGCAGTACACTTGCGCTAATGGTTTCTGTTTTTTGTTGTTACGTGGATACTTGTGTGGTTTTCGAGGAATGAGCTGAATTTGTTGAGAAGGATATTGTCTCAGGGCTTGGTGATGGGGCAGGAGGTAGCTTGAATTGTAGGTTGTTGATGGAGAAGTCCTTGAATGATCTAAATAGTTGCTGATCTCTTTTGGATTCAGCATGAGTTGGTGATTGGACCTAAAGCTGGGTGATGAGAATGTTGAGATGTTCAGCCTAGGCAAGATGTATGAGTGGCTTACATCAGATGACTGGTGAGGCGGAGCAGATGAGGTTGCACACGTGTAATTTGGAGTCATAACATTGGATGTGAGTCAAAACGTTGGATGTGATACTATATCATGTTGAGCTTGTTAATGTTGTTAAGGAGGGTGTCTCCTGTTTTCTTCATACATACAGATTTATGTTAAATTTGCAGCTGTTGAAAAAAGGGAAAGTTAGCTCTCTGGAAATTATTCTTGTGTATGCTCTTCTGGTCAGTCTTTCTGATTGCCCCGATTGTAGGATATTTACTTTTTCCGTGTGGTCACCACTAATTTTTCACCATTCGCTGGACTGTATTTTATTGTTAGTTTTTAGACACAACACACTGGGGCACTACTGCTTAGTGCTTGAGCCACATAAAACATGGATAATTGGCCAATCCCTGAGTAGCCAATCCATGATTAGCATATTTATATTTTCTATAAGGTCTTAGTTTATGGTGTGCAAATACAACCATGGATGAAAAGTTAACTATAACCTGTGGGCTGCAGCACTTAGTGTGCCATCCTCTAGTATGATAAAATAAAACATGGCTTCAGGCCTACAACTGTAGACTGACTGCTGCAGTGTAATCCTGAAGTGTGAACTGTTAAAATAACTCCTTTTCACAGGTAGAAGTCGCCCTTTTAAATATTAGTGAGTCACCCTTATGTAAGCCTTGTAGCCCACAGGGTCGGGTGCATGGTATTTAAAAGTGGGACATGTAGAAAATCAATATTACCATGTCCCTACAGTGACAAGGCGCAAAGATGTGATTTTCACTGTGGCCGGGCCTAGATGCCTTATATAGAAAACCAGAGAGCATATTAAATTACTTACACTACTAACTCGAGAAAGGGACCAGCTAGAAAAATATTTAAACCACTATTTTTAAAGGTTAATTAAAATCCAATTCAATGATGAAGTTGGATATTTTTTTAAATATTGAGGAAAAGTAACTTTTAGAAAGTTACATTTTCCCTGTATGAAGTTTCTGAGGCAAATATGTATTAACTCATGAGCAACTCCCACCTTGTGCTACATTTGGTGTGAACAAGGTGTGAAACATCTCACAAGAGCAAAAAATATGCTGGCCTGAAAGTGCACAGATGACTCCTGTAAACTCCACTGAATATTCAGAGTAGTGGCTGTGGGCATCCTGTGGCACCACAGTGCCAAACTTGCTTAGCATGTACTAATTGGGACACACTTGAAGGGGAGGAACAGAATGCCAAGATACTTCTTATGTATCACCGGTCCGGATGCTGAAGAGCACAGTTTTTGTCCTATCATACTTCTGTCCCTGGGGTTGTTGTTGGAAAGTAGATTTTAGTGTTAGATGTGGGATGACACTTTTCATTCCCCTATGACATTCCCACACATACCTAGTCCTCAGAACCCAAATTCAGTGTGGCTGCACACTTTGCCCATCTTGAAAATGCCCTGACACAAGGCATTTTATGTTTGTTTGCAGTAATACAAACAAGATCTACTGAAATAGTGGGTTGGGTTTGCCCTGGGTTCTTAAACCTCATTGGTGACAGGGTATCCAGGAGTCACCCCCACTGACAAGCTGGTGCCAGGTTTTAATGTGGGACCTCCTAACACCCACTTAAGAACACTTTCTGGCCCTTTGGAAGAACTGAAAAGCACCATACCTGATGCCAATGACCTGAGGTGGAGCCCAACAAGACTGGACCTGCTCCTCCTTGTACCAAGCACAAAAAGCTGTACTCACAGGGTCAATCGGCTATCCTCTTGTGTGGCTACTGGAAGTAACAAGCTGCAAGAGGCCTATTACCTGGAATGACCCACTGACCAGTAGCAACTATACCTGGACTGGACCTTCCTCGTGGTCTCTGCTGAAGTGGCCCCTAAGTGCTGCCTCCTAGGAGCCTTAGAAGTGATCCAGAGAATTTGCTTCAGAAACCCAGAAAGGTTGGGACTTAAAAGACTAAGGGCCAGATGTACAATGGTTTTTTTAGCGTGCGCAAGTGGGTTTTAGACCTGTTTGCACATGCAAAAAACCTGTTGCCCATGCATTAACCCTATTTTGCGAGTCGCTAGTTAAATAGCGACTCACAAAATAGGGTTAGCGGCTCGCTATTAGGAAAGGGTGTTCCATGGGCGTCCCTTCCTAATAGCGAGTCCAACACCTATGTAAGAATGTTTTGCGACCGCAATTGCGGTCCCAAAACACTCGCAGTTTACCACCCTCTTCAACAGGATGATAAACCATTCACAAAAGGGAAGGGGTCCCCAGGGGCCCCTTCCCCTTTGTGAATGGGTGCGGAAATATATTTTCAAAGCAGGCTGTGAGTGGTCCCAGGGACCAATACCTGCCCTTAAATAATGAAACAAAAACATTTCTTTTCTTTTTTTTTTAATGCATTCATTTTTTTTTTTTTTTATTTAAAAGCAGTCCCAGACATGGAGGCATGCTGACCCCAGCAGGCCACCATCCCTGGGAGTGCCAGCCATTCCCAATGGGGTCGCAAATTGTGACAGCCTCATTATTATGCATGAGGCAATCAATTTGCAACCCAATTGGGAATCGCAAACAGTGTCTCAGACACCGTTGTACATTGAAAATTACGACTCGCAATTTGACGCAATTTGCGAGTCGCAGTTTCAAATGGTCGTACATCAGGCCCTAAGTCAGAAGGTAAAATCTTAGACCAGTACAATCCTGGTCCCACGAATCCCACGAATCATCGCAGTCAGTATGAGATCCCAGTCTACCGCAACCATAGATTATCATTCGTGCCTAGCACTTTTTGGTGATATTGCTTTTTAAAATCTTAAAAATTCATATCTCTGGTTACCCTTATTGTATTTTCGTCGTATTGGTATTGTTTTGCTTAATCAATTGTACTCTATTTTCCTCATTTGGTTGGGGCGTTTTATTGCTTGGTGTTTTGACTTTATTACTGTTTCGGTACTGCCATAAATACTTTACACATTGCTCAAAGTTAAATCTGTCTGCTTTATGCCACAGCTGCCATGGGGTTGACCTCAGGTTAATTTAGGGACTCTGTAGGTTCATCCTAATAAGAGTTGTGATTATTCCTTGAGGTGGGCATTTGCCCAGCCCAAATATTTATACAAACAATAATCCAACTTCTTACACCCTTCAATGGCTTCAAATGGCCTATCCCTTGAGGATCGAGTGAACAAATGAGTGGATTCATCACTGTGCTAACCGAGAGCTGACATGTATGCAAAGGACATGTCATAATCCATGTCATCTGATATTCTAAGCCTGTTCCAAGTAATATGTGCAATATTCAGAGTTCTGACAATTATTCAGAAGCAAGGAGGGGAATGCACAGTTTTTCTCTGGCTTGCCATTTATTGGAGTGAATTATTCAGCCTTGCCATTGAACACATCCATGTAGCTAATTAATACCAAGCAGACACCAGCAGCTTTGAAGATACCATCTGAGGCAGTTAGCATAGCTGCCAAGGTTTCAGATTGCTATGTGTGACATTTTCATAATTTCAGGGTAATTATGAGTGACATTTAAACAACTATGAGTGACACTTTCTCGCAAGCATAATCAAGCAATGAACACAAGGGAAACACATAAATATCATAAGTTACACTATCACTGCCAAGTACCACGCATCAGGGGTAGGACTAACACACACAGCTGCCAGGTTTTCAGCATGCATATGAGTGACATTTTTATGTTTATTCTCAACTTATGAGAGGCAATTATGTCTATCACGAGTGACACTTTGAATAACATGTTATCAAGAGAAATTAGGAAGAAAACGTGTATTGGACAAAATAGCAAATCATCCATGCATTGTAATACCTAGATTGGATCACCAAATCCAACAGAAGACAGTTTAGGATTTCTAAAGTTGTTGTGGATTAGCTCCCTTATTGCTCTTCTGACCCCCTCCCTTTTTAGGCCTCGAAATAAACAAACCAACGACAGAGCAGAGACCCGAGGAGGGGCGGGGCAATACCAGGGTGTCAGAGGAGACAATCACAGGGCCTCATACAGGGCAATAACTACATCAGAGGGGGCAATAAGAAGGTATCAGAGGGAGCATTAATAGGGAATAGTGCTGGCAATAACAATGCATCAGAGGAGCAATAGTGAGGCACCAGAGTAGACCTTAATGAGACAGCAGAGGAGGCATTAACGCCACAATAGAGTTCAATACTGGCATCAAAGTTGGCATTAATGAGCCATCAGAGGGGGTATAACAGTTATATAGAGCAGGCAATAATGGCATAAGGCAGGACAATATTAGCACATGGAATGGGTTAATAACAGGGCAATAAATAAGGAAATCCTACTACACCAGAGGGGGCGTTGAGGGGGGCGGGGGGTTCACATAGCATCAGAAAGGACAATGATGGGGCATCAGAGGTGTCCATAACGGAGCACAGTGCAAGGAATATCAGCAAATTAGATAAGGCAATAACAGGGCGTCCTAGAGGACAAAAGTGGCGCTTCAGATGGGGTAATATTAGGGCATCATAGGGGCTATAATATCATCAGAGGGAGCAATAATAAGGCATCAAAGAGGACAATAATAAGGCATCTACGTGGGTAACCAGACATGACAATCATATAGCACCAGTAAGGGCAATAACCAGGTATCAGACACAATAACGGGTCATCATAGAGACATAGAGAGCAATAATGGAGCATGAGGACCTGAAATAACATGATCTGTCTAATAAAATACACAGGCTCTGGCTGGTACGTACTTGGGCCACGGCCCAGCCGCAGATGATTCGAGTGTCTGTGTTCGGAGGAATAGGACTGTGGTGTTTCAGGCGGTTGGTGCCTGCAGGCGCCGCTGCAACTCTCTCTGGCCTGCAAGGGCTGGCTGGGGCACTGCATGCATACTGAGTTCACTTCAGGCGAGGCCGCTGAACTCCGTTTCTGGAACACCTTTCACACTTTATCATCTAACTCAGTCCTGCCAAGTAACAAGCATCAGGTGTGACACTCAAGCATTTCAGTGCAGTGTTCCACATCACCACACTGAAATGCAATGTCATATATTTTTTAAAGCTACTCAGAAACTTGTGTGCAGGGTCTGCTACCCGGCGCTGCACTGCAGGCTCACTTGCCAGCAGAGCTGGCTCAGATAATAAACAGTTAATCTAACTCTCTGGCTCAGCCTCTGAGAGTCAGTGAGGAGCTACAATGTTACAATCTGTAATTTCCCAGTCCCGCTGCACGCCGGCCGCGCGGCTGTCAATCACTGAAGACACACACTGAACTGTCGAAACCTCGACCCGGGCGCGGGCCCTGCCCTCAACTCAGCAGAGGTTGCTAATGGCTGCTGTGGCCCCGCGGGGGGGATTATTAATCGGATGTGACCTCATCACGCCCGGCTGCCTGCACAGGAAGTGAAGTCTCTGGCCGTTAGAAGCGGTGGGGGACTTGAGAGAGACAGACAAGTGAGTTGAGTGCCTGCTGCTTCTCAGCCTGCGCATAAATTTAAATATTATTACCGCCCGGCCGCGACACTCACTGTGACTGACTGTCACTACAGTCTCAGCAATCATGGGCCCGCGCATCAGGCATCGTGATTCTCCAGATGATTGCGGGAGAGTCTGGA
Organism: Lissotriton vulgaris; assembly: GCF_964263255.1. Taxonomy (NCBI): domain Eukaryota; kingdom Metazoa; phylum Chordata; class Amphibia; order Caudata; family Salamandridae; genus Lissotriton; species Lissotriton vulgaris. The sequence continues at coordinate 132,399,151 of NC_141694.1, forward strand.
GACCCCGTGCGGCCTGGACAATATTAGTAGCCGACCGACCCAGCCCCAGGGCAGAAAACGGTTCTGGAATCAGAGGAGTTTAATCTAAAATAGGATTCTTCAAGATGTCATCTATCAAATTTGTATCTTCTTCCTTAGAGCTCAGGAGGCAAGTGGTCAACTCCACCTGTGGTACCAACACTTTATCCCTTGACTCCACACTGGCTGTGCCATGGAAGAACAAAACTACTGACGTCTGTGGCAGAATAAAGATTAAGATTTTGATCACTGGGAGTGGGAAGTCAATATTGAGTTTCCATCTGTAGTTCTAGAAAGATCCTGCATGCACTTTGCCTCAGGTCTAGCCAGAACAACTAGGTCGTGATAAAGCAAAGTCACTGACTTTAGGACAAGAAAGCAATTGTCCCTATTCTGGTACATAAACAAGGGATGTACTATGTTACCGTGTACAAAGAATTACAGAGAATTTTGAGTTCATACTTTCTCAAAACAAGCTCAACAAGTTTGTGATATCCAGATATATCAAACAGGAGACATGGCAGAATACCATAGCTCTGATTACTCCAGAAGACGCCCTTACCATGCTGGATCTAATGGGTGATATCTTTACTATTCTGATCAAATCTTGTTTTTGCATCTTGTTGAAAATATCTCCAAGAGTAGTCATCATAGTACTGACTTCATTAGCTATATCTCCACAACCAGAGCCTGTCAGCTTGTCCCTACTTCGACAAAGGCATCACTGGCCTATATCAACTGAGCCAAGTTGGCAAATGCTTTGAAAAAATGTGTTCAGTCAAATCTTCTCTCCCTTTAATCCATGTACATCATTGATGTGAAGAACATCTAGGTGGAAAGATTCACTTCAATTGTCCTTTGGTGAAAGATTTATCTGTGACATCACAAGATGGACCTCTTCTTCACAGAAACTAAGAGACACAGACCAATATAACAGTAATTTATTATCTACAGTAAGTTACTATGCTAGATAAATCATGTCTTTCTAGCTTCTCCTCTCACTGTGGTCTGGCAAACCCCCATACACATCCAATATTACCTTAGAGCTGCTTGTGAACTAGATAACATGTTACACATACACACAAACATAAGATAAACCACCACACACCTCCTTCCTTTACAACTGCTCATGAAAATGTGCATGGAGAAAGTTAGCAATTCCACTGTATGCTAACAACATACAGTGGAATTGCCACAACAAACACCAAGCCACACATAGAATATCAAGGGAAAAAATATTGGAAAATAAGTACAAATAGAGACGTATAGATTTACTATTTCTAACTCCGCATCTGCTTACGTTGAAAATATGTTTACAATTTAGGTACATATATGTGGCATTAGGTATAGAAAATCTACACTTACTTACCTGTCAATAATTTTTGGGATGTTTCACCCCTAATGGTATGTCCCACTGATATATTCTGGGGTCGACATTCAGGATGCAGACTCAACATATCCCTAAACTGCACTATTTATCCTCAGACTTAATTCACTCACCTACTGGAGAAAGGCACATTCCTGCTGCCCCACCCATAAAAAATCCAGGTGTTCTTTACTAAATGCTGTGCATAAATGAACAGCTTACCTACATTGTGCAGCATTTGGGCCACTAAACTGACCAGGGTCTACTGATTTCATATCACATCCCAGTGAAAGGCTTACACAGCTCAGCACACTAAATGCATTCTACACTGACCCAGTGCCAATAAAGAATGCCACATATACAAAATAATGCATTTTCCACTGATCCAGTGCAACAAGCACATACTAAAACCCAGAAACAGCCTCATGCACCTCTCTTACGACAACGTCATAAACATGCACACTACGTACAGTAACCTGCACTCCATTGGTGCAGGAAAACAGCACTCCTAGCCATCCAGGTTAAGTAAGGCCAATACAAGATCATTTGTAGACAGGCAATGGGTACAATCATTAGGAATTGAAGACCTCACTTCAGCTTTTTAAGTATTCCACAACAAACACAGATTACAAAACTAGTGTAATATGGACTACAAAACAAGTAAGCATATTTATGCAACAGAATCCTCTGTCGGCCGGACTTAGGAGCACATGCATCAATATTGCTTTTTGCGATTCCTTAATTGCGAAAAGTAAGGAATCGCAATTAAGGAATTGCAAGCTGCAATGCATCAAGAAATTGCTAAAAAAATAGCGATTTCTTAAAATTCCTTAATTGCGATTCTCTAATTGAGAATCGCAATTAAGGAATACCTCCCCATCCGTTCCTATGGGCCTAGTGGCCCATAGGAATGAATGTGAAGACATTCTTAATTTGCGATTCTCCATTAGAGAATCGCAAATTGAGAATGCAATTTCAAGGGTGCAGGGGTGTCCAAAGGACACCCTGTTGCACCCCTGAAATCTGCCTATAAGTAAATCTTGCACACACACACATGTCCCAAGGGCATGTGTGTATAAAATAGAGCTTTGAAAAATGCACTTTAGTGCATTTTTCAAAGTTTTCGCAAATAACTATGAAGGTCAACTTCATGGTAATTTTCTCCCCTTATTTGCGAATTTGCAAATGTTTTAAGTTTGATGCATTGCAATTAAGGTATCTCAAATTGAGATTACTTAAATGCAATCGCTATTATTGCGAAAAAGGACAAAAATGGTGATGCATCCCAAAAATTTAAATTGCATTCGCAAACGGCCGAATTTTGCGATTCGCACCATTTGCGAATGCAATTTACAATGATGCATGTGCACCTTAGAGACCAACCTCCTGTCTAACATCTACCCTGATGTCCGACAATTCTAAGATTACTTGATACAGCATTACAATCTGAGGTGGCGTTGTCTAATGTCAATAATGGCACTGTTCCTTAATCTTTGGATACAAGTGCCACAGTTCTATTCAACCATAGAAACAACTCTTAACTTCTTAGCCCACTCTCTTGAAGCGTCTACCAGGCACACATTTATTTGAACAAGTACCACACTATACACTTGCAGCACAGGCAAGATTTTTCCTTTCAAACAATCATCTGAAAAAGCTTAGATAGAAAAATACCAGTGAGTTTAGCTGTTCTCTGTACACAGTGTTTTATTACAAAACAACTGCTGAGAGGCTTAGAGGCAAACATACTACATTGTGAACATAAGAAAATTCCACACAGTTCGCATTAAAATCCCTTATGGCCAAGACTTTATAGAGAGTTGTGAATAATAAGCTGCAACCAAAGCCAACCTTAATCAAGTGCTGCCTTACAAGTTATTCCTTTATCTTCCCAAAAGGCAATACAGTGCTTAACTTTACCAAAACCCTTCTCTCAAATGCAATAACAGGTTATTAACTTCACACGTGTCTGTGAATCGAGCCAATTATTATTGTCCCTTCATTGGATGACCGCTCATAGGCATTGAGACTGCTTGTGTGTTCTGTATTTACCATCACAGAGGCTGGTCTTATGCTCAAATGAAGACAATATAAATAGATCCCATTTGGTTTTTTTTTCAGAGGTGGAAAAGGCCAGGACGAGGTAGTCCTCGATATTGTATTGAACATATTAAACCAGTTACCACAGACTGTGGAGGGTAACCCAGCAGAGGAGGACACAGCAAATGAAACACAGTTCACACTGGGGAAACTAATGTCTGGTCACATTTGGAATACCATTGCTAAAGCTTCCACAGGTAAGGTCTAACTTTGTGTGCACCAAATGTAATGAAATGAAAGAAATTCCCTTGACCCCAACAATTCAGAATCAATTCAGTTGTACTTAAAAACAACTTGCACTAATCAAATTCGGGGGCTATCACCATAACGGAAATAAGACCCGAGAGGGGCGGAGCATTTTAAAGAAAAGGAAGGTCGAATTTTACGCACGGTCAAAGCAACTTCCCTCCATTGCATAAAATTAAAAGTCACGTGCACACCTTGAATCCATGATCAATCAAGGAACAGTTCCTAATAGTAGGGAAAAGTAAGAAGAATCTTTTTAACCCCTTGCGTGCGGCGGGAATTCCCCGCCCATGCTGACTCCGCCTTGCGCGGGCGGAGTCATGACGGAACGGTTCCGTCATCAGCACAGCACACCCGTAGCTGATGACGGAACTGTTCTGTCATCAGCATGCAAGGGGTTAAGGAATAGAGTCGCACGATTCGAGGGGAGAGAAAATAGCACTGCTATCAGAGAGACAGAATCATTGTTGTCTTGATAAAGATGGTGCGATTAAATTGAAGCCATCGAAACGCGTCAACGCTTTAGAAGGCACAATCCAAGAACTAACATAGACGGGTAAATACCGATTAGATCAATGTATCACTAGCTGTGTTTCTTAGTCCATTGTGATGTGCATCTGTAAATGACAAAGGGCAGTGTCTTACATATGTGTTTGTCTCTGTTATGCTGGTCATAATTGTAATTTGTTGTTAATCAACTCCTCTTTGGGTGATATGTACTGTATGTCTTTTTAAGAAAAACCTTTTTTAATATGTTACAAATTGTGATGCAATATGTGGTTTTGATCTTTTTGGGATACATTGTGAATATTTTTTTTAAATAAAACGCTTTGCAATATATACATTGAATATAGTACTCAATATCTTATTGTATTGTCAAACTAGTGTATATGGATATCTGAATTGTTGGGTCAAGGGAATTTCTTTAATTTCGGTAACAAGTACCTTATTTCCCTTGAGCGTGTTGAGGGGTCCCTCTCTGTTTTTTTCAACGCCAAATGTAATGAAGCCTGGTTCCCTGGCAAGCCCTCTGAATGCCTCTATGTTGTCATCCGCAAATCATCTTCAACTATTAAATGCACAAATTTAGTATTCTCAGTCCGCGTGTTCCAGCTGTACCAAACTTTATTTGTTTTCATTTACTTATTTCAGGATTGTGACATGCTGAATAAAAAATGTTTACCTTTTTATTTAAAGTTGTTTCATCAGCTGGCTTCAGTGGTTTCCTTTAATTTGAGCTATTCATCCCAAACATGTCTCTTTAAATGAAATCACACCTAGGCAGAAAATCACTACTTCATTTTAATGAACTCCAGTTGTCAAATGTAAGGTTTACCCTTGGAAGTAGCAAGGTGGTCACTTTGCCAGGCAAGGGGAGAATAAAATGTAACATTACCGAGAGCATCAAATCTTTTTTAGATCTTCCCTGTTAGGAGCAGTGTTGTAGTAATTCAGGGCACAAGTTTCCAATTTCAGATAACACACTTGTATGGAGTAAAGTGACCTCTAACTAACAACTAACAAAACCTCTACCAAAGTAATGAACTGCCTTTCTGAGTGCTTAGCAATCAAACAACTTCTTGCTTGTCTACTACTTGTTTTGGTAAAGGCACTATGGCTTTAAGTGAAACAAAAAAAGCCCTTTTTTGTAATTAGTTAATTAAGGGATGTTTGTTCTCTCGTAGGGGATTTCCATTAAAGTCATAAGCACTGAATAGTCCCACCCAAGTGCGGGGACCTCAGAGCACTTTCAGAAAAAATAGATTATGCAGGCTATAAGCCTAGGCTACAATGACCCAATTCTTCATATTGTACTTCAAAATGGGGCCAGTAGAATTATATATGTGTATAATTTCATGATGTTTTAATAAAACAGCATAAATCTCTTTCACAAACCCTTTTTTGATAGAGCATAGAGATGAAAGAGAGCATCACAGTGTACCTCCATAGGCTATCATTATAAGAGGTAAAAATAGAGGCTGTGCCTTTAAGAACCCAGGGACCACCAGTATCCCATCATCAGGTTGCAGTAACTTCAGTTATTTTTTTCAACTCCTTCTGACAGCACCCTGGAGCTTTGAGCTTGGCCGATTTGAGCTTTTTTCCTCAACATTTTCAATTGAATTTTGTTGATAACAATTTCATCCGATCATTTGGTCTCTCTCTGGCTGTTTCTGTTTTTTCCTGACAGAAGATAGGGGTATGTGGCAGAAAATTGCCATCTCTTTTTGGGAAATGCCATCTCTTTATGAAAGTTGCTTCATGAAATGTTTATTATCTGCCTCCCGGAAAGTCATGTTCCTGAATCTTGTAACTGCAGGAACTTTTCAAGACGCACTTCAGTTACGACAACATTCAGAAACATGACTTTCCAGAAAGGGAGAAGAGTCACCTCCATGGTACTGAGAAGCAAGGAAGCCAACAGAAGCAGTCTGAAGGTGGGACCTCAGGGAGAGGAGAGGGTCAGACCTCTACCAGGGCTCTGTCATCTGGGCCGGTGGTGAACTGCAAACCCCTATGCAGGTGTTTTTCTTGGAAATGCTGCATTAGCGGGTCCTTGGCTAAAATGAACAATAAAGGCAACAACGAGCAACCCATTCTCGTGCCACGTGAAAGGTACCATTTAGTCGGAGTTGGGCCATTGGCTGACTGTATAGCAGGGCAGTCGTGGCATGATGGATAAAATAAAAGGCCATTCAAGGGAGTCAAATGCCTTTTCTGTGTCCAATAGAATTGCCGCTGCAGGGATGTCCAGGCTAATTCTGTGCAGAGTGTTAAATAATGTGCGGAAGTTGAAGGCTGTCGTGCAATGGGGTATGAAACCAGACTGGGCCGTGGAAATGATAGATTCCATTAAGCGAGACAAGCGACATGCCAGCGCCTTTGCCAGTTTTTTGTAGTCTAGGTTTAAGAGTGTTAATGGTCGATAGGAACTGCATAGCAGGGGATCCTTGTCAGGTTTGGGGAGAAGTATAATAACTGCCTCACGTAGGGTGGGAGGTAATATCTGCATCTCTAGAGCTTCTGCGTATACTTCAAGGAGATGGGGAATCAATAAATCTTTATAGGCCTTATAAAAATCTGCTGTGAAACCGTCAAGTCCCGGGGCCTAGGAACTGTTCAGGGCAGAGATGGCCTCATCAAAGCTCTCCTCAGAGATAGGCTCTGCGAGGAAGTCCTGCATAAACTTCTCGAGATACACTAAGGCGACCTCAGACAAGTAACTCTCCTGCTCCGCCCTGTCTGGACCCAATCTAGTGGTGTATAATGTTTTAAAATAGGACACAAACTCCCCCTGGATGCTCAGTGGGTCAGTGATATGCTGTCCCGATTGGGTTCTCAACTCGGGGATGTATGCCTTTAAATATGGAGGTCTAATCATTTGTGCAAGGACTCGTCCCAGCCTTTTGCCTTCGCCATATTTCCTGGCGTTGTAGTATTTCCCCATGACAAGGATCTCCCTCTCAGCGGTATCTTTAAATTCTGCAAGCAGGGACAACCGTCGCCTTTCTAATTTGGGACCTGTTGGCTGCTGTTGTTCAGAATCTAATGCCGCTAGATCCTTTTCCAGCCTGGTTACCGTACTGAGCAAATCCCGCAATACACCGGCATTCTTGGATATACACATGCCCCTCATGTATGCTTTGAAGCTCTCCTATAACATTACTACTGTGTCTACTGAACCAGTGTTAATGACAAAGTAGTCCTCTATTGCTTCTCGTAGTTGCTGTCTAAAAACTTCATTGTCTAATGCGCGACTGGGAAATCGCCACTGCCGTTCAAATCCCTAGGGCATCTGGACTCTCAATGTTAACAATACCGGGGAGTGATCAGAATATGTGCGAGGAAGCGTCCGGATCATATGACACCAGCTGATAAGTTCTGGGATACCAGCCAATAGTCGAGTCTCGTCCATGTGTTGTGACTGCCAGTGTAGTGAGTATAGTCAGTGCTATGCGGGTTTCGCGCACGACCTATGTCAATTAAGGAGAATTGCTCACAAAGTGAGCGTAATACTTTCTGTGCTCGTGATTTGGGATCTGGTGCTTTCGAAGTGGTGTCAAGCAAATGGTCCTGTACTACATTAAAATCACCCCCCAGTAAAAGGGGAACCGGGCCTAGCTGCGTTAGTTTAGAGAGTAGGGTGTAATAAAAGTCCGGGGAATCGTTATTGGTGCCATACACACAGACCAATGCCACCCTGTGACCCATTAATGTGCCCACCACGATGATATACCTGTCTTTGCTGTCACGTATTACAGAATGTAAATGGAAGGGGAGTTGTTTATGTATGAGAATGGCAGTGCCCTTTGCGAAGTTGCTGAAGTTTGCAAAATATCTATGCGATCCCCAATTTGCGGCACAGCGGGCCTGATCACTAGGAGGGAGGTGAGTTTCCTGCAGGAAAGCTACATCTACCCTGTGTCGTAGTAAATATTGCGTTATCTGCCTTTTCTTGCGAGTGTTATTCAGGCCACGGACATTCCAAGTCGCAAAAACCCCCTCTGAGGGGCCAGAATTATGCCCTAACTGAGCCATGGCAGTGGCAAAACTGAGTGCCCAATGAAAATCAACCATGCGTACTTGCCATTTACATCCAAGCGTGTACCTAAGAAAGTCCCAGTGTAGCGAAACGATGTCCCACCCTCACCCCCCACACAGCATCTCCACCCAACCAGAGAGGCAAAACCATCACTATCCAAAACAGTGCAGTACCAACAGGTCCTCTGCATCACTGAAAAGCAAACATAAACGGTACATACTAAATTCACACAAAAATTGTAAGGTGAATACCATTAGGGGTGGTGGCAGCGCCCCTACGGTAAAGTGGCAATAAGAAATGTATACTATAAAGTGATTGGATGAAATCCCAACTTATTAACTCCTTCCATGCTCATGACGAGCTCAGCTCGTCATGAGGCACAGCGGAGCTGCACTCATGACGAGCTGAGCTCGTCATGAACAATGGGAATTATCAAAGATCAGCACAGGAGGGGAAAACCCTTAGCAGCCATGGAGTTAAAGTCTCCATGTGAAGGAAGGTCATTTAAACAATTCAGCCGTGACCGGATCCTGAAAATAGTTCCATGCTGGCGTCTGAACCACTCTGCGGAGGGGAAAGTCTGTGGTCTTCAGCTGGGCGTTTATTGTTAAGTTTGTAAGTGTGGCAGAACTCCTGTAACTCCGTGGGGTTGTCAAAGATACGGGCTTTCCCATTGATTTCAACATGTAACCGAGCTGGATAGAGCATACCATTCTTTAGTCCTAGATTCCTAAGTGTTGCCTTGACTCCAGTGTATTTCCGCCTGGCCTCCTGTACAATGATTGTAAAGTCTGGGCATAGGGACAGCTTGGAGCCTTGTCATATCGTTTCGCCCCGTTCTCGTGCCAGGCACAGGGCTGTGTTTCGATCCCTAAAGTTCATGACCCGGGCAATGATTGGCCTAGGCCGGCATCCAGGATTGGGCCTTGGACCCAGCGATCTATGAGCGCGTTCTGTCACAAAGCCCGTAGTGAAGACTTCTCTACCAAACAGGTCTATCAGGATTGTTTCTACCAAGGTGCCCATGCGACCAGCAGCTGTCGATTTGGGAATGCCCAAAATGTGCACGTTGTTTCTGCGACTACGCGCCTCCAAGTCCTCGTTCTTGATTGCGACGTCTTTGAGGATGCGTTCCATTCGGTCGAGCCTTTTCAAGGATTGCGCCGTTCCATCTTCTAGTTCTGATGTACGCGATTCCACCACTTTGAGACGCCTGTCGTAAACTTGGATCTTCGATCCTAGATCCGCCATGTGCTTATCTAGCTGTAACTACTTGTGAGCTTTGTAAAGAGAAGCTTAGTCTTGATTATGATGACTTTGATATTGATAGTGAAAGGGTTAGTATGTTTCTTTAAGTAGCTTGTGTAGCAAGTAATCCTGACAGAATATTTGTTTTCCCTTTGCTTTCACTTTTAATCAGTTTAAATTTTGTTAGGCTATTTTGTGGCATTTCAGTTGAGGTCAAGAAAAGAGCAGTTCCATTCAACAATTAAGCAATGGGGATAGAAAACATTATGCAGGATGAGCTAGCTTTTTCAAAGAAGTTGATTTGGTAACTCCACCAACCTTCACTCCAGTTATTAATATGAAAATGCTATTGTTTTCTTATTTCCGCATCCCACCACCACAGTTTCGTCTTGACGGAAATGCCCATACCCTCAAATGCTAAAATTGTGAAATTGCCTAGCCGCATGCCAACTCGTCTAACTCTACCAACATAGCAGTTAGCTTCATCGAACTAGTCACTGGTAAATTAAAAATTTCACATCATAGCCATTCCCTAGTTACCAACATAATCTGTAATCGCTCCGTAGTTACCACACCAAATATTCATAATAAAGCACCAGCTAGTAACTACAGCACAATTTAAATCTACTTCCTTCCCGAGCACACATTCTCCTTTCTTGCATTGAGAAGGAGCCAGACCTTTCCGTACCTACTGACATAACTTTTCATTACCTTAATTAATCTATTTTTCTGATTCAGCAAAGTGCCACCCTTTCAACCAATGCCTGGGTTTGTGCCCCACAATTAGTCTTCTGCACACTGTTCACGTTATAGTGATCATTTTTCACAGCATGTTGATCATCCAGCACTGCCTCGACCTCCACACTGGCTCGGCTCCACACTGTCATTTGTTTGAATTATTTTTTCTTCTCTATCAAAGCTTCACTTTTGAGTAGTTTATACATGGGCGTGGAAGCATCAGAGGTATAGATTTCAGTGTTGTGGCTGCGCAACGCTACTTTAAACCAGAACCTTTTTAAAGAAATCCATATTTTACCTTCTGATCATAAGTTCCTGTTTTGGAAAAGTCTGTGGCTTTGCTGTCCTTGCTGAGATTTGCATGAAACCTGCAGGTTAGATGTTTGTATTCTGTAAGAGTAACAACTTTAATTCTTAGGAAGTCTATTATATGAGTAAAACGATTTTCCCTTTCTGTGATTTCTGTCTTTGCCTGTGGCTGTTACAATTTAAAATTGTAGTTTTAAGCTGCTTGTGATTGGACATTTTATCACCTGTTTTGTGTTTCAAACTTGTGTTTTTTCCTGCCCATGATTTAACGTGTTGAATTGTGGGATTTGCAGTCCAAATTCTGTAGATTTCAAGTTAGTGTCGCCTTTACATGCAGAAGACCAAAGTGTGGATTGAGCCTGTCTGTCGCCTAGGAGATTCTGAACAGGAAAAGAAGCTTCCAACTCCCTGGCCAGCAAACCTTGTCTGAGGTGACTGGGACCTTATATGGTCGGATATTGTTTGGTACATGTGTACACTGATTAGTGGTTGTATCTGATGTTTCTATTGGATTAGGGTTAGTCTCCTCATTGTTTGGGTATTTAAGTGTTCTGATTGGTTTCTGGGTCTGTGATTCAATCAATGTAGGGTTAGGACTAGGACTAAGGTTAGACTTTTAATTGGAAGTAGCGATTAGGGCTTCTGGTGTGATTGGTTGCTGGACTGGTTGTGGGACTAAGAGTAGGGTTAGGCTTTCTATTGGAATTAGGGACGAGGGCTTCCTGTGCCTTTGGTTGCTTGGACTTGGGGTGAAACTACTGGTAGGGCTGGGGCCTCTATTGTACGTAGAGATTAGGGTTTTTGAACTGATTGGGTGCTTGGACTAGGGCTAAGATTGGTGTTCAAAGGAAGCACTGTCTTTTACAATAAAAAATTTCTGAGTTAAAGTGCCAGTTGCTGAGCAGTGTAGTGTTTCATTTTTAATGTGTGACCAAAAAGTGGACTTTAGAAGCTTTTTACACATAGTTGTCATGCTCTGGGGCTCTTCCCAAAAGTGGGAAAGCCCTAGCCTAATACACCAAAATGAAATATGTTTTATCCATGTTATATTCTTACACTCATCAATCTGCATGATTTCTATTAAACCGCTTCTATAGTTAAGCAACTCCGGCGTAGTCCATAATCTTACCCAATAGAGTAACGGCCTTAAAATAGCATGAAGGTCTGTGCGTTTGATGTCAATATCCAGAAACACTGGATCTAGGGGAGTTCTAATCGGTATTTGAAGTAGCGTACGTATAAAGTTGTTTTCATCCCGTTCAAAGTTTCTTTTGCAGGATGGCCCCCAAACCTCCGCACCATAAAGTGCCGCTGATTGGGCCTTTGCTTTGAATACTTCCAATGCTGGTGTAATAGCCTTGGAATGACTCCTGCCATGTACTTTTAGAATAGGCAACGAGTTTTGTTTAAGGGATAGTGTACTTTTCTCTAAATGCCCCTTCCATGAGAGGTTGCTATCCAGCATAATACCTAAATAATTGAAACTCCCAACATATTCTAATTTTTGCTTATTTAAGGTCAGATTTTTCTTGAATGATTTTTGCGGGTTTATGGACATATATTTAGTTTTGGATGAGTTGATTTCTAGTCCCTTTCCCACACAATAGCTATAAAATGCATTCACCAAATTTTGGAGACCTTTCGGAGTCTGTGAAATGAGGATGGTGTCATCGGCAAAAAGTAATGCAGTGATCGCTTCATCGCCCAATTTCGGGGAGTCATGGCTACACTGCCCCAAATATGAAGGTATATCATTGACATACAATGAGAAGAGCGTAGGCGCCAGCACACATCCTTGACGTACGCCCCGTCGCACTGGTATGGCCTTTGTAACTTCCCCTCCCTTCCCCCATCTCACTTTGGCGTAATTCCCAGTATGAAGTCTGATTAGTTCTGTAAGAAGTTTACCTGGGACCCCCATTTTCCTTAATGTGTCCCACAAAAGGGTGCGAGGGACGAGATCGAAGGCGGCCCTCAGATCCATAAAAGCAACGTACAAACTACCCTTCTTAATATTAATATATTTCCAACAGATACATGTGAACCTGAAAACTCGGTCTACAGTGCTGATTTTGGATCTACACCCGGCTTGAAATTTAGTCAGTATCTGAGTCTCCTCCATCCATCCTAAAAGTCTATTTAAAATATGTCTGGCGAAAACTTTCTGTAAAAGATCAATTAAACTAATTGGGCGGTAATTGGCTGGGTCATAGCGATCCCCTTTTTTTAAAATTGTTACAATTTCTGCCCCCTTCCAAGACTCAGGGATTGGCGTGCCTGCCACTATAGAATTACATAAAAAGTTAATATAAGGCCCCCAAACTTCCATATCATGTGTTAAAAGATCCCCTGGGATCTTATCAGGTCCTGGGGCTTTGCCTGGTTTAATGGCCTGTAGTACCTGAATGGTCTCCTCTAAGCTAAAATGTAGAGAAGCTGTACTGGGGGCTAGATTGACCTCATGTTCTTCTATACACAAACCCACTTCATTTTGAGAGTATAATTTTGAGAAGTGATCGCACCAAGTTTTTTCATCAAAGTAGAGGTCCTTAGATGATCTGCCGGTCTTATTCCCCTTTGATATTAAGCTCCAAAAGGTGCCCTGATCTCTTGTTTTTGCGGCAATTAAAAGATCCTCCCAGATGGTCTCATCCCACGCTTTTTTCGTCTGTGTTAGAATCTTATAATACGCATGTCTGCTGTCTCTTATACCCTGCGGGTTCTTAGTTTTAACTCCCTGAATCAGGTGAGACTTAGCTAGACGGCATTCTTTACTATACCAAGGATTGCCTAAGACTGAATGACTGTTGTTTGGGTTCTTGTCCTTATCATAAGTTTTACTAAGAAGAGGTGTTAAAGCCTCAATTAATTGGTAATGCATATTTAGGACACCTTGGGCGCCTAATGGGAGATTCTGGCAGTATGCAACGATATCTGAGAAGGTATTGTAAATATTTACCAACGTTGTTTCTTTGGCCAAAATGTAAGGCCATTTTAGGGCACACCTGTTATTTGTTACCTGGAGTTCACCATCAGTACTATTTACTACAACATCTGTAGCTGTTTTAGATGTGAAAGGGTGGGAGTCTAGACTTAGTTGGAGCGGCAAATGGTCGCTCTCTGTCCTAAAGCCTACTTTTAAATTCAGTAATTAAATAACATAGACTTATGGACACCAATATAAAATCTACATGCGATTTGGAGTTACCTTTGCAAAATGTTGGTACTGGAGGTCTATCTGCCTGGGAACGACCGTTACAAGCCCTTAAATCATGTCCCACAGTTAACTGTAAGATCTGAATTGCTGCCACCGTACTTTTAACTGCCCCAGTACTTTCAAGAGCAGGGATATCATTGGCTTTGTCCTGATCATCAAATACATTGTCAAGGCCCAGTATTGGCTCAAATTTACAGTTAAAATCCCCTCCTACAATCACTTGTGTGTTGGGACCTAGTGTATCAAGATAAGAATCCAGGCACTTTATCACCTTGGATTCCTTATTTAGGGGATTTGGCCTATTATATGCATTTATTAAGTATATAATTTCTTTATCTTTTATCACCATCTTTACAGCCAGTAAATCCTTGGATGGAATAGAGAGAGGGGTAACTTCGATTTCCAAAGAGATTCTTATCCAAATCACTAGGCCCCGAGACGCTCTTCCTCTTACTGAAGGAGTAGCTTTGCAGTAGAAGGTTTTGTAACCAAGCCTGTGTGGAATATTTAAGGCCCAGGTCTTCTGCAGGAGAATTACATCATAATCGTCAGTGTAATTACACCAAACAGTATCCCTGAGATTCCTAGATAGGCCTGCTATATTCCATGACATAAGTTTAACAACCGGATTACCGTGGAAAGATATTGGTAGTGGGACCGCTTGACTAGCTTGGACAACTGTACCCCCTACTGCGCAGGATATATCATCGGTTCCTCCTTTTATATTAGAGCTACTTGTTTCTATCTCAATGCTACTATTGCTAGATAGAAATAGTTGACCATCACCAGAATCCATGATATTCCGACCCAGTGAATTTGGTGCTTGCTTGGTAATAGAAGTCTCTGTCACCTTACCCCCCCCCCCCCCCCCCCCCCCCCCTCCAGCTCTATAATATTTTCTTCCCGGGGGATTATAATGGTACTAGAATTAAGTAGTCAGTTTACCTCTTCAAGATTGTTGAAACCGTCAAATCTGTTCTCCAGGGGGATAGTTAGATACTGCTGTCTTGGGTATCCATCATACTTTGGCTTATAGAAGTAACCCAGGGGGAGTGCACTTATAAGCGTATTACTACCCTGCAGTTCTTCCATACAATGCAAGATCCTTTTAGCTTGTTGGGGGCGCCTAAAGTTGAAAACCACACAATCCCCTCTTATGTCTTTTAATGAGTGCCCCAGCCATCCTACCCTACGGACCATCAGTATGCCGTGAGTATCTGAATTGTACCAGCCAATCAACAACCTTATTGCGAAGGTTTTGCCAAGATTCTTGTTGATCCCTTTTTAAAGAGGGTACCCCTGAAAGGACTATTACATATGGTGAGGATTCCAGGGGTAATTGTAAGATGTCAGTATTTGGCATCAGGTCAGTTCCTTTAGGGCTATAAATTTTGGTCATACCTGATGTTTTACTAGGACTTCCTTGAGCTGTCGGTCTATCTACCCTTCTAGTATTAGGACATGCTAAAATCTGTGTATGGTCCTTTATGCCCTCAATCCGGCAGGCGGCCTTCTGTGGGGGATTTATAAGTGTTATCGGGCTTCCTACTTCCCTTCCTGTTGGAGTGGTAAGAGATGCAGAGTTACTTCCTTTCTGGCTGGTATTTCGCTCCTCGTTCCCTAGTTTCATACACACATGTTCTATTCTCGCAGTAAATTGCGTTAGACTAGTTATCAGATCTTTCTCGAGACCCTCCACTTTCTCTTTTATCAATGCTTCAAGAGAATTCTTCAGTGTTTCTTCTAATTTCCCAAGTCGTCTCTCCAGCCCTATATCCCAAATAGTGCTACCACTGTCGGTTTGCGTACTAATGGTCTTTGTTAGGACCATTTGTCTACCCCCCGCTTGGATATTTCCAGTCTTTGGTCTAGCTCACCCGACTTCTTTACTATTACTTTTGTTCTTTACTATAGGGACTGACATATTTTTTTCGGGCCCTGATCTTGTCCCTTATGTACTGTACCTAGTCTATGTGAGCGAAGTCTCGCTCTTAGTATAGGACTAGATTTAGATGTATCTTCCTCAGAGGAGGTGACCACAGAAGACCTTGGGGTATTAGACAAGCGTGATGTATTGGGTGAGACCACTATGGGGCTGCGTGGGGATGTACGCACTGTAACCAAAGGGGGTGATAGTGAGAGGGGGGGCTGACCATTAGGGATAACTTTATGTATGTTTTTAACAGATGTATCCACCTCATGGCCACTACCGAGCCCTTGTTCAACACCCTGTTTGTTAATAAGGGCCACAGGGTAAAGGTTAACTGCAGGTGATTTGGCATTACTAATTTTGCCCAGGGAAGACCTCTTCTGCACCTCACCTATACTTAACGATATTTTTTTCTCCGTCAGGGCTATTTCCTGTTGCAAAACTGATTCAGTTCTGATCAGGAAAGCATCCATTGTGCCCGCAACTCCCTCTCCCACTCTCTGTGCATTTTTACGGTGAGCTGCCATGAAACGCAACAGAGGTTTGAAAATATACCACCAAGAGCCAATTTCAAGTGTCTTACTTAACAGGGGGGTGGCCCAGCCCGGCCTCTACTGGCCTCGGATGGCCACAGATGGCCCCGCCCTTGTCCCGGGCTTCTCCCGGGCGAGCCCGCACGCGTCCGGCTGTGCGTTGGGCCGGTGAGCAATTTAAATGTCCAGGGGGCGTGTCTTCCGTCCGGCACCTCATGCGAGACCGCGCTGTCTGCTGGGTGTTGTAGGCAAGCAGCGTGCGGTCCGCGGGTGACTCAAGGCATGGAAGGGCAACGTCTACGGCACTCTCCCAGCTCTCCCGCTACAGACCACGGCAACAGTTCATCCGACTCAAAGAAGGTAATTTCCTCGTGCTTCTGGCTAGTGGATAGCATGTCCCGCTATCCGCTTTGGGCCGGTGAGCAATTTAAATGTCCAGGGGGCGTGTTTTCCGGCCGGCACCTCACGCGAGACTGCGCTGCCTGCTGGGTGTTGTAGGCAAGCGGTGCGCGGTCCGCTGGTGACTCAAGGCATGGAAGGGGAACGTCTACGGCACTCTCCCAGCTCTCCCACTACAGACCATGGCAACAATTCGTCCGACTCAAAGAAGGTAATTTCCTCGTGCTTCTGGCTAGTGGATAGCGCGTCCCGCTGCGCGTTGGGCCGGTGAGCAATTTAAATGTCCAGGGGGCGTGTCTTCCGGCTGGCACCTCACGCGAGACCGCGCTGCCTGCTGGGTGTTGTAGGCAAGCAGCGCGCGGTCCGCGGGTGACTCAAGGCACGGAAGGGCAATGTCTACAGCACTTTTCCAGCTCTCCCGCCACACACCACAGCAACAGTTCGTCCGACTCAAAGAAGGTAATTTCCTCGTGCTTCTGGCTAGCCATCATGGGCGTTGAAGGATCCGCCCTGGGCTGGCTGGCTTCCTTTCTCACTGATCGCACCTTCCAAATCTTTTCCCAGTCTGCTTCCACCAATGTCTATTCCCAGCCTTACAGTGTCCCGCAAGGCTCTATTCTTAGCCCCCTCCTTTTCAATCTGTACGTCACTCCTTTAGCCGACATATAGCTGACAGCGTTGGACTCACTCTATTCATGTATGAAGACGACTCACAGATTGTTTTCTCACTCACCAAATCTGATAAGACTTCCACATCCCCCCTTTCAGTCGGGCTGGGAGAAATTGCCAAGTGGATGGACAACAATCTTCTCAAATTGAATGGGGGAAAGACTGAGGTTCTAGTCCTGGGACACAAACCTGACCTATGGACTTCGAGGCATCCCTATGCACGGTCTTTAAGGCAGTGCATGGGATGGGCCCCCGACCACTTCAAAACAAATTTAAGTGGTATGAACCCACTCGGTCCTTTCGTTCTTCCTCATCCAATCTCATCTGCATACCCAGGATCAGGAAAGCCACCTGTGGTGGCACAGCCTTCAGCATAGTGGCAGCTCATCTGTGGAATGGACTACCTATTGACATCAGGAAAACAGATGAACTGATGGCCTTCCGAAAAAAGGTGAAAACATGGCTTTTCCCTAAAATCTAACTATCCAGAATCAAATGATATCCTTTCTACCCATGATGCACAGCGTTTTTCAGCTACATGAACACAGCGCCAGGATGCCCGTAGGGTTGCAGAGCGCTCTATAAATAAATAAATAAATTGGCCTACAGAACTTGGCCCTCTCCCTACACCTGTGGAACAGGTTCGTAACCTGGGTGTTGCTATTGACAAAGATTTGTCAATGCAATGCCAAGTCAACAAGGTATCATCCACATGCTTCACCATTATACGCTGGCTGCGAAAGATCCTGTGGATGTTGCCTGTGGACACTCGGCGAGCGGTAGTGAGTGCCTTGGTCACCTCCCGATTGGACTATGGGAACATACTCTATCTGGGGGCGGCCAGGGCCGTCACGCGTCGCCTACAGCTGGTACAAAATGCGGCAGCGCGCCTTCTCAGTGGCTGCCGAAAAACCGACCATATATCCAGTTGCCTTCGTGAGCTTCACTGGTTGAAGGTGGAAAACCGTGTGAAGTTCAAGGCGCTTACATATATGCATAAGATTAGGCAGAAGGTGGCACCAAGCTACCTACAGACCTTGCTGAAACCCTATTCCCCTTCCCGTTCCCTTCGCTCCTCTTCTCAAATTCTCTTTTCTGTGCCTAGGGTCAGACTTTCAAGAATGGGAGGCCGCTCCTTTGCTTATCTGGGGCCTAAACTATGGAATTCTCTTCCTCTGATCATCCGGTCAGAGGACAGTTACATCCGTTTCCGTAAAGCTGTGAAAACCTGGCTTTTTGACCAATAACCTCACCGGCCTCAACTAGCCATATTAGCTGCACAATCTTAGCGCCGGGAAACCCTCAGGGGTAGCTGTCGCGCTCTACAAACTCAAATAATAAATAAAATAATAAATAGCGCGCAATTCATTTCTGCTGAGGTCTTCATAAGCATAGTTTCGCTGTACGTCACACAAGATGCCTGTATGATTGCATGCTTTAAAAATGTTCAGTAAAACAATTTGGAAGAAAATCTGCATGAAAATGGAGAAAAATATCCTAGAATCAGTGCATAAATGGATTCATGCTTAGTACTCTCCAAAAGCCCTCAATTTGCAGTATTTTCCCCCTTAGAACTACCATTGTGTGGGGGACATTCTGGGTAAAAAACCAACCCACTGGTAATGGGCCCCAAGGTCCACAAATACTCTGATGCCTAGGAGTATGAACATGTCTAAGAGCTGAAGAAGTGCGACAGGACAGAGCCATTCATGTAGTTGATCACTGCTGGCTGGTGTAGCACAATGTCTCCTTAACGCCCTGTAATACATATTGTGGTTACCGGCGCTTGTAACCTGTATTCTCGGATCCCAGCCAGCAACCAGGACATTTCAAAGATAAAGTAGCTGTAGAGGGAACAACGAAACCATCAGAAACGACCTCATTGAAGGTACATAACGTTTTCTTTGGCGGACATTTTGACAACGGATATTCACCATCGCAGTGAAGAACATTTATACTGGCTTCCCTTTTCTCCTTTCCTGTGAATGTTGGGCATTGCTGGGTCAAATTGTTTGACCCAAACCTGAATAGCCTACAGTTACAGAGATTAACATATTGTGTCATAGTCTTTCAGGTGAAGTAGTTGACATCATGGTGAGTCCAGGGTGATATACCCTGCTAACAGCAGGCGTCTTCGTGCCACGTTGTGTTACTGCATCATGCTCAATGTGCTGGCGCCATTTTGGGCCAGGAGCCTTTGTATAAGGTTCTCTATGTTCACATCTGAGTGCGATCTTCTGCGCTCTCTCATCAGCCTGTCATTACTTGTATACATTTACAGACATACCTCTGTTTCAAGTGCGCTGCTTAGTGCCTGCCCCTGCCTCTCGACTGCTCTTTCTGACAGGCTCTTTCTGAGCGATCAGTAACAAGGCACACTGGTGGTATTACTTCAAGTTTAGTTTCCTGGTATTTTGGATAGTGTCACAGTATTTTGAACAGCATCAGGCAGCAACTCAGTTTTGTGTTCGGTATTGTAAAATATTTCTCCACTCATTTCTAATGGTTCTAGGCACGAGGCATTTCATGTGTAATAGCCATTGAAGGTGACACGTTTACAATCAAAGAAAAAGAAAGCTTCATTGATATATAACTTAGGTGCTGAAGGTAGGAGCGTTTAAAAAACATTACAGTTGCATTTCTCACATAGTAATCATTTCATTTTGTATATAACTCTTCTATGTCTATAGTTATGTCATGCTAGTCTTGTTAACTCTGGCATGAGACTTGTTTATCTTTAGACAAGGTTCCATGTCCTGGCCTGTTGTATTGAACTTGTACATTCTGTATTATGGTCAGTTTCACCTGGACCTTCACTAGAATGGATCACATAGCCATGCTGGAATAAATCTTCATTTCATTTTATTGAATTGTATCTGAGTACTTCTTAATATTGGCGACGAGGAGAAGGGTACTCCTACTCTGTCTATTATCTGCACGGGCACAAAGTGTGTATTCTTCAAATTGCACTTGTGCAGCATTTCTATAGTATCATTCTATTGAGATAAACTATTTTGTGTTGTGATTGCACCTGCGACTGATAATTAACGTCAAAAGTGACCCGATAGCACCAGCGGCAAACTTTTACATTTAATACGTTTACTTGCTTGTGGTTATATCCTCAAACACAAGGATATGAACATTTTAATCCTCTTATACTGTCATTGCGCTTTAAACGTCTTACATCAGTGCGCACAACGTCAGCGGCGGCCATTTGGTTGCCATGGTTTCTATATAAATGAATGGAAAGCATTTATAACAGCGCTCAAGACGAGGAAAAACCCTATTTACAGCGTTTCCAAAGCGAAATCAATTTTTACGAAAAGATGGAGAACATATGGGATCTGAAAGGAAAAAAAGTATATTTCTACATTGTTTAGGATCTGAGGGGCAAGTCGTATTCAGAACTTTACCTCAAATTGTTGCACCTAGTGATGGAAGTCGTGACAATATGAATGTTTTTACTGAAGCATTAATGAGACTGGAGAAGAGGTTCAAGCCAGTAGTTAGTATTGCTCTAAACAGGTTTAAATTCTACACTAGAATTCAAAAGGAAGAAGAATCATTTGACAATTTCTTAACTGCTCTAAGGGCATTATCGTTACACTGTAATTTTGGTACCTTCACAGATGAAATGATACGAGTTCAAATAATCATACATGTCAATGACAAGAAAATACAAGAGAAACTTTGGGTTATGGGAGATCCAAATTTATCAGAGACTATTTCTGAAGCTAAAGCAATAGATCCGAAAAATGGATGGAAGTGGTCAAACAAAACGCTACCAAAACTGTTAAAGAAGAAGAAATTTGTGTTATTAAATCTAGAAATGAAGTTAAAAACTATCATCAGCAACCAATACCTCACAATAATATAAAGTTTTAATTCAACAGGTTTAAGCCACCTCAGTATTACAAAAGAAATGATAACTCTTTTTCACACAGTCAGACAGAATGTGTATTACAGATGTGGAAACAAATCTCACATTGCTTCTTTTCCAGGTTGTCCTGCTATCAACAGAGATTGCAAAAATTGTGGTAGAATTGGACATTTTAGCAATATGTAGACGTCACTCATCACAAACACATGGTTCGGTGTCTTACATATCCAGTAGGGACAGTACTTCTGCAGATAACTCTTTAGATATTAACAAAGGTGTGGTAGTGTCCATTATTGACAAAGTGTCTAAGAATCAAATTACATCTCCTAAGTGTGAATTTCATTTTTTAGGTAAGCAACTCATACTCATGGTGGATTTGGGGTCACCATGGACAATCATTACACATCATTACTATGACGAGAATTTAAGTAATGTCATTAGTTATGATAAACTACTACCTCCTGACATAATTTCTGAACGTTTTGATGGTCCAAAACTTGATTTTGATGGTTATTTCAATGTTGAATAACATTTCAAAAACAGATGTGCTTGTGTGAAATTATATATAATACAGAAAGGGGTAAATGTTTTAGGTTGGCGTGACCAATGGAAACTAGGTATAGTATTGAATCCATGTGCTTCTGAGCCTGTCTCCCTATGTGAGGAATATTTAATTGGGAAAGTAGCAATGATTAATAATGGAGACAAAAATATGTGTGGATTAGAAAATAAATTAATTGATTCCTTTAAAGAAGTATTTTGTGACAAATTAGGGAGGTTAAAATATTTTTCACACAAAATCATTTTAGAAGAAAAAGTAACTCCTGTTAAACAGAAACTCCGGGGAGTCCCAATTAACATTAGAGAAGAACTAAAAGAAATGCTAAATGATGTGTCTGATGAAGGAGTCATTGAGGCTATAGAGTCCTCAGAATGGGTTTCTCCCATTGTACTTGTTCGCAAACCTGACCAAAAACTTAGGATCTGCGTGGACTTGAGAGCACTTAACTCAAATATCGTGATTGATTGTCACCCCCTTCCCAACATTAATGAGGTAGTCAGCATGCTAGAGGGGGCACAAGTTTTTTAAAAGTCTAGATTTACGTTTGGCATACCATCAAATTGAATTATTGGAAGAGTCTAAGAAATATACAGCATTCATAACACCTTTTGGTCTGTACCAGTACACTTGGATGCCTTTCGGGTTGGCGTCTGCGGCGTCAGTGTTCCAGAGAGTAATGTTTCACATATTTAGGGATCTGGACAATTTCGTTAAATGTTTCCAAGACAACATATCAATTTTTTCTAAAAATGAGTCAGAACACTTTACACATCTTAATGAGGTATGCAAGAGGTTAGAAAGTAAGGGAAATACCCTTAAGGCACACAAATGCAAAGTATTCAAACGATCAGTTGAGTACTTAGGACACACTTTATCTGGCGATGGTGTGATACCTAAAAAGTCCAATATCAATGCTATTGTTAAAGCCCCATCACCAACCAACAAGGAACAACTTCTATCTTTTTCTAGGATGTGTGAATATTATAGCAAATTTGTAGAAAATGTTGCTACCAAGATGGAACAATTGAGAAAATTATTGAGACAAAATGTAAAATATGAATGGAATGACATACAACAAAAAGCTTTTGAGTGCATTAAAGAAGAAATTATAAATGCTCCCAAACTAAAACCATTGCGCTTAAAGAAAGAATGCATCACCACAGTAGATGCAAGCTTGTATGGTCTGGGAGGAGTACTTTCTCAGCGAGAAGGTAGAGGAGTGGAATGTTGCATTTGCTTCTCGCACATTGAATGAATGTGAGCGCAAATATGCAGTAATAGAAAAAGAACTGCTTGCTTGGTTATGGGCTTTTGAGCACTATAGACTGTATGTGTGGGGTAGTAAGTTCACCCTTAGTCAGACCACAAGCCATTAGTTAATATTTTATCGACAGGAGGAGGTTGGAATGCCACAGCTAGGATTGCTAGACTTACATCGTAATTGCAAGAATACAATTTTAAGGCAGAATACGAACCAGGAAAAAAAATGTCACTACAGATTTTTTTTCTTGTTTACCATGTGATCTGGAGGTAGTGTCAGCAGTCAAAGAGTGTGGCCTTGTTGTCACTATTAATGATGTGATTCTGGAACAATTCCAAAGAATAACAGAGGAATTTGGTGTAGGTGTGAATGATTGGATGACAAGTGGTTTGAGTTAAAAAAAATGTATCACTGAAGGCTGGCCAAAGAAAAAAATTGATAAGAGTGGACTTATTACAATTTTTTAATATTTGGGAAGAACTTGAATTAGAAGGTAATTTAATATTCAAATCTGGCAAATGTACTCGTCCCAAAGGTATGCAAGACATTATACTCAAGATAGCTCACAAAACCCACCCAGGAAAATCATCTATAAACTGCCTGGTCAGAAGTTTCTTTTGGTGACCAGGCATGGATAGGTTTATTGATCGTGTTGTAAGAGATTGCAGTGAATGTGTGTCAAGTGATAAAATGTTAAGAGTACAAGTTCCTTCCTTTGAAACCTGTGACGTGGCCTCATGAACCCTGGCAAAAGGTTGCATTGATATTTCTGTTCCGTTCAATTTCTTGCCTGAAAATTCAAGGTTTGCTTTGGTCATAATAGATTACCATTCCAAGTGGCCAGAGGTCAAATGTGTTCCAAATGCCACAACTAATGCTGTTATTGTTTTTTTTAAAGACATTTTTTCTCGTGAAGGATGTCCTTCTATTTTAGTTTCTGATAATGGTGTACAGCTTTTACAGAAATGCAGGAATTTCTCAAAGATTGCAATATAACACTTAAGCTTAGTTCGTTATATGAACCACACAAAAATGGACAGGTGGAACGATTTAACAGGGTACTAAAGACCTTTATTATTGACTCAGTAAAATGTGGTGGTAGCTGGATGAATGCGTTAAGAGAACCGTTGTGGAATTATCGTATCACGCCTCACACTACTACCAAAATCAGTCCTTTTTAACTTCTTAAAGGAAGAGAGCCTGCATCTAATGTATGTCCGTGGTGGTTTAAGAACAGATGTCAGGATACATTTAATGATAGAGAATGTATACATAATATTGCTAAAAAGATTGGTATTAAACAACTCAAAACTGCCAGATGGTATAATGATAAATGGAAAACTAAAACACATTCTTACCAAATTGGTGATTGGGTTAGGATTCTCAAACCAGGTTTGCTAAGTAAAGGATCAAACAAGTTTGATAAAGCTATTCAAATAAAAAAAGTATTCACTAATAGTGTTATCACCCAGGATGGTAAGGTTTGGAATGTGAGGAGATTGGCAAAATGTCCATGGTTGAACAATTATCACTTTGACAATGACAAAGCTATACATCATCCCACCAAGCATCCTAATTTGTCTAATGGTGTGTCAAATAATGAAACTGTGGCTTCTAGAGTTAAGATATTAGAACGTGTTAGACATGTACCAAAGAAATGTTTGGATTTTGTGAATTGATATTTCCTTGTTATGTTATTTCTATAGTTTTTTTTCTTTATTTCTTGGAAAAGGGGGATGTGTTGCATTCCTAACATAGTAATCATTTCATTTTGTATATAACTCTTTTGTGTCTATAGTTATGTCATGCTAGTCTTGTTAACCCTGGCATGAGACTTGTTTATCTTTAGACAAGGTTCCATGTTCTGGCCTGTTGTATTGAACCTGTACATTCTGTATTATGGTCAGTTGCACCTATGTGATCCATTCACTAGAATGGATCACATAGCCGTGCTGGAATAAATCTTCATTTCATTTTATTGACTTGTATCTGAGTACTTCTTAATAATTACCCTTAGAAACTGTCATTGGGCATGTCACCTCTAGTAAAAATGGTGATGCAGAAGTAGTGGATGAGTATTCCTCCGTAGTACGTACTTTGAATAAGAGGTTAAATCCTAAGAAGAATGTAGTGTTAGTACGGCATGAACTCTTGCAGCGTTGCCAAGCGACTGGAGAACCCATTGATGATTTTGTAGCTGTGTTATGCACATTGGCCATAACATGCAACTATTGTGATCTTAAATATGAAATTATAAAGGACCTGTTAATTGAAAAAACTAACAGTAAAAAAAAAACAAGAAAGATTGTTGTCAACTGAAGATCCAAGTCTGGAAGAGGCTTTAATTATTGCAAGAAGTATTGAGCACTCCCAACATTGTATGAAAGAGATGGATGGAAGTGCCTCACATGAGGCTAACTTGATGACCAAACATGCAGATAAAGGAAATGTTAAAGTTCCTGATAAAAACGTGTGAGCAATGAGGTGTTTTAAGTGCATAAAAACAAGGTCATTTTACAAGACTGTGTAAATCATACAAAGGTCAAAAGGGACAGAGTGACACTATTGTTAAATTAATTGAAGATGGCTCGTCTCACGAGGACGAGAGTATGATTTTAATGTTGTCTTCATCACGCTGTGACAAAAGTGTAGTGTCAGCCATGCATAGTGTAGATAAAAGGAAGTCTCCAATCTGTGAAATCACTACAAACAATGTCAAAGTAACAGTGATGTCTGATTCAGGTATGCCATTTTTATTGATTGGGAAGACTAACTTTGCCAGATTGAGTATTCATGTTTAAGTGAGTCGCATCTCAAAATCTTTGCGTATGGCTGCAAAAAAGTGGAAGTGTTCAATTTGAAGCTACTTTGGGGTCTGACAACAAAACACCCAGTGGCACAATATTCATGGCCAAAGGTGATTCAAATTTGTTGGGAATGAATAGTCAGGAGAATTTGGATATAATTCTGGATCCCAATCATCCAAAATTAGTTCTGTCCAGACAACGTTTATTGGAAATACGCAGCAATGCGGTGTGTAATTTGGATGAGTGTAGGTGGGTAGCTAAGTATCCTTGTGTCTTTACAAATACCCTTGGAAAACTTAAAGGATTCAAGTACTGCATTGTTCTAAAGGAAAATGCAGTGCCCAAAATACATACGGTGAGGCACATTCCTCTCAGTCTAAGGAATGACCACAAGTCTGAATTAGAAAAGTTATGCAAATTAGGC
Organism: Lissotriton vulgaris; assembly: GCF_964263255.1. Lineage (NCBI taxonomy): Eukaryota > Metazoa > Chordata > Amphibia > Caudata > Salamandridae > Lissotriton > Lissotriton vulgaris. The sequence continues at coordinate 132,425,401 of NC_141694.1, forward strand.
ATCATTGAACCAATTAAAGGGTCGGAGTGGTTGGCCTCTGTAGTTTTAGTAAGCAAATCTGACAAGACCTTAAGATTATGTGTTGACTTGCGCGAAATGAATTCCAACATCTGGGTCGATCGCCAACCACTCTCGAATATGAAAGGTGCCAGTGCTTAATTGGAGCCTGTGGCTTCCGGTGCTCAGCACCGGCACTACATTGTCAACACTGGTGCTTGTGACTGTCTGCCACAAGGGTGCTGTCTGGTAAATTTAGAGATGACCACAACAGCATTTAATTATTTATTCAGTATACATTTAAAATGACCATTACCTTCTACCCAAGCCATCCTTATAGCTTTGGGGACTTGCAATAGCCCAAATTGTCACACTTGTAGGAGTGTGATTGTTAGTAGTTGTGTTGTTACTATCATTTGCAGCGCTGGCAGGGACAATGTATGGTGCACGCTGCTGTGGCCTCCTGTCGATAGCCCTGGCACTTACTTTTTTAAAAAAAAATAAGCACTGAAGGGTGACGCAATATTTACAACACTAGACATGGCATCTGCTTACCACCAAGTAGAGTTGTGCAAGGAGTCGAGGCATCTGACTTCCTTCATAACTTTAACTTTACAGACGGATGCCATTTGGATTGGCTTCAGCATTGTCTGTGTTTCAGAGACTGATGAATAATTTGTTCAAGGACGTGCATGAAGTGTTGTGCTTCCAAGGAGACACCTTAGTCTATGGAAAAAATAGTCATGAGCATGATGAAAGATTGGACAAAGTACTGGAGATTTTGAATGTCTGGTTTGACATTAAAGAAAGACAAGTGCAGCTTTTGTTGTGATGGTGTGGATTATCTGGGTCATCATGTTTCAAGTAAGGGTATTGAGCTAAAGATTAAACTTTTAAAGTCAATAGTGAGTGGACCCGCACCTAGTGACAAGGATCAGCTCAGATCATTTCTTGGTTTAATTAAATATTACGCAAAATTTGGAGGTTATTTTTCCAGCAAGACTGTCACTTTGAGTGAACTATTGAAAAAATGAGTTAAATATGAATGGAGTGCCAAGTCTTAGAGTGATTTTGGAATAATAAAAAAGGAAATTGTCTCTGCCCTGTCCCTCAATCCTTTTGACACCCATAATATGTGTATCATCACTACTGATGCCAGTAACTATGGGTTGGGTGTGGTCTTAATGCAGAAATTAGGTAAAGGCAAGGAAGAATTCATTGCTTTCGCATCCAGGGCACTTCATGGTGCTGAATCTCCTTATTCCACCATTGAAAAGAAGGCCTTGGACTTGTGATGGGAGGTTCATTACTTTAGAAATTTTGTGTGGGGCAATCAATTAATTCTCTGCACCGTTCACAAGGCACTAGTGGAGCTATTCAATACTGGCAATGGAGGTTGAGAAACTCCGCTTTTTGCAAAGTTGCAGTACCGTATGCAGGAGTATTATTATAAGTTGCACTTTGTTCCCGAAGTCCACAATTGTTCAGCCGATTGTTTGACGTGCCTCCGGTGAAAGAGGAGGCTGATAAGAACATGGACAAAGAGGATGATTTGGAGTTTGTGAGTTCTGTGAGTACCATCACTGATTGGATGTTATTTGAAGAGGATGGTGCACTGCTGCTAGTCATGATGAGGTATTGCCGAAGGTAGTCAAGTGTGTCATAGGTTGGTGGCCATGTACATGTCACTTTGAGGAGGCAATGATACCATTTTGAAGGTCTGCTAATGAGTTGCCACTTGTTGGTGGAGTTTTTTTGAGATGTGAGCGGTTAGTAGTGCTCAAAGGCTTGAGATTTAAAATTCTGGAATTTGCTCATGAAGTGCAAATTGGCATGCGGGCAATGAAGCGTACAGTCAAAGAGGATGTTTTGTGGCCGGGAGTAGACAGGGCTGTGGAATGCTATTTGAGGGAGTGCAATGCGTGTGTTTTAAGAGACAAGTCACATGTTACAGTGCCATCATCTGTTATGGCTGTAGACAGTAATGGTGTGCCATGGGGATCACTGACATAATATCGAGGGACAGAATATCGACCATCAAGAATATCGTTGACAAAATATCGACAGACAAAATATCGAGTTTCTATCTACAAACAGGTAAGTACAAAAATATTGAGTTAAAAATATTGTTTACTAAAATATCGTTTTTAAAAATATCGACTTTACTAAAAACAATGTTAAATTAAATTAATATTAAAAATTAATTACTAAAATATACTTAAAAATACTTAAATTAACTTATAATAATTAAATAATTAATGAAAGTAAAACAAAACATTTTTTATTCATATTTGTTAAAACATATATATATAGTAACAAAATATAATTAAATAATAGCCAATATTATTAACGTACAATAACAAAAGTGTAAAAATTACTATTCCCACTCCAAAGAGTGCAAGCGTAGGGAAAGGGTTGGATAGCGTAGGGGTTAAAATTACTATTCCCACTCCAGTCGGTGCAACAGTAAGGAAAGAGTTGGATAGCGTAGGGGTAAAAATTTATATTCCCACTCCAGTGGGTGGAACAGTAGGGAAAGTGTTGGATAGCGTAAGGGTAAAAATTACTATTCCCACTCCAAAGAGTGCAACAGTAGGGAAAGCGTTGGATAGCGTAAGGGTAAAAATTACTATTCCCACTCCAAAGAGTGCCACAGTAGGGAAAGCGTTGGATAGCGTAGGGGTTAAAATGACTATTCCCACTCCAGTGAGTGCAACAGTAGGGAAAGAGTTGGATAGCGTAGGGGTTTAAATTACTATTCTCACTCCAGTGGGTGCAACAATAGGGAAAACGCTGGATAGCGTACAGGTAAAATTTACTATTCCCACTCCAGTGGGTGCAACAGTAGGGAAAGCGTTGGATAGCGTAGGGGTTAAAATTACTATTCCCACTCCAGTGAGTGCAACAGTAGGGAAAGCGTTGGATAGCGTAGGGGTTAAAATTACTATTCCCACTCCAGTGGGTGCAAGAGTAGGGAAAACGTTGGATAGCGTAGAGGTAAAATTTACTATTCCCACTCCAGTGGGTGCAACAGTAGGGAAAGCGTTGGATAGCGTAGGGGTAAAAATTACTATTCCCACTCCGGTGGGTGCAACAGTAGGGAAAGCATTAGATAGCGTAAGGGTAAAAATTACTATTCCCACTCCAAAGAGTGCAACAGTAGGGAAAGCGTTGGATAGCGTAAGGGTAAAAATTACTATTCCCACTCCAAAGAGTGCAACAGTAGGGAAAGCATTGGATAGCGTAGGGGTAAAAATTACTATTCCCCATCCAGTGGGTGCAACAGTAGGGAAAGCGTTGGAAAGCGTAGGGGTTAAAATTACTATTCCCACTCCAAAGAGTGCAACAGTAGGGAAAGCGTTAGATAGCGTAGGGGTTAAAATGACTATTCCCACTCCAGTGGGTGCAACAGTAGGGAAAGCATTGGGTAGCGTAGGGGTTAAAATTACTATTCCCACTCCAGTGGGTGCAATAGTAGGGAAATCCTTGGATAGCGTAGGGGTTAAAATTACTATTCCCACTCCAAAGAGTGCAACAGTAGGGAAAGCATTGGATAGCGTAGGGGTTAAAATTACTATTCCCACTCCAGAGAATACAACATTAGGGAAAGTAAATACTTCATATATTATTTAAAAAATTTAAAATTAATATCTATTAATAATTAATTGAAAATAATTAAACATTTTATATAATATAATAATTAATATATTAAAATTACTAATTAACAATAATTATTTCAATTGATCACCTATTAATACAAATTAATTAAAAATTAACAATTAATTATTTAATAAATAGAAATTATTTAACAATTATTTCCAATTAAATACATTTTAATAAATTTAATAATTTAATTAATTATTAATAAATTACTTCACAACCTATTCCCCTATAAACCCACACCCGCTACAGAAATTAAATTAGTAACGTTTACATAATTACCAACTAATCAATTAATAAAAATTAATTACCAATTAGAATTAAATTAATTAACAAATATAAATTAATTAACAATTAATAAACAATTACTATCAATAAATAAATTTACGTATTTAATTAACTATAATTAAATTACTTCCCACCCTATTCCCCTATAAACCCACAACCCGCTACAGAATTAAATTACGCAATAATTATAAAAACAAAATTCATTAATTAAAATTAATTATAACATAAATACACACTTTTCACACATATTATAACATAAAAATACACTATAAAAAATTAGATATTATTAAAAAATCGATATTTTTAACTATCTATATTATATACTTCGATATTTTAACTATCTATATTTTTAACAGTCGATATTACTTCACTTACCTTAAAAACGATATTTTGGTTATCTATATTCTGTCCTGTCAATATTTTGTCCAGTCTATATTTAAAACTCGATATTATGTCCAATCGATATTTTGGACTCCGTGCCATGGCATAAGCTAGCTTTTGACATAGCTGGACCTTTTGGGATTCTACCGAGTTCGCCCAAGTATGTTCTTGTATTGGTGGACTAGATGTCCAAATGTACTGAGGTGAACTTTGTTAGTTGTGTCAATGCAAGAGTGATTGTTAACTTCTTTCAGGAGGTGTTTATCAGATAAGGATTTAATTAGGAATTAGTGACGAACTATTGCGTTCAGTTAGTGTCCAAAGAAGCGAGTGAGTTCCTCGAATCGAAAGACATCAAACATGTGAGAACCTCTTTATATCACCCCCGCAGTAATGGCTTTGTTGAGAAAGTGAATCGTGTAATTAAGGATCAACTTCAGCTGGCATTAATCACTGGGCTGGATTGGGAGAAAGTTATCCAGGATATGTTGTGGGCCATAAGAACAACTCAGCATATCAGTACAGGGATGTCTCCATTTTCCTTACTTATAGGCAGAGTTGCATGTACCCGGTTAAAGAGAGCGCATAGGGAGAAAGACCCTTGACAGCGAGAAGGTGGGAAGTGGGTTGGATGTGTTAGGCATGTTCAGGAAAAGTATAGCGCTAAGAGTGATGTCAGTCAGAACTGAGAGGTTTAAGTGTGTGTCAGTGAATTGGTGAGAGTTCTTATTCTTCGGCATGTGAGAAAAGGCCACTATAGATTTATTTTCGTCTCCCATGTTAGTGAGAGAGGTAAAGGATTGTTTGGTGGTCTTGGAGTATGTGCTGATTTGTTGAAAAAGGCAGAGCATAATACGAGCATTGAAGAAAGTCACTTTAACTCTCCAAAAATAGTTATTGAATTTGTCACGTTTAAATAGGAACACGGTTTACATGTAAGGATGGTCTCTATGCATGCATTTGGATCTTTCATGTTAAATACTGTATTGTATAACTTCATAGTTTGTTTTCCGTTAGGCATAGTGTATATCATACATTAGCTTTCAGTTTGTTCTGTGTCATTTTCTTTTGCAGGTTTTCCCCGGTGGTGTTCTTCATTTCTAATAACAGTGTTAGTTGTATTTTGTTATTGCTTTATGTTTTTGCGTTGTAAGCGAAGGGGATATGTGGGGTTTGTATTAGCATTCCAGCGGGTGTCGTCAATGCAGGGAGCGTGGCATATAAGGGTGGATTCTGAGGTCGGCGGTTGCCTGTTGGCTCTCGGTGTTGTTGGTTTATTTCACTGTGTTTTGCCAGTACATTCTCCATTGTAGGCACCCCCTTGTTCAAAGAACCAACTTCACATTATACAACAAGTATGCGTATAACGTCTTCCATTGTAGTTTCCAGAGAAGTCAGTGTCCGGTGTAAGCGGTGTTTCATACCTTGCAAGTCTTTTAAGGTTTTGAAGTTGCCATAATCTTGGGCTTAGCCTTGAGTAAGTGCAGTCCCCGAACTTGCTGGTTGATCCACATCGTCACCAAAGGCAATCCGAAAATGTGAGTCCTCAGAGGAAAGAAGTCGTCTTTGAGCAGGGCATATTATTTTTGGCAAGACATTATGGCTGTATAAAGCTATGCGGTGCTTTATCAACGAAGATACATGCCTGCAGTCAAGTCCTGGGGAAACTCAAGACCTAACACAGTGACCCCTACCTCCTTCAAGGAGGCCTCTTATCCAAGTACTTTGTTGCCAGTCTTCAATTATCCTGCAGACTCCCGCAGGATAATCCGGGAAAGTGCAGGCACCTTCATGGAAATGCTGGGTTCCATCCTGTTTATCGGTGCATAGGTGGGTCCAGCAGATTGGCCTGTGCCACTATCTTGCCCTGCTTTCAAATCAACATGGTGCTTGGGCTCCTACCAGTGCTGAGATCCCAACAAGCCTTTTGGCTGTGCCCCCATAGTTCATACTCCCCTCTGCTAGCACTATGAGTAGCCAAACAACTCCAGCTCCTGGTTAACGTCTGCTGTTAGAGCTGTTGCAAAGCTTCGACAGCAATGGCTATCTTGGAGCACGCCAAGCTCTGCTTCGCAGCGCAGTCGGATTTGGATTTTGAATAACTTAGTGGACTAATGCACCCACTGGAAAGGTCTTGCATACTAATTAACACTGTTTATCAAAGCCAAGACCAGACAAATGGAGAGCACAATAAAAGTGATGTACATAGTAACTTGCAAATAATTTCCACTTTAATAAATTATGTCTTAACCTGCCTCAAACACAGAACAACGACGACGCCAACTCTTCCACCTTTATCGACAACCTCACCAACCTCGGACTCCGTCAACTCATCACAACACCCACCCACGCAGTCGGCTAGACGCTTGACCCCATCTTCTCCGCAAGCTCCCACGTCTCCTTCCACCACACCACCGAACTCCACTGGACCTCAGCCCAACGCTGTTCAACATCTACATGGCACCGCTCGCCCACGTCGCCCGACTGCATGACCTCAACATCATCTCTTACGCCGATGACACCCAGCTGATTCTCTCCCTCACCAAGGACCCCCACACTGCCAAAACCAACCTCCACGAAGGAATGAAGGCCGTCGCCGACTGAATGAAGAACAGCCGACTGAAGCTGAACTCGGACACGGAGGTCCTCATCCTCGAATCCACCCCTTCGGCCTGGGACGACTCCTGGTAGCCGACTGCGCTAGGAACAGCTCCGACACCCACCGACCACGCATGCAACCTAGGGGTCATCTTCGACTCTAACCCTCTCCATCATGAAGCAAGTCAACACCGTCTCCTCCTCCTACTTCAACACCCTCCGCATGCGCCGCAAAATCTACAAGTGTATCCCCGCAGAAACGAGAAGGACAGCAGACTGGACTACGGAAACGCCCTCTAAGCAGGAGCCTTGGCCAAATTCCTGAAGCGACTCCAACACATCCAGACCGCCCCGCACGCCTGCTCCTCGACATCCCTCACCACAACCACATCACACCCCACCTGAGAGACCTGCACTGGCTCCCTGTCGACAAGAGGATAACTTTCAAGCTCCTCACCCACGCACACAAGGCACTCCACAACACCGGACCAGCGAACCTCAACAGCCAACTCAGCTTCTACACCCCCACCCGCCAGCTCCGCTCCGCCGACCACGCCCTCGCTGCTGTCCCCCGCATCTGAATAGTGACCGCCGGCGGCAAATCCTTCTCCCACCTCGCCGCCAAGACATGGAACACCCTCCCCATCCGCCTAAGGCAGACCCAAGACCTAACTGACCTTCAGAAGACTCCTCTAGACTTGGCTCTTCGAACAGTAGCGTCCCCCCTCCCCCAGCGCCTTGAGACTCTCACTGGTATGTAGTGCGCTTTACAAATGCTATGATTGATTGATTGATTGGAAATGATGAAAAGCTGACTGGAGGATTTACTATGACGACTAAATTAAGGCTTATGATGAGGTTCTTACTCATGCAGATATTGTTCACTTATAATAAAAGTTGAAGTTGAAAATAATGACTGAGAAATGATATGCACTAGATGGAACTTTGAAGTACTAAAAATGTATTCATTAAATGGAAAAGGAATAGGTACTCTCAACAGAGCCAATTAAGTGTTTTCAATAGTGATAAGGTCCAGGAAAATGCCAGACGAACACACTCTTAATGCAAACATATTTTAACACTATGTTATTGTTATTGTTATTGTTATTTTTGATTTGTAGCGCGCTCAATCACCTACAGGCCTCTAAGCGCTCGGGAATCGATGGTAAACAACAACTTTGATAGTACAGAGGGCATCCACTAGCCTAAGTGGCTCACAGGGCTCTCCTGAACAACAACGTTTTCAGCCCCTTTCTGAAACGTAGGAGGTTTCCTTCCTTACGTAGTGGCTCAGGTAGTGTGTTCCATAAATGCGGAACCAGCACCGAAAAGGCTCTTCCGCCCTTGGTGGCGAGTTTGTACCGAGGGCAGACTAATAGCTGAGAGTCTGAGGATCTAAGAACTCTCTTTGGGCTATACATTGCCAGGCGATCTTTGATGTAAGCGGGTGCCATGCCATAGATGGCTTTATGGGCGATGCACAAGTTTTTAAATTCCACTCGCTCCTTAATAGGGAGCCAATGGAGGCTTTGTAGCAGGGGGGATGCTTTAGTGTGTCTTGGCTGTCTGAAGATAAGACGGGCGGCATCATTCATCACCACCTGTAGCCTATTTATCAAGGTTTTTGGTAGGCCAAGGTAGAGGGCATTTCCATAATCTATGCGTGAAATCACAGTAGCTGCGACGATGGAACGTAGCATAGATTGGGAAATGATAGGCACTAATTTCCGTAGCTGTCGGATAATATTAGTACAGCTGCCCACAACTGAGGAGATTTGGCTGACCATAGAGAGGTTACAATCCAATTTAATCCCCAGGCTCTTCACGTTCAAACTGGGTTTTGGAGCTGGACCTAACTCTGCGGGCCAGTAGAGGTCACACCATGGTGAGGTGGCAGATGAAATCACCAGAACCTCAGTCTTATCTGGATTGATTTTTAGGAGGTTTCCTGTCATCCACTGGACCGTGTGTCTCAAGATATTCTGAGTGTGGAGTTGGGCGGTGTTTGTATTGTCGACACTCAGCAGCAGCTGCGTGTCGTCTGCGTAGTTATATACTGTGCAGCCCACACTCGCCAGGGAGGCAATCAGAGGCTGCAGGTATAGATTAAACAGCAGTGGGGATAGGGCCGAGCCCTGAGGTACCCCACATTCTATTTCTCCCACTGCGGAGATTTCTTCTCCGAGTTGTATTCTTTGTGTCCTTCCTGACAGAAAGGACTGCAACCACTCGAAAGCCCGGCCTTTGATGCCAAAGTCACTCAGCCTTTCCAGTAGCAGCGCATGGCTGACGGTATCGAACGCCGCTGAAAGGTCTAATAAAATCAGGGCGCTCGGTTTTTTACCGTCAGCCAAGCCTCTCAATTCATCCAGCACCGAGAGCATCACCAACTCGGTGCTGTGATGTGCTCGGAACCCTGCTTGTCGTTCGTGAAGCAGGGAGTGGGACTCCAAGTACGTGGACAAAGATTTTAGTACATGTTGCTCCAGTACTTTAGAGAGGAATGGTAGCTGAGAGATCGGCCTGTAATTTTTTAGTATTGCGGGGTCTGCACCAGGTTTTTTCAACAGCGGTCTTACACGTGCTTCCTTAAGTGATGCTGGTAGTTGTCCTGATTCCAGGGATCTATTTAGGAGATGGATGACTTGCTCCTCCAATAGGGGACGGGCTGCCTGAAAAACTTTAGGTGGACAAGGGTCTGCTGGGGATCCAGACTTGATTCTGGCCATCAACTGCTGCAGGCTCAAGATGTCAATCTCTGGAAACAGTGTGATAGCACAGTCAGTTTGATTTCGGGGGATTATAGGTGTAGCATTCCATTAAGCGGCCCATTTTTTATATCCTGGATGATGGTTCTTACTTTCTCCAAGAAGTATTCCTGAAAGGAATTGCAGTTTATGGGAGACTGAACGCTGTCTGGTTTTTTGGTCAACTCCGACAGGATCTTAAAAGTCTCTTTCTGCACGTTGACTGCCTTAGTTAGACGGGATTCGTAGTACTCGGCTTTGGCAAGGATGATATCTTTTTTGTATGCGTTCAAGGAGGCACGGTAGAGGTTCCTGGCTGAGTCCTGTTTAGTTTTCCTCCAGCCTCTTTCTAGGGCTCTAAGTTTCTTTTTGTGGTCCCTCAGTGCTGGCGTGAACCATGGGGCGTCCTTACCCGGGCCTTTTAGCACCTTCATTTTTATTGGCGCTATCTGGTCAATAGCTAGTGTCAGGGAACGCGTTAAATCTGTGTATTGCTGATCTAGGCTATGATCTAAGTTCGGGGGGCAATCTCTGGGCAGGAATACCTCGGTCAGGGTCCTCAAATCGACCTCTGCCCATTTGCTGGTTTTCCTAGCCTCCAATGTTGGTTTGATTATTTGGCCCTTAATACGTAGCTCACAGGATATTAGATGGTGATCAGATCAAATACATGGGGCAACTTCTTTCAGTGTTAGTGAGGGGTCTGTAGTCCATACCAGGTCAAGGGTATGACCTTTGGTGTGCGTGGGGACCTTCACGATTTGTTTAAAGTTTAGCGTTGACATCAAGGTGTCCAAGTGGCGCATAGGAGCGTCCCAATGGGGTTTATCCCAGTGCAAGTTGAAGTCTCCTGTGACTAAGATTTTCGAGTAGCGAGTACAAAGGTCTGATATGATGGGGGCGAATAAGTCCTGGAAAATTGGGGTTGCGTTGGGAGGGCGATAGACCGCTAGCACCACCCAGCATGAACTGTTTACTGTGACTTTCACCCCAAGCAAATCAGCCAGGTCGACTGTCTCTGATAGTAGAATTTCTACTGACAGCATCTTTTTAAAAATCACAGCTACCCCTCCTCCCCGTGTGTTTCCTGGGCGGTTTTGCCATAAAGCATCATAGCCGCTGGGGAGAGCGGCCAAGATGTCTGGCATTGAGCTCTCACTCATCCAGGTCTCTGTTAAGGTCAGTATATCAGTGTCGTTGTTTTGCAGCAGGTTGTAGACCTCAACGTGGTGGCAGTGGAGTGATCTGGTATTTAGGCTTGCTATTTTCAGGGTGGAGAATGCATCTTGATGTATAGTGTTCAATGGTTTGTAGATAGCATGTGTTTTTAGTATCTTCAGGGTGTTGTTATCAAGGCAAGCCTCACCCTTATCCAGATTACATAGGTCTTCCGAGGTGTAGGAGCGCATTTGTCCAGAGGTCCCTGCCCCCGAGCCCGTCTGAGCGCGGACGGGCGCAGACGGGCTGGACTCTGGCGCGACTCCGGCGACGCTCCGGCGAGCCCGCCGCGCGTACCCGCTGCGCATCAGCATGGCTGCCTTAAATGCTGTTCTAGCGTCCTTCTGACGACTAGAGCAGCCAATCCTTGCCCTCACCAAAGATGTCCGCCGTTCAGGCGGTGTGGTGCCCTTCCCTGATATAAGAGATCCGCTCTAAGCGCGGTAATGTGGCGAAAAACGGGTGCAGGTATGCGGTCACATTGATTTTTAAAAGCAGGGTACAGTGCCTAAATTATACAACAAAATAACGGACAAAACGGGGATTTTTAATATTTCAGTATTTAGCTCTCAATAAGCGCACAAGTAAACGTTGTTAAACGTAACCTGAGATTTGGTTCGGAGAATGAGGTTTAAAAGATAATTCCTCACAATAGTGTGTTTCAGGAATTTATTATTATTTACTTGGACCATAGCTGTGAGTAACAATGTTTGGGTAAAGTTCTTGCTTCAGCATATTACGGATGTCTTTTATTACCAAACATAAAGCAATAGTCCCTTTTCCCTTCCTTACATTAGAGCCTAAGACATCATTGATATTGCATCCTTGTAGTAGATATTGGTGCACTGGTCTGAAACTGGGTGGAAAATGATGGAAGGAATGTTAATTGGGAGAGTCTAGGATACAATGGCACAGGTTTAAGGTGAAAGGCCAGGTCGTTAGTTCAGCCAGGTATTTCACATCATCCTACTATGAATAACCGAGTGGCAGCTCTTGTTCGGATCCTCTTCCTCTTCCTGACCTAGCAGAAGCTGATGAGATAGCATTTATGCATGCCACCCTACATTGGGCGACATGCAGCCATCCAGTTTACACATGCGCATTGCACCATCCCAGAAAACAAGATGTTATGCTTAACAAATTCCCAACATAATCAGTCACTCCAATTTAGACTTCAAATGCCAAATGTGAAACTCAATACCCAACTAAAAACAGGTTATTTACTGTTCTGACACAGGTAATCAAACCTACTGCTTTTAGAAAAATTAATGTTGCAATTTATGTGTTCCTTTTTAGGTAATGATTCCCTTATAAATTCAGCATTGATAACTGTCCTACGTCAAGAGATTGACCGATTTAATCAGTTGCTGACTGTGGTGCATCGGTCATTGCGCTCCCTGCAGCAGGCGATACGTGGGGAGATCCTTCTGACCAAGGGCTTGGAAGAAGTCTATAATTCGCTCGTCAATTTGAAGGTTCCAACATTTTGGCAGGTAAACTATTTCTAGATAGGAAATAATCTTTGGACCATATTTTGTTATTTTGCAGGTATTGATTTTGTTTGCGTTGCTTTACTCTAGAGACCTAGATATTTACGGTAAGCCAATTTCCAAGGCTTGTGGCAATGCAGGGTCTGTATATCTCCCTAAATGAGGGGACGTGCAGGCTATCTAGTAATCAGTATTTTGAGGTATTGTGGAAGGGGGCAACAGCCCATGAGAAAACAGCATTCAAAGTGGGTCACAAACGTCTGTGAATCAGTCAACTAACTAGTTAATAAGTGCTGGCTGAATGGACTAAATAATAACAGGTGGTGTAAAGAGAAGTATGTCCCCGAAGGTCTAGCTACCATGTTCTCAATTACACATTCATGGTCCATCTCTTGAGAAGCCTGTCTCTCTCATTAGTACGGAGGCAGATATTTGCATACATTGCTGTTGGAGAAAGTCAAACTTGTGGCAGTCCACCACTGTCTCACGCTGAGGCGTCCATTGGGGTCCAATGATTGTAAGGTAGTCTGGAGGTGCAGGGTTGCTTCGGGCTAGCTAAGGATTTCCACGCTAGACAAAGGAAGAAGCATCAGAAGGCAAGCAGAAGTTCTTCTTGACAAAAAATTCCACTTTAGTAAATGATGAATTATCACACTCACCCTTAGTTCTGAAATATATGTTCTATTTTAAATTTGAACTAAAAGTTCATAGTATTTAGTTGGGTTATGTCAAAGCGCAGGTCGATTAGGGATCACACCGCAGCTCAAATTAAATCTGCCAACAACTCCGCAAAAGAACTTTTTGAGATTGTTCAAGATTTTATGAAACATGACTCTATGCACAGTAAAATAGTACCCTCTACAACACTTTGAAACGGTCTCTCTGTCTTCTTTCAAAACAAAATACAAACCATCTACTCCTCATTCCCAGCAAGGGAAGTCACTGCCTCTCCTCCCCCCTCCTTTTCCCCTCACACCTGGTCCGTATTCAGTCCTTTTAGCCTGGAGGCTTCTTTTAGCCAGCTGGTAAAAACGAAATCTGGATCTCCACTAGATCCTTGTCCAGCTAGGTTTTTTAAACTTCTGGCCCCACTATTAAATCCCCACCTCAACCTTCTTTGGAATTCTTCTCTGAATACCGGTATTTACCCTTCAGTCTGGAAAACTGCACCGGTTCAACCTATTCTTAAAAAAGAAGATGCTGATCCGGCTGAGTTGAAAAACGTCAGGCCCATCCCTCTCTTGCCAGCACCGGCCAATATCCTGGAACAAGAAGTACAAAAACAGCTGTTCTCATACCTAGAAGCCAACAAACTCCTCCATGACTCCCAGTCTGGTTTTAGGTCAGGATACAGTACCGAGACAGCACTGTTGGAAGTTGCTGAGAATGTCGGAGAGACCCTGGACAATGGCCACTGTGCTATGATCGTGCTGTTAGATCTGTTGGCAGCGTTCGATACGGTGTCCCATGCAATCCTGCTTGACAGATTAAGACAACTGGTGAAGGACTGGGTTCTTTTGGACCCAGCGGTGCCAGGGCACAACACCTGAAACCTTCGTGGGTAACCTGTTCCGGCGTACAAGTCACAGAGACACGGGACACTTCCTTCGGCGTCAAAGAGTCAAGGTTTATTTACTGCAGGGAACACAGAAGTCACAGGAAGTACATCGAGTGTAGTTCGGGGAGACTGCTTCAAATTGGTTATGTGGATCGCTCCTTTTATACAGTTTTTACCCATAGGCTAACATTGAACACAAAGGTTTACAACTCAGTTCCCACATCTAGCTCCCAGAGGGGTCGTTTTGGTCGCTTTCAAACATGCAAGGTCCGGAACATAAGTGCGGAAGCATTTGGCGGTTCCCAACTGTAAAAACCCATCTTCCCACCATTAGCAAATTCCAATCAGCAATCAAGTAGATCGAAACAGGAACGAAGACAGGTGCAGAGGAAGACGGAGACAGTGGGGAGATCGGAAAGGGTGTAAAAGGGGAGGTGTCGGGAAGCACGAGATACAGGCATCAAAGGGACGTGCCTAATGAGATGCACGGCTGAGACAATAAGCCCGTGCGGCAAGATGAGCCTCGAGCGGCGCCACCTGCCTTACAGTAGCAACCCCCTCGTCATAAAGACACTTTCAAAGGACATGTGTCTTCCGCAAATATCTTGGGAGTCCCAGGGTCGCGAAGCGGACAGCGTCCGTTCGCTGACTACTTGAGGGCAAGAGACAAAATGGATGCCGTATCTAAGATGGAACCCGTGGGTACAGATAAAAAGCCCACGTAACAAACGAACGGTTTAGGTTAGCACAGCGAAAACTGCGCACACTTACTAAACTCGTCATTTGCGGTTCATAGATACTAGACTCGACCATATTCGTGCGAGTCGAAAACACCACTTACAATTGTCACGGAACCTCAGACGCTCCTTTTGCCCTCATGTAGGCAAGCACTAGTCGAAATCATATTCGATATTCATCAGACCATCAAGATGTCGTTGTAGCATAGCCTTGTCCAACCGAGTCCCCTTGGTAACAGGTGGTTGTCTCATACACGTTGTAGCACAGAGGCCACATAAGGCAGGACCACACTGCACGCAAAGGCAACACGTGAACAGGAACACTACCACAACCCCGATGATCATCAGAATCTTCCAACCCCAAGTCGACATCAGGCCCCAAAACCAACCGAGTAACGTCCAATCCCCTACATCCACGTGTATGGATTCGGAGATCTTATGCAACTTCGAGATGGCTTGATAGACAGTAGGAGCATTATCAGGTATAAAAATGCAACAGCTCGAATGGATCACTTTACATACCCCACCGCGGTCTGCCAAGACGACATCTAAAACCATACGGTTTTGTAACGTCATAAGTCTCTCCGCCTGAAGTTCTGTGGTGATATTACCAAGGGCACTGGCAGTAACATTAGCTGTCGATTCTACCACTCGAGTCAAATGTCTCAGGTTCCTACTATTAACCACAGGTCCCCAAAACGGGAGGAAACCCTTGAAAAAGTCTCCTGCCTCTTGACCGGCAGTATCCTCTTCGCTAATTACGCCTCGTACAACTCTAGTCTTATGGTAATCGGCATCTACAGTGAACGTCGGAGGCAACAGATTTGCAACAAAACATGAGCCCATGAAGTCTGAGGGCAACCATGTATATGCACGATCATGACAGATGAAGTACGTACCCTTGGCAGCCAGAAACACAGGGGTCGGGGACATTGGCAGAACGTAACTTTCAATGCAAGCACTTACTCCAAGTGAGGCTTGCGAACCACGACCCACAAGACAAAGATTACCAGTGTGGGGTACGACCCATATTGGAGGCGAGCTTTTAAGCTGCTTTTCATTAGCGAACATACTATATTCCCCTCTACTCAGGACCCTATAGGCTTGTACCTCTTCTTTAGGGATGAGAAAAGCATCATGGATCTCATCTTCCAAATCCTGTATTGCCATCGATAACACCCACTGGTATGAGGTAGGACCAGGTTTGGGGGAACGTTGTTCTGGAGTGGGGTGGAAACCTAGTGCGCTTCGAAGCATTGTTTGGAATGCTCGAGCTGACCCTTGGGAACTATACGGTAACACCAGATATGGAATTCCCTTACCCGTAGTATGTGGCATCAACCCACACACCCAACAATTAGTAGTGTTAACCACTAACTGATGCTGATGGAGGAGCTGGATAAAGGAATTGTTGCGGAATTCTACACGTCTAGCCTGTTCGTGTTCCGGTAAAATGTGAAAGGAATGGGGAGAAGCAGTAGTAGCAGTAAGAGTAAGATTAGGGTAAGGAGTAGGAGTAGGGGTAGGAAGTAAAAAGTAAGACATAGTGTAATACACCCCACCCGCCAAGAATGCAGAAGCAGTTAAAAACAATACAAACAATTGAAATACAAAACATTTAGTACGACTGAGTTTCTGCAGTTTGACTCTATATGCCTGAGCTCCTTCCAAATCGTTCAGCTTCGAAAATGCCATTTCCCTACGACCGTCCGCAACGTTTCTTGACGCACTTCGTTCTGTGCAGCAATGGTCAATCCCCAGGAGTTCCTAGGAACCGACGGCCTATAACCTAGCGTCAAGACCTACTGTCCAGAAGGAAGTACGCGCGCGGCCCTACGGCCCTCTATACACAATATGTATTTATTTAGCACAATAATTCAGCTGTGGAAGGAAAAAGATTCAAGGAAGAAGCTTAATATATATACAAACAAGTTTCAATGATACGAAATGTTCAAGGTTGATCAGGGGAAACGAAGATATTGCAGGTATCAATTTCAGCAAAGCAAGAAAAAACTTTATTTGTCCTTAGTGTGAGAACGCAACGAATATCGATGTTTCCCAGGACGTGTCTGCTCGTCGAACAAAGGATCCGTTGAAGAGACAGCGTCCTGCTGATCAGTTTGTTGATTTGGTCTTGAGTCTTTTGCTGACAATGTTTCAACAGTGGCTTTCTGCTGCGCTGAGTGTTCACCAACAAGCTGTGCGTCGCTAAAAGGTACAAACGCCGGCAATGTTTCTGTTTCTGTTGACGCAATGCCTTTCCTTACCCACGGGTCTGCCGGCAAAGGAATAGGGACTCGTTTACAATGGGTAGCATGTACCCAATTCTTCCGCCCCTCAAGACGAACGGCAGTCCTCGTGGCCAGGAGCACCTGGAAAGGTCCAACAAAGCGGGGGTCCAGATTCTTCTTGCGTGAGAAGTTACGGGTAACTACCCAATCACCGGGCTGGAGCTGGTGGCCTGGACCCTCCGTCTGCGTCGGCAAGGCGTCGTAAACCTGTTGATGAATTAACCTCAGTTTAGCAGTCAAGTCATGTAAGTAGTCAATCAACATCGGATACTCAAGATCAACGAATATACCTGGCCTAGGAACCCCCCACACATTCGCAGGACGGCCGAACACTATTTCATAGGGACTAAGCCCTATTCGGGAGTGTACAGTCGTCCTAGTTGACAGTAATGCTAGAGGCAAAGCGTCGGGCCAAGACAGTCCAGTCGTAGCCTGAATCTTCGCTAATTTTAGTTTAAGGGTACCATTGTACCCTTCAACCAATCCAGCTGACTGGGGATGATTGGCGCTATGGAATTTCTGATTAATTCCAAGGCCCTTACACACATTCTTCATCACACTTCCAACAAACTCACTTCCGTTATCTGACCACACGACTCTAGGCATTCCATACCGAGGAAAGTATTCCTTCAGTAGGATTTTTGCAGTAGACAAAGCAGTATTGTCTTTGAGGGGATAGGCCTCAATCCATCGGGAGAATGCGCAAACCACAACCAAAACATATTTCAAGTTATTGCATCGCTCCATATGGATGAAGTCCAATTGAATCACCTCAAAGGGATACGAAGGAGGAGCAAAACTGCCAGGGGGAGTTGGGGTTCCTTTGCCAGGATTGTACATTATACACACCATACAATTCTTCACCAGACGTTCAGCACACTTTGTAATGCCATCATTCTTCCACACAGGCGACAACAACTTGCAAATGCCTTTCGCGCTGATATGTGCTAACCCATGTGCCATTGTCACAACGGCCAGCACATACGCATCAGGCAACATCCATCTTCTCTGATCCGTCAAATCAATCCAACAACCATTCACATCCAACTTTCCCGTACTTTCTTTCCACTTCATCTTTTCCGTCTCGGTGGCCTCATTCTGAATTGCTTTCACGCTCTCTATGGTATTCTCACACATACTTGATTCTGTAGGCCACCTAACCGAACTCGTCACATACATTCGAGTGCTAAGGTTCCGGGCAGTCTCCTTAGCAATCTCATCTGCAAACGCGTTACCACGACCAACATCATCCGTCACTTTACGATGCGCACTACACTTGACAATCGCAACTTGAGCAGGCAAAGTCAATGCATCCAAAAGATCATTCACAAGCTGGCCATGCTGTATTTTCGTACCGTGTGACGTGAAGAAACCACGCTCTCGCCACAATCGTCCAAAGCTATGCGCTACACCGAAAGCGTACTGGCTATCGGTGTACACATTCACACGTTTCCCTTTCGCTAATACACATGCTCTAGTAAGAGCAATCAGCTCTGCAGCTTGGGCAGAATTCTGATTCAATCTCGCAGTCTCAACAACAGTATTCAACGTCACAACAGCATAAGCAGTAGTCACATCACCATTCGGCAATTTAAAACATGACCCATCCACATACAAAGTGCCGTCAGGGTCTTCCAATGGGGTGTTTTTAAGGTCCACTCGACCTTTTGTTTCCTCTTCTGTACGCAAGTAGCAGTCATGTTCTGTTACTTGATCTGACTCTGCACTAATCGGTAACAAAGTTGCCGGGTTTAGGACATTACAACGTTTTATTTGAATGTGGCTTGCCAAGAGCGTCAATTCGTACCCAGACAACCTCGCACTCGTCAAGTGCTGAGTTTTCGTTCGATTCAAAAGAGTGTCGACTGCATGCGGAACCATCACCGTAAGCATATTATCCATGACCAATCCTGCTGATTGTCGGATGGAGACCGCAGCTGCCGCAGTTGCTCTCAGACAACTCGGCAATGCTCTAGCTACCGGGTCTAAGGTCGAGGAAAAATATGCACATGGACGTTGCTTACCACCAAAAGGTTGCGTTAAGACACTCAACGCACAGCCTTCTCTCTCGTGAACATATAACGTGAACGGTTTACTGTAGTCAGGGGTACCTAACACAGGAGCCGAACACAATGAATCACGTAATTCAGAAAAACTTTTCTGACATTCTTCCGTCCATGGTAAAGGAGTTGAAACATCCTTGCACGTAAGAGCCACCAATGGTTTCGCTAGCAATGAAAAATTTGGAATCCACTGCCTACAGTACGACGTAATACCTAAAAAGGCACGTACATCTCTTTGGGTTTGTGGCACAGCCATTCGCGCAATTGCTGCAATTCTCTCTGGGGTCAATCTCCTTCCCTCCTTTGACAATAAGTGACCTAGATAGGTTACTTCTTGACAACAATATTGGAGTTTAGAAGGTGACACCTTGTGATTTAACTCACAGAGATATTGCAGCAACGACACCGTAGCAATTTTGCAAATGTCCTGAGTATCAGCAGCCACCAATAAGTCGTCGACGTATTGGATTAAGGCCGCACCAACCGGCAACCGAAACGCATCCAGTTGTCCCTTCAAGGCTTGACTGTAAATCGACGGACTTTCACAGTAGCCTTGAGGAGCGCGTTTGAACCGGAAGCTACGTCCACCAAGAGAGAAACCGAAAAGGTCCCTGCTCTCTTCGGCGATCGGGATGCTGAAAAAGGCGTTTTTCAAATCAATCACCGAAAACCATGATGCAGTAGCTGGAATCAGAGTCAGTAGCGCCGTGATGTCAGGCACAACAGGGAATTGAGGAACCACAATTTTATTCACCTCCCGTAAATCGATAACAAAACGATAAACAGGCGGTTTGGTAGGATCAGTACGTTTAAGAATGGGCAGTACAGGGCTATTGCACACGTTTCCCCGAGTCTCCTCAATAACATCTTTCTCGATCAAATCATAGATGATCGCTAACAAAGCTCGTTCACCATCAAGGGAGATACGATATTGGGGAATACGTGGCAATCGCACATTCGATTTCAACTGAACAACATAAGGGGAAATATCAAGTAGGCCCACATCGTTTGGACCCGTCGCCCACAAAGACGCAGGAAGAGAATCCAATTCCGGTGGAAGCTTATCGAGGGACAAATACATGGGAGAGACTACTTTCTCCCCAAACGTAAGCTTTACACCCGCAGGAGAACAATACAAAGTTGCATACAAACGTTTAAGCAAATCCAGACCCAAAAGATTTTCACCACAACCAGTGGTTAAAATCAACGGAGCTTCGAGCTCACGAGGCCCAATTTTAAGGGGCAAAGGGCGCGAAACTGGATTGCTAACGGGGGCGCCAGAGAATCCAACGGATA
This sequence comes from Lissotriton vulgaris, assembly GCF_964263255.1. Classification (NCBI taxonomy): domain Eukaryota; kingdom Metazoa; phylum Chordata; class Amphibia; order Caudata; family Salamandridae; genus Lissotriton; species Lissotriton vulgaris. Next base: position 132,445,725 of record NC_141694.1, read on the forward strand.
CATTTGTTAAGCCAGACAAAGGTGCGCCAGGGAGTTTCGAATGCATAATGGAACTTTTCGCTGCACCAGTGTCCAACAGAAAAGGCTCAACGACGCCCGATGTAGCAACTACGACGTAAGGCCCTCTCTGATCAACCGGAACTGATACCACTCCCTCTCCTTGTCTTTGGCTGTCCTAGTAATTACTGTCGTCAGTTCCCTGATCGACGTAATAATCGTCTACATTGTACTGCGCAGATCGTCCTTGCGATGATCCACGTTGGTCGAAACAGTTATTAGAATTTGATGAGTTGTCAGAGCGGTCGTTCTGAGCACCACGACCTCTACCACGTGATGCATTCTGTGAACCACCACGGCCTCCTCTAGACGAATTACCACTATTACGATCATTTAAAGCAGGACAATCAAATTTAATGTGTCCCTCCTGTCTACAATAAGCACATTGATTGTACCCCAACGAAGATCTGTTGAAAGAGGAATCATTACGCGACTGTGATCGATTCGATTGCGACTGTGATCTATTCTGCTGAGACGCATTCTGATTAGAACGCGGCGGATATGCTTGTTGTAACAACACTTTAGTTTTCAGCTCTTTCGTCTTTTTATCAGCTCGGTCATTTTCTTCTTTCTCTCTATTTTCATAGTATTGTGCCGTAGCCAGTATCTGAGCTGAGGTAGAAACGGCCCACGCACTCTCTGAATTCTTCAATTTATTGCACAAATCGGGCAATAAGTTCGATACAAATTTATCCACAAACAGCCGTTGTCCACCCTCAGTACCCATATCCTGTCCACTATGATCAACAAATGTTTCCTCAAACCTCGTAAAGAAATCTGAAACACTCTCATCTTTCTTTTGCTTACAGGCTGACAACTTGTCCCAATTTACCTTCATAGCTGGCATAAGCGTTTTCATTAACGTAATGATTCGCTGGGGAAGAAGTGCAATCAACTGATCGGGTTTAGTAGCAGCCGCTTGTCCAGCGTCTGCCGCTGTAATGGCAGCCCAATCACCACCTAATTCATTTGTGTGATCTTGGTGACGGATCTTAGCCCATACCGGTTGCGGTACGACATTGCCAAACAACATGTCAATATCGGCAAGATTCATTACCGTAGCATCCACAAGCTGCGATAATTCTTTGTAATACCCCGCAGGATTTTTGCGAGGATCAGGCAAAGTTTGTTTCACCTGAAGCACTTCCGATCGTTTCCATGGGAGATGTATCCATACTCTCTGGAAATGTGCCGCTATTATGTTATTAACATCAGTATTATCAGCAGGTACCCAAACCGGCGGAACTTCACGCATAGGGTATTGGCCAGACTCAGCTTGTTGGCGTTCAAGATCCTCAACAAACAGTGCGTGAGGAATAGGAGCAAGGCGATAAGACAACAACTGCTCAAGAGCACGTCGGACATTAGTATCGACTATCAGTCCAGTTGCGAACTGAAGCCGAAGATTAGACAGGGCGGTTAGCACCTCGTCAGGCGCAACAGCCGCTATCTGATCATGTAGGAGTTTACACATTTCGTCAAACACATATCTCTGAGTCGGTATGTTGAACTGACTAAATGTTTCAAGAACAACTCGGGGTGGATTTCTTTGCGGATTGTCCATCCAACCCATCGCCATATTGTATAGCGCAGCGCGTTCCCTATTGCCGGGAAGCTGACTACGTCTCTGTGGTGGACCATCAGAACCAGCGGACCCAAAAACAGGTCCGAGCGACTGGAAAAAATTTGTCGCAATGGGAGAACTACGGTTACGAGTAGAGGGACAAGAGTAAGACATAGGACTAACAAGAGGAGGAGTAGAAACGTTAGCAACAACAGGGGTTAACAACACAGGAGCAGTAGCGTGAGTTGGAGTATGTGGAAGCGGAGGAGCAGTAGGAATAGAAACAGGCACAGGAGCAGGAACAGTCGGAAGAGCGGGTGCAGGTTGAGGAACGGGTGGAGGAATAACAGGTGGAAGAACAGGTACGGCAGGGACCACAGGAGCTGCGGTACCCTGTACGTACGGAGGTGGCGACTTCATAAGATAGGACATTAAAGGATCCTCAACTGCCTCTTCCTTCTTATCCGACTCCGTAGGCAAAACAGGATAACATTTATCTATGGTCATACGTTGCAACCTCTCAAACACTTCCTTATCCTTATCCTCCTTATCACGCTGAAACTGCTCAGCTTTCTTCACAATGGTAGCAACATTATCTCGCTCACTACGTTTATTCTGTCTGATCTCTTTCTGTCGGGCTTCTTTGCGCCACAACCGAAAGGCATCAAACATGGCCGGCCTAGATTTGCGTTCGAACAACTTTATTTCCAAATTATCTAAGATCGACGCTTCGAAGCTACCGTGAGGTGGCCAACGAAGATCGCCGTCTTTCTTTGTATATTTTATCCAGTAATCGTTAAAAGCAATCGGGCCTAGCCCATGTTTGCTATATAAGTCATAAGTAGGAGTTCCAACCGGAGGTATCGGACACGAGTCCTCCAGCAGGGAATCCGCACCACAAGGTCTACAACAACTGAACAAAGTACTGCGACCAGGCATCTTGCACACTAGCCGAGTTTCACAAACTTCAAGGGTTACGGGATTTACCAAGTCCCAGCAAGAACAAAACCCTCGGTCTTTGGCGGCTGCAGTCGTCAAACAAGTACAACAACAAAGTACGCTAGCAAAGTGTCACCGACAAAAACACTCACACAGCGTGTACAACAAAAACCACTAGTGTTTACAACAAAGACACTCGCTAAAGTGTCTACAACAAAAACACTCGCTAAAGTGTTTACAACGAAGGATTCTGGGAGCGACCCACAAATACTTAACTCAAAGATCAATGGCGTCCTCAGGAAGGCCCGTCTATCGTCTCGCTATACCAAGGTCTACGCCAGGCGCCAAAACAGGTCTACAGTCAGGGCAGCAGTCCGTCGCAGCCGTCAGGAGGCGGGAATCTTCGCGGGAAAAGTCTTCGGGCCACTTATTTCGACAACAGGATCGATGAAGCGGGGTGCACCTTCCCTCGGAGATTTCACACGAAGTTCCTCACGATCGTCGGGCTTGGACCGGTACCACTGATGCAGCCCCACGTTGGGCGCCAACTGAAGGACTGGGTTCTTTTGGACCCAGCGGTGCCAGGGCACAACACCTGAAACCTTCGTGGGTAACCTGTTCCGGCGTACAAGTCACAGAGACACGGGACACTTCCTTCGGCGTCAAAGAGTCAAGGTTTATTTACTGCAGGGAACACAGAAGTCACAGGAAGTACATCGAGTGTAGTTCGGGGAGACTGCTTCAAATTGGTTATGTGGATCGCTCCTTTTATACAGTTTTTACCCATAGGCTAACATTGAACACAAAGGTTTACAACTCAGTTCCCACATCTAGCTCCCAGAGGAGTCGTTTTGGTCGCTTTCAAACATGCAAGGTCCGGAACATAAGTGCGGAAGCATTTGGCGGTTCCCAACTGTAAAAACCCATCTTCCCACCATTAGCAAATTCCAATCAGCAATCAAGTAGATCGAAACAGGAACGAAGACAGGTGCAGAGGAAGACGGAGACAGTGGGGAGATCGGAAAGGGTGTAAAAGGGGAGGTGTCGGGAAGCACGAGATACAGGCATCAAAGGGACGTGCCTAATGAGATGCACGGCTGAGACAATAAGCCCGTGCGGCAAGATGAGCCTCGAGCGGCGCCACCTGCCTTACAGTAGCAACCCCCTCGTCATAAAGACACTTTCAAAGGACATGTGTCTTCCGCAAATATCTTGGGAGTCCCAGGGTCGCGAAGCGGACAGCGTCCGTTCGCTGACTACTTGAGGGCAAGAGACAAAATGGATGCCGTATCTAAGATGGAACCCGTGGGTACAGATAAAAAGCCCACGTAACAAACGAACGGTTTAGGTTAGCACAGCGAAAACTGCGCACACTTACTAAACTCGTCATTTGCGGTTCATAGATACTAGACTCGACCATATTCGTGCGAGTCGAAAACACCACTTACAATTGTCACGGAACCTCACTGGGAGTGACAGGAACCACTCTATCCTGGTTTGGCTCCTTTTTGGAAGATCGGTCCCAGAAAATAATGTTGCACCCCCACCTTTCATCCTCACGCCCTAAAGTCTGTGGAGTCCCACATGGCTCAGCCTTGAGCCCAACTCTTTTTAATGTCTACCTCTCCCCACTAGCCCCACATTATTGGACAACATCGGGTAAGTGTCATCTCGTATGCTGATGATACACAGCTTGTGTTCTCGTTCGGAAATATATCCGAAGTAGCCTTCTCCAACCTCAGACTGTCTGGTTGATATTTCTACATGGATGACTAAGAACTGTCTGAGGTTGAACACAGATAAAACTGAGGTTTTATTTTTTATTCAGCCGCCCCCCCCCCGCCCCTTACTCGGACTTATGGCGGCCTCCTGAGCTCAATCACCCACCTCACCCTGTGCCCTCGGCCAAGAATCTGGGGTTCAAGTTTGACTCAGTTCACTCTTGTAAGGCTCAGATCAGCCAGGTCTCCTCTTCATGGTTCTGGAAAATTAAGTCCTTACGGAGATTTCTCCACCTCCTTCCCATGGACTGCAGAAAGACAGTAGTCCATGCACTCATCACGTCCCAAGTGGACTATGCCAATAGTCTGTACCTGGGCATGCCTGATTATATGATCAGGAAATTACAGACCATACAAAATGCTGCCACTAGGCTCATCAGAAACATCCCTATTCGATATCACATATCCCCCCCACTTACGGAGCCTACATTGGCTGCCAGTAAAAAGGAGGGTGGAATTCAAAGCACTCACTCTCGCCTAGAGGGCAATCAAAGAGAAAGGCCCCCATTACCTGAGGAAAAGACTCTGAAAATACCATCAGACAAGGACTCTGAGATCTAATCACCAAGTACTTCTGGTCACCCCTCGCTTCAAAAAAGCCAGATTAGGTGGTCGATCTTTTACGGTAAGAACGGCCCACTTATGAACTGAGTTCATAAGGAAGGCCAATTCGGAACTTGCCTTCCACAAACTCCTAAAAATCTGTTTTTTTAGCCTCCCACAGCCCTGAAACATCTGGCAGTCAGCTTCTTCTTCCTGTACTCTGCATTTAGCACCGGGACACCTCCGTTGGAGGCAGCTGTGCGCTCTATAAAACTCCAAATAAATAAATAGGAGCAGTCAACTCAAGCTGTATGTGAAAATTCTAAAACCTTTAGCCCATTTGAATATGCAGAAGAATATTAGCAGGCAATTACTTTAAAATATATAGAAACTGTATCAATTCATTATAAAGTTTGATAAAAACCTTTCTTTTGAACCTACAAAGCATGGCCTAACCAAGTTGGATATAAATAACAGTGCAACGAGTAGGGCATATAGAGAAACTGCATATTTCAGTGCATTGTACATTAAGCTCTGTACTGAGTTCTGAGGATGGCAGTCCTACTTTCAGAGAACGCTAGGACATTTACTTTAGAAAGAAATTGAAACATGCGTACAACCATAGGGGCCTGAACAAACTGAATTATCCAAGACCAGATAGCTCAGCAGAATGGCCCAATATGGAGCTCGTGTCTATGCCCTTTGTGGAACCATTAACAGACCACTGCCACTGGGCATAGTATGTTGTTCCACTTGTTCCAATATGTGGAAACTGACCCTACCTTTCTTCACAATAGCTAAGCAAAAGAGATGAGACAAACACATTAGGTAAAGCCAGGAGGCATTTTGGAATTTACAGGAAGCATACCATAGAGTATGTAGGTGTCCTAAACAAAACCTATTTGGATAGGTAAATGCCACAACTGCTGAAAAACGAGATGTTGGACAGTCTGGGAAACAATTTGTTTTACGGAGCACAAAAGGAGGAAATATACCCAAATAAGCTTTTCAATTTTCTATTAAATAAATACATGCAGTGTTTTCAAGCCTTGTGAATGTTTGGTGAAGAAGGAACTCCTTATTCTGTGGTCCAGTTGCAGAAGATCTGTTCTAACATAAACTGGTGTCCTTCCTGGCATGGAGAATTGCCAAGTCTGGGGAGACACCTTCCTGATTTACCATGAGGCACAGGGGGATACTCTTCGTGCTACTGGAGCTTTAGGTGCTTGCTGTTGGTGGGCAGCAGTGCCAAGAAACATCAATACTAGTAACTGTGGAGTAAAAGAGAACAAAGTTAGTCAGAAGGACGCTTATAACATGCAATTCCTTCAAGCTGGGAGATGATTATCCAAAACTCTTTACATAACTGTCATTTGGAAGTGTTAGTGAAACTATCACCATGAGTACATGCCTAATATATATTGCTGTGGATTTGGTCAGAAGCCAACCTGTTTGAAGGTTTCCCTCAGTATAGATCCTGCTGTAGTGTCACAAATCCACAAAACCTCCAGTGAGCTAACCCAACTCTACTAAACTTCACCAGGATCATACTTTGAACCAATCAACCAAACAGGTAGTGGCACATTATTGTACTGTTTTGGCTTCACTTTATGCAAGACCTCTAAATCGCAAGGATTTACAAGCTTAGTCTAAGACCATGCAATGCTGTCCTCCTTCAGCCTACACTATCCACCATTGAGGAAACGGACACTCTACACAGCCTGCAACAAGAGAGACCTTTTTGAGTCTGAAAGGTCCATCACGGTTGCTCAGAGCTTTTTCGTGGTGAACAAGACTTCTCGCAACAAATTCCAGCTCAGTCTGTTCAATGTGATATAGGACCTTAACAGATAGAGCCTGTATCAGCCTAGCAATAGGACCTAAAAGGCTCCATCCGCGCCCACTCCTATCCTACCAGAGGGACTGATTACAAGTTATCCTAGTTATATGGGCTGTTTAGAAATGTTGTGACTGAGTTTTAGTGATAAATGTTTTAAAATAATGTTTTGGCCACAACTTTACCTGAAATGGATTGGCATGGACCATATCTGTAGCTTATGAGTAGAGGAGAAAGTGTTGTGGATGAAATCTAGATGAAGAGGTGATGGTTTAAACTGCTATGAAAAAGGGGGAGTAAATGGTCTGGGTGAAGCATTAGGTAGCGTTGGGACCTTCAGTGCCAAAGAATGAAGAGGTTTTCAGTGAAGCAGTTCTAGAAGAAGCTGAGCATCAGAATGAGAAGAATTGGGTATCAAAAGCAAGATAGTTAACGGAGAATGTGAATTAGAATATTTCCCCAAGAGAGGATATGAAGAGTAAAAAAGAGGAGAATGCTGAGAGCAGAGCCTTTGGGGGCGACAAATGGAAGCAGTGTAGATTAGCTCTGTAAATATAAGGAGGCACAAAAGATGGAAGGGCTTGAGATTCAGGAAGTGGATAGGGTGGACATGAGGATGTAGACTCCACAACGCTGATGGTGACTTACATTTTGAGCAGGATGATTGAAGAGGCTAGCATTACTAATTGTAGGGCTAAAGTAGGAGTTGTGCGTTAGGACTCCTGTGTTATCTGAATTGTTTCAGACCTACATGGCAGGTAGATACATACATTGTAGGAGGAGCAATATCTGGTAATTGAAGATGACCCTCTCAAGGAGTTGCAAGAAGAATTAGAGGAAGTTACCTGATAAACTGTTTAATTAGCAGTACATTGTTTGAAATCATTTTTTTTTAAACAATTTGGGCAAACCTACAAATATATTTTCTAATCTTACAGCTAGATATTTTAAAATTTCTAATGTTAAATGAATTTGCTGCTGTTTGATCACTTGTAAGTTTAAGCTGTGACAACTGATTAATGCATGTGCCTTTATTAAAAAGAAATATTTAGTTGATGTAGTATTTATCAAAAACATTAATTGCACCTGTCTCTCTTGTTTGCAACAGCAACATTCCTATGAGTCCTGCAAGTCACTGGGTTCCTGGGTTGAAGACCTAATTCAGCGGGTGGACTTCTTTTCCACATGGGCCAAACAAGTTATCAACTGTATAAAGCTCAGGTAACAGTTGCAATAATGGTTGCATTTGGTAATGCCTGGTTATAATAAGTCCCAAGATGCTTGTTAAACTTTTGTTTTATTGATTTTTGAATAATCACCAATACCAGATGAGCAAAAGTGGAATGCCTCCTAACAACGACTCAAAGACAATAATTTCTAACCTTAAACATTATAGTTTCCCACAAGATCCTTACTGTGGAATACTTGGGATTACATCTTATAGTGTTTAAGTGAAGAAACACCTTCGCAGGTTACATTAACCTTTTCCCTACCCATTACTAGTATGTACTTTTCTGTGACCTAACAAACACAACACTAACCAGTTGTCCTGCCTCTATCCTAATTCTCCCTAATGCAATATTTAGATTCCTGAATTACTTGGTCATTTTGAATCCATACATGTTCATTTCCCATCCTAGGCCTCCTCTCGGATAGGCTCCATCAGTGCATCAGCTGTCTCATGGTCCCCAGAAGCAATACTCCATATGCCCCAAGTTCACAGTCCCGCCTGCACTGTTTTTTCCTCCCCTTCATCATATCGGAGGTATAGTCTTAGAAGATAGATATTTTGTTCTGGTACTGCTCCACTGGATGTTTTTCATTCACCACTGATATGATTCACTCACTACCTCTTGCATATGTGACTCTCAATATTAGAATCTGTACCCCCTGTTTATCCTGCAAAGTTTTGCCTGGCTAGCACTTGTCAACTTAGAGGAGATCCTGATCTATCGCAAGACCTAAGACACTGGACATTCATTGATAAATATAGCCTGTTGGATCAACACCTTCTGCAGTAGTTGAAATTACCATTACTTTTGCTCAACTGAACCAGTTTTCCCAAATATTCTGAAAGTTAGAAGGGCTTGCTTGTTTTTTGTCAGCTCATTCAGCATCTTGCTGGATATAAATTGTTTAGGAAAATCTTTATTTACATGAATTAACATTTTTTTTAAAATATTTTGAGTCTTTTGGAACTCATGCACATGTTGACAACGTTTACTTTCCCGTGGTGGTACATTCTCCCACTAGCTCTACAACTTTTCTTTGAATTTGTCACTACTGTTTTGCAATCTTTACATTAAAGATTACATTATTGCCAAGGCATCCACAATAGGATCAGTTGATGGTGAGTTGCTAGTCCTTGGATTAGTAAAATCAAAACTGGTCATTTAGGACACTATATTCAAGAGTATCATAGACTAACATTGTTTACTAGAAAAAGTGAGTGTCCGTGATGATCTAGGCATACCACACATCCACAAGCAAACCTTTTCTGTTAAGATTGTTTTTTCAACTTGTCATTGGCCCATTTTTATTTAACAACCTACAGTTCATAGGCCTATTGGTGATCCTGTCACTATCATTTAAGCATAACTAAAGTTTATTATGACGTATAATTTGATGTTTGACCCAAGTTCCTGTACTTATCCCATATGACAACCATGTCATCACGTTGTGAACGTTAGAGGGCTTTTTAAGGTGTCGCTTAGTGTCTTTTGTCAAAGTACAATAGCAGTACCTACAGTGGGCTTGGGTCAGCCCATTTCTTAATATTTGCTGCCTTTCATGTCAATCCCAGATGCTTGCTTCTTATTCAATGACTCTCCTGCCTCTTCTTTTGTTTGTTCCTCACCTAGATCACTGCTATTTACTCTCCTTTTAATAGGATGTCTTCTATCATTCCGCTGCTTAGAATCAGGAAATTACTTTTTTTCAGCTCTCCATTGGCGTGAATGTGTTTTCTCTCTCTAACACCTCTTCATTTAAAATATATATATATATTTTTCATGTTAATTGGACTACTATTAACTACCATCAGAAGAACATTAAAAATGTGTAGTATGATGTAAGAAAAAAAATTGAATATAGTTGAAAACATTAAGTTCATTGGACAAAATATTATGATGTAACAATTAGCACTTGTGAGGGAGTCACTTAATTACATGGCTAATGACATACATGTTGCCTTTAGGCCTTCAGAGTTAAGTTCCAAATGTAAGAACTCGGTGTCTAAATATCTGGAGATCTCTGTGGCTCATTTCCCTTAACTATCAATATTGCCTTGAAAATCACTTGTTTAGATTGAAGTCATTGGAGTTATTGCCCATTACCAGTTCTTGAAAAAACACATCTTATTCTTTCTGACCGCATGGGGATGGGAAGTCTGGTACGGAAATCTGTGAGGGCTATATAACCTGTGTGACTTGCTGGGTCATTCGTCCTACTGAGTCTGAATAGCTGCAGTCATTCACATTATATACTCAATTTGGTGACATTCTTTGCCTCCAGTTCAGGGTGGATTTCACTTCTCAGTGTTTCTTCAAGATTTTTTAAAAACTTGAAAAACTTTGTGAGGCTTTAAAGAAATAAGGATCAGGGTCTGACAAAGAAGCACAGTCTGGAGCTTTTTGAGCGTCCCATGGCCACCTCTGTAAGTCTGATGATGCTCCCTTGCATGCCAGTGTTGCAGCTTACTATCTTCACTACTCTAACTGTACTGGGCCCTTTATGATTAGACAGTCTGCAGCATTTTCCTAAACCATAAAGGCAATGATCCTCTGATGAATCTTTCTCCGTCAATAGGAGAGATGGAAATGAGGGTGGCCAAAACGCCATGTTAGCTGTCCAGTGAGGACCATAAATTGACAGCCATATCACAAATGTGAGATCAGATTTAGGTACACCATTCTCAGGACCCTACTATAGAAAATAAAGAACTAATACAGGAAGACCCAACCTCCTGAAGAAGTTAAGTTGGACCAAAAGCTCTATTACGGCTTTGCAGAACAAAAGAAGCAGAACTTGATGTTCAGCAAAAGCTTGCTGATTCTCACCACAGCACATTAGACTCATTAGTAAGATAGCACAGTTTCAATGGAAGAATCAGCAAGACTCAATGATAGACTCAGGTGGATTGTAAATGAATGTGGTTATTGTATTTAAGATTCAGAATTCCTTGCAACAAGTCATTTTTTAAGTATGGGAGTTAAGAATGCCACAGCTTGCATCAGACTGTCAACCATTTAGGCTAAGATGTAAAGGATGGTTTTCCCCAGAAATAAACAGTTTACAGAGTTACAGAGTCCCACTTCCATTAAAAGCGGAGGATATTTAGTCATCTAACAGCACACAAATCCTTAAGAAAAATGGGAACAGGTTCAAGTTTAGACTCCATTAATGATGAGTCCATTAGCATAGGCCAAAGTAATAAGAAATTAATTGGTTCGGCAAAGAAAATTAGTCAATCTGCTAGCGACTGAGTTAATTCAGCAAAGTTCTTAAAGAACATCAAAAATCAATCAGCATAGCGTCCTTTCTCAAGGGGAAAAGAAAAAGTATGGCATTGCCCCTTCTCTGGGGTTTCTTCTTTTACAAAGTCTCTGTAAAAGTTTCAGTGATGTAGCATCACAACACCATCGGAAGACAGTCATCTGCTCAGATTCACATAATGTCGCCGAAGGCATTGCAACTGGGACATGCTTTCCCACACTAGTCATGAGAAATGAGAGATTCAGAAGTCCACATAGGCCTACCATTGGTGAAAAACATTGCAAAGTTGCCATGAATGGCAACAGCTGAAATCCTGTTTCCAAAGGTAGAATTTACAGTGAACACTGATGAAACATTCAGGAACGTCGAAAAGTTACACATGTACTGAACTAAAAATGCAACATTTCGCTTGCTGTTAAAGACACATTGTATTAGTTCATGGAACATGTCAACATTAGGAAAAGCACATTTGGAAAGAACCCTTTAAATTGGCATATCACATTTTATATAAAAAAAGAAGACTCCAATTGAGGAAACTTTCTTTTTTGGGGAAAAAGGTTAAGGGTGATGCTGCACATGCATTGCCGTGTTTTAGTCTCAACAGGCAGATATTCTGTTTGTTTTGGAATTATCCCCAAGTTTCAGCTTTCAAAATCACTTTGTGGTGGACACACGCCTTATCGCCTTATGATGGCCAAGCCAGTCCTTACTGGTAGGCGTTATATGTTAAGAGTGCAAAGTCCACAGAAACACAAAGTCAGGATTTAAAACATAATTCAGTGGTTGGGGTTGTCTCTACTGATAAGATGTTATTACTAGGTAATGTCAACAGATTGAGGAAAAAAACGTTACGTTTTTAAGCCACGCCTTGCAGTTGGCATGCAGCTCCTTGATTCCACCTCACCATGCTATACTAGGATTGCAATTCATGAACTGAAAGTAACAAAATGATCTGTGTCTAAGGCAGTAACCTTTCTTAACTTTCTGTATAAAATATGTTATATGCATGTTACATGATGTGCTTTGCAGCAGGCACATTAACCCACAAGACTACTTTATGAGTAAAAACTGTGACCAGACAAAACAGAAATCTCTCCAGCAGGTGCATTACTGACATAAGTTATTTTACCATTATTATTATTCCTTCAAAATTGGTGGGCACACTAAGATATCTGCAGCAAGTGCCTTAGCCTCATTAAATATTTTCAAATCCAGCTTCTTTGTTGTGATCAATTAAAAAAAAGCCTCAACTGATTTACTCTCACCTTCCTCGCTGTTGCCAATTTCTTTGTGGCAGAGTTAAAAAAAATGTATTTGTTGGCTGTCAGACTCTGCTTTTCATTACTCTGCATCTTATGACTCCACCCTCTTTCTGCTGCCACAGCTTGACCTCCAATGTATGGGTTCCTAGAGTCTTTTTTTTCTCCACTTCCAGCAACGGGCATGCACACCGATAGATGAGTACAATGAGGTAGCCGAGTAAATTATGCGTTTACAAAGATCCTAAAAACACAAGTTCTTCTCTTAGTACCTTAAAACTAACCATACCAGTTAATGTGGGCTTTGGGTGCAAAACAAGTATCTAGAGGACGAATGAGTAGATGAATCAATGAAAACATTGTAGAGAGCAATTTGTTACTCAAACAGTATATGGGCAATAAGATTCGCCCGTCGACATACCGAAGCCGAAAAACAGCCAGGTTTTTCATTCGTTTTCATAAGTAGGAGACCATTTTGGTACGAACTACTGGATTCCAAGATCTGGCAGTGAAGAAGGAACGGCGCACCAATCAAGATGAGATTGATAGTATAATACAGAAGGTTAGAGTGGCCGACTTTGAAGTTGGGGAACTAGGTTCGAGTCTGGCGGACGCTCAAGCATCTTGTGATTCTGGGCAAATCACTTACCCCCAGATTCATGAAGAACACATTTTGCGATTCCTTAATTGTGAAAAATACCGATTCGCTATTAAGGAATAGCAAAATGCTATTCATCAAGAAATCAATTCAAAAATAGCGATTTCTAATAATTCCTTAATTGCGACTTGCAAATTGCGAGTCGCAATTAAGGAATATCTCCCCATTCATTCCTATGGGCCTAGAGGCCCATAGGAATGAATGGGAAGACCATCTCAATTTGCTAATCGCAATTAGCGATTCGCAAATTGAGATTGAGATTTCAAGGGTGCAGGGGTGTCCAAAGGACACCCTGTTGCACCCCTGAAATTGATGTGTGCATATATGTTGCGCACACACATGCCCTTAGCGCATGTGTGTGCGCAACATGAAACTTTGAACAATGCACTTTAGTGCATTTTTCAAAGTTTTCGCTATTTACCACGTAGTTTAACTTTGCGGTAAATAGCGGCCCCAGATTGCGAATTCGCAACTTTTAAATGGTTCATGAATTGCATTTAAAGAATCTCAAATTGAGATTCCTTAAATGCAATTCATCGCAATTTAGCGATTTCTATAATTGCGATTTTTGCATTTGGGATGTTGAATCCCAAATGCAAAAATAGCGCTCGCAAAGGGCCAGATTCAGAATCTGGCCCTTTGCGAGCCGAATTTCCTTTGATGAATCTGGCTGTTAATCTCCCGGTGATTTCACAAAAGAGAAGACCCTACTAAGTTCTAGGGAACAGGGTACTGTCAACAACTTGAGTCAAAGGAAAATCCCTGGACTATGTACTTGTACTACTGTATATTCATATGTATTATTGTATTAGATTTGATAAAAGTGTATAAAACCTTTTATTGATGTATTGCAGACAGTGATCTGATTTTTAACCTTAGATACAAGATTTTAATAAAATAGAAAGACTGTAAACGTCATATTTTTGTGTTGGCCTGACATATAATAACAACTGTGCCATTTGAATGATTGATGTGTATGTAAGGTGACCAACCGTCCGTAAATTTCATGGACAGTCCGTAATTTTGTCTGTCTGTCCGTTGTCCGTGAAGGATTCTTTAACGGACGCCATTTGTCCGTAATTTTAACCGGGCACAGCTTGCCCCCACCTCCCTTCTTGACTCCCATGCTGTATGGAAGCTCAGACCCCCAGCAGCACTGTAGAGGCACAGCGGGATGGCAACCCTCACACCTCCAGCCCTTGATGAGCTGTTAAAAGGTGCTTGAAGGTGACTGAGAGGGAGGGGCTGCAGGTTCAGGAGCAGGGGGCATCCATTCACATGCAAACAGCCCTGAATGCGTCTTGTATCTGCTATTTAGAGGGGGGCTCACACATTCAATTTCTACCCAGGGCCCCAAACATCCTAGACTCGGCCAGATTACACCCCTGATTACACCGAGGCAGCACCTGCTTCTCTTCACTGAGCTTAATTACTGTCACTAATTTGTCAGCAAACCTCGGTTCTTCAAGCATGCAGAATGTAATACAATAAAGAAATGGCACAATCGCACCCACACTGGTTAACAAAGTAGGGAGGACAATCAGTTCAATCAGTTCTCTTAGAGTGTCTCCTGTAAGTACTGTACATCACAGTGGGGGACAGAGAGCCTGTCTTCTCGTTGTCATGTGCAGGAGGGCGCGAGAAGCCCAAGATGATACTAGAATACTGCATGCCCACCCCTGTGCCCACCCTGGTGGATCACGTTCCCTCTCGTGTGATGACTCCTGCTCCTGTCCCCCCATGTGGTGGCTGCAGTCCACCCCCACCTGTGATGGCCCTTGTCCCCCCCCTGTGGTGGATCCTGTCTCCGCCCTGGGTGGCTTCTGTCCCAGACCTGCAGCGAGGGTGAAGTTCTTGATGGGCCTCTTCTCAAAAGGGCTCAGCTCAAAAATAATATGGAAAGGTGGGCGAGTAAGTAAGTGAAGGGATGTGTGAATGGCTGGATGAATTAGTGAAAGGGTGAATGGATGAATGAAAGATTGAATAAATGAGAGAGGATAGATGGATTGATGAGTGAGGGGAAGGATGGAGAGAAAATGTAAATAGCTGGATGTATGGGTGGAAGGGTAGCTGGATGATTGATGAGGGGAAAGATGGATGAGGGAAAGGATGATGGATGGAGGGGAAGGATGATGGATGGAGGGGAAGGATAAATGGATGAGGGGAAGGATGGATGGATGGATGGAGGGGAAGGATGGATGGATGAGGGGAAGGATGGATGGATGGATGGAGGGGAAGGATGGATGGATGAGGGGCAGGATAAATGGATGGGATGGATGGATGGGTGAGGGGAAGGATGATGGATGAGGAGAAGGATGGATGGATGGAGGGGAAGGATGAATGGATGAAGGGCAGGATAAATGGATGGGATGGATGGATGGGTGAGGGGAAGGATGGATGAAAGGAAGGATGGATGAGGGGAAGGATGGATGGATGACGGGAAAGGATGGATGATGAGGGGAAGGATGGATGGATGGATGGATGATGAGGGGGTGGGTGAAAGGATGGATGATGGAAGGGTGGATGGATGGATGATGAGGGGGTGGGTGAAAGGATGGATGGATGATGAGGGGAAGGATGGATGATGAGGGAAAAGGATGGATGGATGATGAGGGAAAAGGATGGATGGATGATGGGTGGGTGAAAGGATGGATGGATGGAGAGTGGGTGAAAGGATGGATGGATGGATAAGTGGGTGGGTGAAAGGATGGATGGATGGATGATGAGTGGGTGGGTGAAAGGATGGATGATGAGTGGGTGGGTGAAAGGATGGATGGATGAGTGGGTGGATGGTGGGTGGGTGAAAGGATGGACGAGTGGGAGGATGGATGAGTGGGTGGGTGGATGGTGGGTGGGTGGATGATGGGGGGTAGGTGGATGAGTGAAATGATGGATGGATTGATGGATTTATTAAGTGCAAGGGTGAATGAATGGACATATGAGTGAAAGGGTGGGTGTAAAGATGGATGAGTGAGTGAAAGGGAGGGTAGATGGACAAAATGATGAATAGATGTGTGAAGGAGTGAACTCATAGATGGATGAGTGATAGGGGCAATGGATGGATTCATGAGTGGGTGAGTAGATGGATGGATGGGTGGGTGGATGGATGGATGGAAGGAAGGCTAAGTGAAAGGGTCGATGGAGAGAGAAAGGGAGGATGGATGGATGACTAAAAGAGTGGATGGGTGGAAGGATTAGTAAGTGAAAGGATGGCTGGATTGGTGAAAGGGTAAATGGCTGAATGGATGAGTGAATGGATGGATGGGATGAAGAGTGGATGGATAAGTGTACAGATGGATAGGGTGAAAGGGTGGATGGATAATGGATGATGAGTGAAAGGATGGATGAGGGGATGGATGAAGGGATGGATGAGTGAAATGATAGATGGAAGGATATATGATGGATAGGTTTGCAAATGGTTGAGTATGTTTGGAAATGGCTGGGCTTACTTATGTACTATTGCGCGACCTCTGATGTGTCTGTAAAACGTACCTATTGTCCTGAAGTTTTGTCCTGAATTTTGACCTCCTGTCCTGAATTTGTGTCCTGAATTTTGACCCTTTGTCCTGAATTTTTACACTCACTGTCCTGAATTTGCACCAATGCCAGTTGGTCACCCTATGTGTATGAGATGGTGTTTGTGGAGAAAAACGCACATAGTCCAGGGATTTTCCTTTGACTCAAAATGTTAATCTCCCGGTGCCTAAAAATGAATGTGTCCGTCTGTAACGCAACTGGTGCTCAAGAAAAGCGCTATGAAACCTTCAGGTCGAGTTCGCGCTATCTAAAACTGCAAATAATAAACATTCTGGCCGAAGTCGAGCACAGAGCGCCGGGGACGATAGACTGAGCTCCTTCAACCGTTTTGAAGAGGGCACTCTGCTCCCCACTGATATGCAACTTACCTTTTGAACACTAGAGAGCAGGCGACAACCACTATTCCTTTTTGTAGTAAATTATAACTGTTACCTGATAATAATCGCGACTTCCTCCATCCACAGAAAGCCCACTGCGTGTCAAAAAGACTTTTTTTCCTCAAGACACTGGAGTACAGGTGTTTAAATTGGCAGTTTGACGGATTTCGTGCCTGAATAGCATTCTCTGCATGCATTCAATAGATTTCCTGCGATCTGCCATTACAGGCTCGCGGGGCCTCTAATAATTGTTTCTAATCTTAGATCCGTGAGTGCTCTATGCTTTAAAACCGAGCTACTTAGGATAATTTAGCATCACTCCTCAGCCCACCCACGGTATTTAAGAGTACCTTACAAATGACAGCACATTTACTGAAGGTTACGCACACCTATACTGGCATGAATGCATATGGAAGCGGATCTGCGTGAGTGTCGTGAAGTACTTTTATTATTTAATGAATGAAAGGAAGCTCATAATTTCAGGGGCGTAGCTTGGTGAATAATGTCAGAGGGGCGTGAGTGTAAGATATCCTTATCAGCAGCGAGCTGGGCCCACCTGAGGGCAGGCTGGGACCCCTGGACGGTGGGATGGACAGGATAAAGGGTATTCGTGTTTAGTTCTTTGGAATAGTAAGGCCAGGTAAGGTAGGGCCATAGTGAGATAGTCTGTACTATGTTGTCCACTCTAGTCCAGTACCTCCTCCCAGCGATATAGGGAGAGGATGTGGCAAGAGACACAAGGGAGAGCGACATGTCTGATGGGAGGTGGGGGGGGAGGCATAATGGGGGGGATCAGGGGAGGGGGGGAGTTGTTGTTTTTTTTTTTGTCGCTAGTTGCCTTACGGGGAAGGACGGAGTTTGAGTACACATAATCCTAGGGCAGCGTGCCACTGCCCTCCAGGATAGAGGCAAGGACTAGAACAGATATGAATAATATACTTAGTGGACAATAAGGCTGACGAAGCCGGAGAAGAAGACATGGACGGCTTAGATCGGAACAGGAATACGACATGTTATATCATTACAATGGCGCAATGTTGTTCACTGCAATGTATAGCACACAAGAAATTGAAATTGTAATATTTGTGATAAATGGAAAACTGAATAAAATTTGTTTATAAAAAATAGGGTGCCTCATTTATGAGCCCTTGCGTCACTTTTACACCGCCGGTGCGTCACTTTTTGTGACGCACCAGTGGCGTAAAAAAAGCGCCTTGTTGCGCCACATTTACAAAGTGGCGCATCTAGGTAGATACGTCACTTTGTAAACCCCTGCGCCAGGTATAATGTATGCAAGAGGGGCGTATTGACGCAAGGAAGGGTCGTAGAAGTGACGCAGTGAAATCCATGAGATTTCAATGCGACACTTTTAGGACGCCGTTGCGTCAAAATCTTGCGCCTGCCTCACAGCAGGCGTAAGACTGACGCAGGCCCTTTCACATGGGGCTTGCCCCATGTGAAAGGACGCATTACTGGAGTTGCGTCACTTTTGTGACACACTCCAGCAATGCGTCACTTTTGCGCTTACAGATACGTCAGAAATACTGACGTATCTGTAACTCCTTGCGACATGACGCGTCATACATTAAATATGACGCATCAGGAATGTCGCAAGGAGTGGGCACTGAGAAGTGACGCATCGCTGCTTTCACGCAGCGATGCATCATTTCTCATAAATGAGGCCCAGGGAGAGGATGTGGCCTTACGGCTAGAGCGGTTGACCTTGAAGCTGGGGAACCGGGTTCGAGTATCGCAGGGACGCTCAACATCCTGTGATTCTGGGCAAATCACTTAATCTCCCCATGCCTAACAAAAATGAATGTGTCCGTCTGTAATGCAACTGGTGCTCATGTAAAGCGCTCTCTTACCTACAGGTCAAGTTTGCGCCATATAAAACTCCCCCCAAAAAATAATATAGGATTGAGAGGCCAAGGAGGGCAGGTAACCATAAACCCATAGCTAAAATCATGCTTTGGATGAACAGTGAGAGCAGGCCAAGGCACAGCGGCAGACCACGCTTGGAAGAAAAGAGGCGTCAGGGAGAGCAGGCCAGATGAAAGCTGTGAAATAGTAGAAATGCTGCAGAATACCTAGTGGTGCATAATGAGACAACAAACCTGAAGAGGATGTGGCCTTACGGCTAGAGTAGCTGACTTTGAAGCCAGGGACCCGAATTCGAGTCTCGGAAGGGATGCTTAACATCCTGTGAATCTGGGCAAATCACTTAATCTACCCGAAATGAATGTGTCCTTGTGTAACTCAACTGGTGCTCATGTAAAGTGCTGTGATACCTGAAACATTCGGGTCAAGTGCGCGCTATATAAAACTCAGCGGAAACCTAAGACTCCAGGAAATGAAAGCTTGAAACTGCCTGTGCCTAGTGCTTAATTTGAGACAGTGGATTCCGGTGCTCGGCACGAGCACCTAATTGCCACCACCGGCACTTGTGACAGTCTGCCACAAGGTGGAGCTGTCTGGCTAATTTAGAGATGACCACAGCAACAGTTAATTATTAATTCACTATACATTTAAAATTACCATTACCTGCCGCCCAAGCCATTCTTCCAGCTTTGGGGGCAATAAATAATCTGAATTGTCACACTTTTAGGAGTGTGATGGTTAGTGGTTGTGATGTTACTATCTTTGGCAGCATTGCAGGGGCAATGTATGGTGCAAGCTGTAGGTGCCTCCTGATGAGTATTTTAGCACCTATTTAGTTTTTACAAATTAAGCACTACATATGCCATAAAACCTTGGCGCACTGTGGTGCTCAACATAGCAAGGAACCAGTGATCCATCTTTCTTTCTCTCTTTTAATCGAAAATATAATAAGGGTATTACAATGTTTGAAGCTATGAAGATCATGGGCATGGGTGGTTGTGCTGAAGGATATTGCAGTTTGGTTAGTTCTTCTGAGATGTACAGCTCTCCATTGTTCGGCTTCAAATGGGAGCTAGTGTTTGAGCCACCTTTCCTAATGATGCGACTCGGATGTCATTCTAAGTATATGTTGATTTGATAGGTTTAATCTAACCTTTTCTGATCAAGTATGCCGATTGATATTAGGAAATCATTTGTCAACATATTTTGAAAGGCGGTGCCATAGACAACTGTTTTGCTTTGACCTGTATAGTGCATCTGATGATATGAGGAATTGCATCCGGTGTGTGTTTGTTTTGTGGAGTGAAGTGTAAGCGTGGCTTGAGCAGGCTGCACGACTGCTTTAGCAAAACACTGAGCCATCTGCCTGGCCTTTAGATGATTCATTGACCCAGGAATTGTCTTCCCACCAACTAGCATGTAACTGGGTACCACGACGCAAGGATACTGATAGAAAGGGTGGACGGAACCAGGCGGAGGCAGGAAAAGGATGAAAGAACCCAAGTCCAAGTCAAAACCTCTATCACCATCCCATGCACAGCAGATGATGTGGTGCCTTTAAGTAGACGCAAATGAAAAGTGGGGTCTATGTTTACACAAGGATATCTCTAACAAGAGCTTTAAACTTAAAGCTATCTTAATTAAACCTCAAATGTGAGATATAACATAACATGTAATGCTCTGGTGCAGGTACATTAACCATCCTACACACGAGGATTGAAACTGTGACCCTTGGTCTGGCCAGTTTTTCATGCCAAGGTAGGTAGAAAGAAATCACGAAAATCAGCACAATCCAGTATTTTTCTCTTTTGAAATGTAGACATAAAGCAGTAACAACAAGCTCAAAACACATTAGAAGTATTTTAGTGCGGTCTACACGATTTCTGAATATATTTTTTCATTGAAAAGAGAGACAGAATTGCTATTTACAGAACAGGAATGCAGAGGGTTTTACACATACTTCTATTAAAGTACCATCTCCTGGTCCTTCCATAAGCTCAGAATACACAGAAATGTCCAGTATGTTTCTATAACAAAGGTGGCAACCCTCCCAGTTGGTCTTCAAAGAAGATGGGGACACCCACTGAATGCTCACTATCATGGTTAGAATCCACAACCAGGTGCACCCCCAATGCACCGGTACACAACAGTGGGTGTGATCAATGTTTCATGAGAGGGGCAGCTTTAGTACAAGCTTCCCGCCCCTATAACGGTCTGCTTGCAGGGGAAATTTTATCCTCAACTACATTACTGTAGCACCCAATGCAGTTCATATTCCCGCATAAAGTTATGCTGGAATATGAACTGCATTGGGTGCATTGGGTGCAGACCGTTATGAAATTGTTTTTTAGCATAACTAACAAGCTAGCCTGTATGAACCATTATTTGGCCGCTTGTTTGTGTACTTTACATCTGAAAGAGACACGTTAGTGATAGATTCCTTACCTTAGAATATCCCCAGGCGTCAGACTGGATCCGGAAACTTTTGAGTAGCAATACCCCTGCGCGTCGGTAGGCGTCGTCTGCGGCTCCGCGTCCGTCGTCGGCGTCGTGAGCGCCGGAATGACGTCGTCGGAGTACTTAGACGCCGCCCATGCGCGCTGACGTCAGTTCTTCTTTTTTCCACGCCAGCTAGCGCAGATCCGGAAGAAGCTCTACCCCCAGTCAATTTTTGACTGAACTTTTTGATCCTTTTGATCTCTCTCTTTTTTGTCGAATTCTCAACTCATCGGTGCCAGGGATGCCCGGGTTCAAGCCTTGCTCGAAGTGCGATCGACTGATGTCGGTCACGGACCCCCATCGCCGGTGCCTGAAGTGCTTAGGCCTCGACCACGACGATCGAACCTGCTCCGACTGCCGGGCCCTGACGTCGAAGGCTAGGCGGGAGCGGTCCCGCAAGCGTCTCGAGCTGAGGCAGTCGGCCCGCGCCGCTCCAGGTCCCGGTCCCGGTCCCACGGGAGGTCGAGGGACAGGTCGCGAGGTCGGAGTCATCGGAGCTCCGGAAGTGGACACTGATCGTCTGGTTCCAAGTCCTCAGGTAAGAGGCATGAGAGGTCGGAGCGACGTCATCGTTCCTCCGACCCGCCCCGACGCTCGCACGATGCGGCCGGGGGCTCGGGCGACACCGTCCACGCGGCTCCGCGGGAGTCGCAAGCGTCACCACCTGCCCCACACCTTCGGGTCCCTGGGCACGGCGCGACGCCGGAGGAGGTCGAGAGGTACCTTATGGCCATGAGGGCCCTCCCTCCTCAGTCGATTCCCGTGGCGCCTTCGGGCCGAGCGGTTCCGTCTGGAGGTCCTCCCGGGTCGGGCGCTTCGGCCCGACGCCGTCGGGTGCTTCGGCCCCGACGCCGCTGACGACTTCGGTCTCGGCGCCGCAGCACCTCGCCGGATCCGGTTCCGGATCCGGGACCTCGCCGGTCGACCTTACGGCCTCGCCGGCGCCGTCCCAACGGGTGTCGCCCCCGGCCGCCACTGTGGTTGCCGGCCCCAATGTTTCCTGCGGTCCTACTCAGGCGCCGGAAGGGCACCGCTGGGCGCCGATTCCGACAGCCTTCGGGGAATTTTATCTCCACGAGGAGGCCCTGTCTTCTAATCCTGGTTTCCAGGACACAGGTGACGAGGAAAATTGGGAGGGGTCCGAGGACCCTCTGGCACTAGATTGCCAGTCGCAGCAGGACTGGACATATGAGCTTGGGGAGGCCAGTGGTATTGACACATCGCCAGACACTGGATTTACCTCGCCTCCGACTGTGGCTTCGGAGGCGGGTTCTACTTATAGCGTAGTGTTGACGAAGGCAGCTAAGGCCTTAAACCTTAAGCTCCCCGTCGCGGCCGTGAGGACTAATCTCCTCACTGAGGTCCTCAAACCGCAGTCAAGCTCCGTGGAGCCCCTGCTGCAGTTCAATGAGGTCTTATGTGACGTTCTTGTGGGCACTTGGTCCAAGCCCGCCTGTGGATAGGAACGTGGCCAGACGCTACCGCCCGGCCCCGGGCGACCCATGCTTTCTGTCCACCCATCCCACCCCCGAGAGTCTGGTCATCCAGTCCTCAAACTCCCAGACCGCATTCCCGTCGGCCCCGCCCGACAGGGAATCCAAGAGATACGAACAGTTCGGGAAGAAGGTTTTCTCGTCTGTTAGCTTAGGGCTGCGGTCTGTGAATACCGCCTGTCTCTTGGGCCGCTACACCCACACTCTGTGGGACACGGTTGCGGAGGTGCTGCCACAATGCCCGGAGGAGGTCCAGGCTAAACTCGGCCAAGCCCTTGCGGAGGGCCGAGATGCAGCACGTTTTTCTATCCGGTGTGGGCTGGATACCACGGACTCACTCGGCAGGGCGATGGCAACGACAGTGGCGGTTCGACGCCACGCCTGGTTGAGGTCTGCCAACTTCTCGGCCGATGTCCAGGCCACACTCCTGGACATGCCGTTTGATGGCCGTCGCCTCTTCGGCGACAAGGCAGACCATGCGCTGGAACGTTTCAAGGACTCCAGGGCTACGGCCAAGTCCTTGGGCCTTACGGCCCCACGCCAGCAATCGGGTGCCTTTCGCTCCTTTCGTGGCCACGGAAGGGGCGCCCCACCACGTACCGTCAGCCACGCACCGCAGAATGTCCAACAGCGCAGTGGCGGACGTGGAAACCGCCGTGGCGGCGGTCGGGGACCACGGCGAGGCCAGTCCACACCTCCCTCAGCAGCGCCTGCCTCAAAACCTTCCTAATCCGAGTTTTCAGGCCCATGTGACGCCTGTGGGAGGCAGGGTTCGCCATCACCTCTCCCACTGGCGCACAGTCACTTCGGACAGGTGGGTGCTGCAAATTGTCCGAAGGGGCTACTCCCTCCCCTTCGAGGCATCCCCTCCATCCATGCCACCGCAATGCCACCGCATGTCGGGGGATCACTTGCAACTTCTGCAAGAGGAAGTCACGGCCCTCTTGGCCAAGAGGGCCATCGAGCGCGTTCCTGGGCCAGAAGTAGGGTGTGGATGTTACTCCCACCACTTTCTGGTGCCCAAGAAGAGCAAAGGGGGCCTACGCCCTATCTTGGACCTGCGGAACGTCAACGGCTTCCTCCGGAAGGAGAAGTTCAAGATGCTGACTTTGGCTCAGGTCCTGGCTGCCCTGGACCAGGGAGACTGGATGGTAGCGTTAGACCTGCAGGACGCCTATTTCCACATCCCCGTCCTGCCGGCCCACCGGCGTTACCTGCGGTTCACGGTAGGCCAAGAGCACTTTCAGTTTACCGTGCTCCCCTTCGGCCTTACCAGCGCCCCACGGGTGTTCATGAAGGTGATGGCGGTGGTCGCAGCTCATCTGCGCAGGCAGGGGGTATCAGTCTTCCCCTACCTCGACGACTGGTTGTTGAAGGCGGGCTCGCCCCAGGTAGTCGTCACCCACCTCCAGACTACGGCCGACCTCCTGCACTTGCTGGGGTTCTCCATCAATGTGCCGAAGTCACACCTGTGTCCCTCTCAGAAGCTCCTCTTCATCGGAGCGGTTCTCGACTCGGCGCAGTTTCGGGTTTTCCCACCCGAACAGCGGGTTCGGGATATTCAGGCTCTGGTTCCCATCTTCCAGCCGTTATCCCGAGTCTCGGTCAGGTTGACGCTGCGGCTTCTGGGGCTGATGGCCTCCTGCATCCTTCTGGTGCATCACGCCAGGTGGCGGATGCAGGCTCTGCAGTGGGACCTGAAGTTTCAGTGGACCCAGCATCAGGGCAACCTGTCCGATCATGTCTTGATCTCGGAGGGCACTGCGAGACAACTGCAGTGGTGGCTCACGGACCGCGACTGGGTCAGTGGCAGATCCCTCTCCCTACCCCACTTGGAGCACGTAGTTGTGACGGACGCGTCCCTCCAGGGCTGGGGAGGCCACATGGGAGAGGCGGAGATCAGAGGCCTCTGGTCTCCGGCGGAGTCCCGGCTCCATATCAACATGTTGGAGCTGCGGGCGATTCGTCTAGCACTGAAAGCATTCCTCCCCTCTGTCCGGGGGAGTGCAGTGCAGGTGTTCACCGACAACACCACCGCCATGTGGTACTGCAACAAACAAGGCGGAGTGGGGTCGTGGACCCTTTGCCAAGAGGCTCTGCGCCTATGGCAATGGCTGGAACATCAGGGCGTGACCCTGGTGGTTCAACACATGGCAGGCTCTCTGAATGCCAGGGCGGACGAACTCAGCCGTCGGTGCATGATGGATCACGAATGGCGTCTGAACTTGAACGTGGTGCAAATTCTCTTTCAGCAGTGGGGAGAGCCTTGGTTAGATCTATTCGCCACAGAAGAGAACGCGCAATGTCATCAGTTCTGCGCGTTGGAATTTCCAAGGCGGCACTCGCTCGGAGACGCTTTTCGTCGCGAGTGGAGCTGCGGTCTGTTGTACGCCTTTCCGCCTATACCACTTCTGCCCAGAGTGCTGAAGAAGATCAGGCGCGACCGGGCCCAGGTTATCCTTGTGGCTCCGGACAGGGCACGAAGATACTGGTATCCCGAGCTACTCAGCATGTCAGTCGATCCCCCGATTCGTCTGCCTCTTCGGGAGGACCTTCTGTCGCAGCAGCAGGGGACGGTGCTGCACCGAACCTGTCCAGTCTCCACCTACAAGCTTGGAGATTGAGCGGCGACAGTTGAGTCCATTTGACTTGCCTCCTGAAGTCTGTGATATCATTCTGGCAGCCAGGCGTCCCTCCACAAAGTCGGTATACGCCTGCAGGTGGAACAGATTTGTGGCATGGTGCACAGCAAAGGCTGTGGATCCTCTCTCTGCACCCCTTTCGGAAGTGCTGCTCTTTCTTCTTTCCCTTGCCCAGCAGGGCTCTGCTCTGGGCACTCTTAAAGGGTACCTTTCTGCTCTTTCCGCCTTCTTAAGGCTACCTGATCAGCCTTCTTTATTCAAGTCCCCCATTGTAAGCAGGTTTCTGAAGGGCATCGCACACATGTTCCCTCCTGTTCCCTTCGTGATGCCCCAGTGGGACTTGAATCTTGTTCTCACTTATCTGATGTGTGCTCCCTTTGAGCCACTCCATAACTGTCCTCTCCGTCTTCTCACGTTGAAAACTGCCTTCCTGGTTGCCATCACCTCTGCCAGGAGAGTGAGTGAGCTCCAGGCTCTTTCTTCTTCTCCACCTTTCCTATCTGTTCATCCTGACAAGGTGGTGTTACGTACACGACCTTCCTTTCTGCCCAAGGTTGTCACGGCCTTCCACATCGGGCAGTCCATCACTTTGCCCACCTTCTTTCCGCCTCCGCATCCCTCGAAAGAGGAAGAGAGGCTCCACCGTCTGGATCCAAAACGTGCGCTCTCCTACTACCTAGATCGCACACGCCGATTCCGGGTGGATGACCAATTCTTTGTTGGTTACGTGGGCGCGAAGAAGGGAAAGGCTGTACACAAGAGGACCATTTCAAGGTGGATCATCTTGTGTATCCAAGCATGTTACTCCTTGGCGAAGAAGGAGCCCCCTGCTGGGTTGCGGGCTCATTCCACTCGGGCCACGGCGACAACAACTGCCTTGGGCTGAGGAGTCCCTTTACAGGACATTTGCCAGGCAGCTACGTGGGCCTCGCTTCACACGTTCGCAAGACACTACTGCCTGGACAGTCAGGTCCGGGATGGCTTCTTTGGCCGTTCCGTCCTCCAGGACTTTCTGGTGTGATATTGGTTCGCAGACCCACCACCGGGGTTGGTATTGCTGGGCTATCTATTCTAAGGTAAGGAATCTATCACTAACGTGTCTCTTTCAGATGCACAAGTTACTACTTGTGTAACGATATATCTGTAAGAGACATTAGTTAGTGATAGATTCCTTACCGACCCACCCATCCTCCCCGTTCTGCGAACCGATATCTAGGGTTAAGGTCATCCCCTTTCAGGGCCCTAGTTTCATGGCACCAGTGTTGGTTCTCTCATGGCTCTGCGTATCTGGCGCGGAAAAGCTGTGTATCAGAACTGACGTCAGCGCGCATGGGCGGCGTCTAAGTACTCCGACGACGTCATTCCGGCGCTCACGACGACGCACGCGGAGCCGCAGACGACGCCTACCGACGCGCAGAGGTATTGCTACGCAAAAGTTTCCGGATCCAGTCTGACACCTGGGGATATTCTAAGGTAAGGAATCTATCACTAACTAATGTCTCTTACAGATATATCGTTACACAAGTAGTAACTTGTGCATTAGGACTGGTGCCCCAGAAATGACATTAATTGAGGCATCTCTAGCCCGCCCCTATTTTGTATATGGTGTCTATATGAATGTTTTTCATTTATGATTGTGTGTAATGTGTTTTGTATTTATGGTGTAAAAAGTCTTGACAATTGTGTTTTGTTCTTGGTCATATGTAAATATTTAAAAAATGTGTAAATAAGTAAAAAATGACTACAATGATGTTATTGCCCGCTTAGGATTATTGGCTAGGTGTGGTATATATAAAAATATGTTGTGTACTATGCAACACATTTTTAAATGAATCCGCTTGCTAATGGGCAACTAGTGTAGTACCAGGAGTAGAGGCAAGGAAGCGGTCCTGGCAGGGGAATCAGAGACTAGTCGGGCCGCATTGTTTTGGACCACTTGGAGTCTGTTAAGATAGGAGTCAGTAGCTGAGATCAGGAGGGCATTGCAATAGTCAAGACGACTCATTACAAGTGCCTGATGTAGAGTTTTCCAGACGGTTATAGGGAGGAAAGGAAAAACCTTCCTCAAAAGACTTAATGTGTGGAAACAGGAACTCACGGTGGTGGTAACATGCTCTTTCATCGTGAGTTACAGGTCTAAAAGTACTCCTAAGTTTTTCACCACGACTTTCAATATCGGTACAGGAGAAGGTTAGTTGGCCACCACTCTGGAGACCAGAGTAGGGGCGCTTTTCCGAAGAACATATTTTCGGTTTTGCTAGCAATTAGCTGGAGGAAGTTGTTCCTCATTAGTCCGAGATGGCTGTCATACCTTCAGAGAAGGCAGACTGAGCATTGATAGAATTTTTGTCAAATGCCATTAGGAGCTTGATGTCATCAGCGTATGAAATGGGGATGAAGCCCAGATTCCTAAGGAGATCTGCAAGCGGAGCCATGTAAATGTTAAACAGCGTGGAACTAAGGCAGAAACCCTGGGGCACACCTTTAGTCAACTTTGAGGTTGGGAAGTGGAAGGTGAGATCATGACCTTTGGCAGGCTCTCTCCTGAATGGTCTTCTATCTGGTGGCCTGAAAAGCTAGGCCCACCGCCTGTCCCAGTAGAAAAGGCCAGAAATCTGGGAGTGATATTTGACAGTAAACTGTCCTTTGACCTCCACACAAACAAGGTCGTTTCTTCAGCATTCTTCATTTTGAAAAAAATTAAGAAACTATTGCCTTACCTCCCCACCTCAGCTGGGAAGACTCTGGTTTCCACTTTAGTTTTCTCAAAAATAGACTATGGGAACGCTCTCTTTTTAAACACACAGAAGCGCGTTCTCACGAAGCTGCAGTCTATTCAGAATGCGGCTGCAAGGATTCTTCTTAACATTCTCCGTCGCAAGCCCACCACTCCTGCCATTCGTCATCTCCATTGGCTGAGAGTCGAAAGCTGTATCAAATTTAAGGCCCTCTGCATTGCCTATAAGGCAATACATGGCGTTGGACCTAGATTCCTCACAGAAGCCTTTCAGCTGTATACCCCCAAGAGGCAACTAAGATCGGCTAACATCTATCTCCTCCCTGTACCTCGTACAAGAACTGCCACCTGGGGAGACAGGCGTTTTCTGGTGGCCACTCCAAAACTTTGGAATCTTTTGCCACTGGCTATCAAAACTGCCCCGAACCTGATGAGTTTTCGTAGGCTTTTAAAAACATGGTTGTTCAACCAGTAAATTAATGGCTGATTCCTAGAAGCTCCACAAGCGCCGAGACACCCCAGGGTATTTGTTTGCGCTATAAAAATTTCGAAAATAAATAAATAAAGGTGCCAAGATAGACAGTTTGGGTTCGATGTGTTAGGAAGTTTGACAGCCATTGATAGGCAAGCTTTTGGATACCAGCATTTCTTAATTTAGTTAGTAGGGTGGAATGGGATATCGTGTCAAACACTGCTGACAGATCCAGCGGCACCAATACTGCTGCCTGCTCATTGTCCAGGAAGTGCCTAAGGTTATCTGTGACTGCAATAAGTGCTGACTCCGATCTAAACTTGGGACGAACACAGGACTGAGAGGTATTTATTATCGTGTTTCTCCAGAAGTTTACTCAGATAGGGTAGCAGGGAAATTGGACGGTAGTTAGACGGATTATACGGAGGAGCATTGGGTTTCTTTCTAATAGGAATTATTTCTGCAGCTTTCCATTCGGGAGGTAGTTGGCCCTCAGTCAGGAAAGAGTTGAGAATGGGGCAGATCACGGTGCCAGCTGTTTGTGGAGTAACAAGGATACCTTGGCAGGTAGGATATCCTGAGGGGAGCCAGATTTTACTGTTTTCATTAAAGACTCCACTGTGTCAGTTGTAAGAGGAGGGAAGCAGTCCAGGGAGTTAGCAAAATGTGAGGGTGGGGGGTAGGGAGAAGTGGTGTGTTTCTGAGGGTCCTTATCCTTGGTAATGCTATCGTATATGCTCTCAATCTTCTGAGTAAAGTGGTTAGCCAGCTTATCACAGAGGTCTTGAGTTGGGGTTACTTCGACATGACATGCCTTAGGGTTCGTGAAAGAATTAAGAATGCGGTACAGTTCTTTAGGAGATTTTCCTGCCTGATTCAGTTGCGACTCAATGTGGTTTTTGCGAGCTTTCTATAGATTTTTATGGTAGAGGGCCAGAAGACTCTTGTAGCCTTCTTTGTCATTTGTGTTGTGCGAGAGACGCCATAGTCTTTTTAGCTTTTTGCAATGGCTTTTTTTCTTCACTTAGATTGGGATAGAACCATGTCGCTGGGGAATGTTATAGTTGGCCAGATTCCCTTAGATGTTTTTTGAGGTTAAATCGATATTTGTGGGTGAGGCAGTCGCAAAATGATCGGGCGTGATTTTATGCCATTTACTTCTGAGGCTGCGGGAGGGTGTAATAGGAGTGAGGGTGGCCCCTACGTCTTTTATGTGAAAGCGAAGTAGAGTGTGATCAGTCCAAATGAGAGGGTAGGGGGCCTCACAGCAGATATTAAGGGAGGTAGTCAGGATGAGGTCTAAGGTGTGTTCTGCCTGATGGGTATAGCCAGTATTGTAGACTATGAAAGAATAACTGTGGGTCTGCGAAGGAGATATGACTAACACACTAGGTTAGTCATTTCACTACTAGTTCTTGGTGAAGTGGCAACAACATGGACCCTCCACTCTGTGAAGTGTTCCAGATGATGGAAAGGGTGGTACAGTTTGAGTAACTGATGGTAATCTTTCACATTGTGAAACATCCAGTTGTATGCCTTGGCAGTACATAAACTGTACACAAGGAACCAGTTAGGACACACATAGGCAACTTAGACATATCTCCTTCGCAGACCCACAGTTATTCTTTCGTAGTCTACATGTTATGATTAGGGGGCTGTAACTGTGTTTAGGTCTTTAAATATTCTCTTGGACCCTCCCTCACCTGTTTGTTGTTATTATAGCCAGTATTGACCTGCTCCAGTCCTAAAGTGGCTAAATCCGTCAGGAGCATGGTGGCATCTACATTGGAGGAAACTTCACTATGAACATTGAAATCTCCAAGAAGTAGGACATTTTGGGAGGAGATAATGTGCGGGGCAATAAGCTCCATTATCTGAAGCGAGAAATTCAGTAGGGGGCCAGGCGGTCGATAAACAAGTGCGCCTTTCCAACATTGTGGGATTGGGAATTGATTCTGAATATCAGGCTTTCTAGTTTACTGTTGCTGCTCTGCTCTATAGTAGTGACCTTGATAGAGTCCTTATGCACTATAGCTATGCCTCCGCCCATCTTAGATTGCCTATCACACTTGTGAATTTGGTAGCCTACGGTAATTGCCACAGTAATGGCGTGGGTGGAGCTGGGCTGGGCTTAAGCCAAGTTTCCGTTAGGAAACAGGTATCTGTAAGTCCTGATGAAAGCAGGTCCCAGATTTCAATGGCATGTTTGGGAAGCGACCTGACATTTACCAAAAAGCAATGCAGGTCCTGGTTAGTAGTACAGGGGGGTTGTTTAATGGGGAGGAGGTGAGCATTGGTAATCATCTAGGAGTATTCCTTATCTGTGGTATTGCTCATGGAGTAGTCCTAGACTGCTAAAATGGCAGCTACTGCAGGCAAAAGGTCCTTCCAGCATTGGGGGAACCTTGCTAGTGCATCTGTAGGTACTAACCCCTCTTAGTGCTGTGAGCTCACTGCTAGAGTATGTAAATGTGGGGCTTTGCCTAACCCTGGCCCGCCTGACCGCAATCGCTAAGAATGTGGTCTTGCCGAAATATCTTTATTTGTTTCTGAACGTCCCTATCCCTCTTACTACTCAATTTGTTCGTAAATTGCGTTCCCTACTCATTTCACTTGTCTGGGCGGGTAAACAGCCAAGAGCCGCTTACGACATCCTCACTCTTCCCATGTCTGTCAGAGGTATGGGCGCTCCTGATTTCCAGATCTATGCCTTGTGCACCCAGGCCAGCTTTCTGCCCTTCTGGATCCATCCTACCCCTTATCAGCCTCACTTAGCCGTCAAGACTGATATAGCATCCCCCTGGCCTTTGTCCACGGCATTGGTTGCGGCGGTGCGCTCGCGGGCGGAGGTGGGCACAGTCAAGACCTTGCGCTGGGCCTGGTCCAGCCTTCGCCGGCCCTCACATCTTTCCTTACTCTCTGCAAACACTGTGCCAATAGTGAACCACCCTGATTTCCCCCCACTCCAGCCTTCCAGCATGTCTAGGCATGTGACGTACTTGGGTCTGCGGACGTTAGTGGAACTTTTGTCCTGGGAACACTTTTTATTCCCTTCCTCACTCCTCAGGCCCGCTGGACACGCTTTTATTCTACCAGCTGCATGCTCTTTGTCGGAAACTACACCCTAAATTTCCTCCGCCCCCGCCCATTATGCCGGCTCTTGAATTCATGTATACATCCCGACACCACACAAATTAGTCACCAAATTATACACTTTTACTCTAACGTCCACCTCCTTTTCCACAGACATGTGACGTACTTGGGTCTGCTGACGTTAGCAGAACTTTTGTCCTGGGAACACTTTTTATTCCCTTACTGACTCCTCGGGCCCGCTGGACACGCTTTTATTCTACCAGCTGCATGCTCTTTGTCGGAAACTACACCCTACATTCCCTCAGCCCCCCGCCCATTATGCCAGCTCTTGACTTCATGTATACATCCCGACACCACACAAATTAGTCACCAAATTATACGCTTTTACTCTAACGTCCACCACCATTTCCACAGACTGTGCGCGGGAGGCGTGGGGCGCAGACCTTGGCATGGACATTGCGCTGGCTGACTGGCTATACTGCTGCAACCAGACAAAGAAGTTGTCACCTAATTACCAGCTCCGTTTGATACATTTTAAGTACTTGCACAGTCTGTACAGTACCCCTGTTCAGCTCCACAAGATCGGGCTCATACCCAGTGATTCCTGTATGTGTTGTGCTGCCCCTGCCCCGGACTTTGCGCATTTAGCACGGTTATGCCCTAAGGTTTCCGAATTCTGGCAGGCGGTGTGTTCCACTACCTCTGACATTACTAGCACTACGGTGCATTTTGACACCCCTGTGCCTTCTTGGTTATGTAAAATTCTGTCCAGATGCTTCTCAACGCCTGATTGCGATGCTGCTGGTCCTGGCCAGGCATAGGGTGGCAATGTTGCTGGGGCGTAGACCTGCGCCTAGGTTTGAGAGCTGGCTGGAGGACGCCTCAAGGTGCCAGACTCTGCTATCGGAATTCTGGGACTTACTGCCCTCCAAATCCCGTCCTGTTGACATCTGGGGCCCTCTGGTGACTTACCTCCACTCCCTTACCTCTCCCTGCGACTCTGCTTCTCCCGCGCTCCCCGCCGGCGCTCCGCTCGCGCGGCCGCCGGTGCTGGTCAGTGACTGCCTCCCCCTTCCTTACAGGCCCCCCGTCCCGCAGCACTTATGAATGATGTTGTAGCAGAGTTTGTGATCCCCTCGAGAGGAGGAACCCCCATGTATTGATATTGCGATTTCAGCCTCAACATGTTCATACTTCTGGCAAGGTGCAGTCGACTTGGTTTCTGAATGCTTGACTTGGTCTATACTGTGTTGACTTGAGCTGTATGTAGGACAATGTAAGGTGTCTGACTGGAAATGCCTCAATAAAGGTTTTGAAATTTTTTTTAAAAAAAGGCCTTTGCCTATCTCCTGGTGTCGGCTGGGTGAGAACGGGCGCAGACGGGCTTGCCCTTGGCACGCCAGCAGTACGTCCGCTGTGCGTAGGGCGAGGCATGTGTTTAACCGCATCGCTGTGGCGGCTTTTCCCGCTGTGTGCGGCAATTTACAAAAAGCCGCATTACAGGACGAGCTCAGCTCGTCATCCGCACACGACTACCGTGGCTGATGACGAGCTGAGCTCGTCATCATCAGCGAAGAGGTTAAGTAGAGTCAGGGAACAGCAACACTTTTGACCCTGGACTCCCTCACTGCCGGAAGCAGAAGTGGCTGCGATCAGAAGAGCACCAACGTGACTCCCTCCACGCAATCGGGTAAAACTCGTGGTGGAGCGGCAGAGCTCAGCAGGCGGGAGCAGCGAGAAAAGAAAGGTCGCCAATTGGAGAGTCCGTGCGGTGGTCAGAGGTAAAGCTAAAACACTTGTTGAACACTTTTTAGAAAGGATTACAAGTTAGTGGCTAAAAGACACTTGTTAAAACACTTATTAAAACGGATTAAAAGTTAGTGGCTAAAAGATTTAAAACATATACCTAATGCGAGGGAAGAGTATGCGAGTGAAGTCAGCAGCGAGCAGCCTTACTCTATAGCGCGCGTCCTAAGAACTGATCATTGGGATGGTAATGAGCTGTCAGTAAAAGTACTTTTTTGTGTTGCTATTTGCAGAGTAGATATGGAACCACCATCAGCACTGGCCCTTTGACCCACTGTCACACTGCAGAGACAGATGGGTGACATTCCACGCAGAACATTAGAAAAGTGGGTAGTACATTGCTGATGGCTTTCAAGACCTGACTTGGCATGCTGGTCCTATGTCTGATACTTCTCATATAGACGAGGGGCCACAGAAAGAGGAAATCTAATACTGCAACGGGGAACACTTAATTGAAGAGTTGTCTTCAGTTGCTGAAGCTCTGCTTTTCAAGGGTCCAAATACCACAATCAAGGCCTGAGAGAGGCATGTGGAAACTGTAATCTTTTGCGATGATCGGATCACCCTGGTCATCATCTCAAGCAACCAGTTCGATGAAAATAGTGGGGGTGGTCTCTAAAAGGGCCATTGACATAGAAGTGTAAATAAGAATCCTTTCCTAGAGGCGTAGCCTACGTAATTCAAAGTGTGGGTGTAAACATGAAAACTAACACCCTGTGCTTTGCAAAGCATGTCACCTGGCCGGTGTTTGGATGTTTCTCTGTAAGAGTTATGTTATAACATCCAGACTTATAAAACAACAATGGACATATACCTAAAAAACAAGTCTGACCTGTTTGCTTCGCCAGTAGTTATAGCATTATCAACACTACTTTCATTGTGAATCATTAGAATGATATGTTTTAATTTTGAAAATGTGAGACTGAATAACCATTGCTGATATCTGTGGGGGGATATGTCTAAACCACTTCTGTTGGACTTGATGCCACTTTCTATCACAAAAAAGTGTTCTCAGGTCCGTACTGGTAAAGGGGGTTCAGCGAAGGGCTACAACCCAGTACATGAAAAAACAATACAAAAACATGAGCAACAAATAATGGTAAAATACTGAACCAGTAAATTTTAGCCTGTTCAGTAGGTTCATCGCACAACCAATTTTGGTTGTGCAGTTCACCACCTCTGTCCCGGCTTAATAACCAAAAGGTACGTACGCCCGCTGACCTCATAAAAAACATCCCTGAGCTCCTCCCTCGCAGCGAGGGGGTTGTAGCCCGCATACAGACTAGGTCTCTCACGTGATGAGGCACCCCTATGATGAAGCATGACACCTCTGGTGTGTGAGGGGAACCGTCCTAAAAAGGGAATCCCCTGTTGTGCGTTAAAGTACCCTTAGCCCTTCGCTGAACCCCCTTTACCAGTACGGACCCGGGAACTCTTTTTTGTGATAGTATTAATGAGTGGGGAGCCAGTTCCCGCTGGTCCTTAAATCTCCTCAAGCTCCCTTATGTGTGATTAACTTGATGCCACTTTCCTATGTTGTCTCTCACTGTCTTAGACATTTGCAACCTTTTCTCCCTACATCTTTCTGGAATCCTCCAACTGCATACCCACACATCATAATTTTTCTCTTCACATCATTGGGCCACTCTTCTTCTGCCCAAAAATCTGTTCATCTCCTCACTTCACCAACAACACACGAA
The DNA here is from genome assembly GCF_964263255.1 of Lissotriton vulgaris. Taxonomy (NCBI): domain Eukaryota; kingdom Metazoa; phylum Chordata; class Amphibia; order Caudata; family Salamandridae; genus Lissotriton; species Lissotriton vulgaris. The sequence goes on from NC_141694.1 coordinate 132,481,094, forward strand.
ACCAAACCAACTCAGCTTTAAGCACTGCATTTTATTTCCCTTTGCCACTGTCAATATTCTGACAGCAGTGTACCTCCATCTCACATATTCCTATAAAATCACAATTACCATTTTCACATATATGACAGTCCTTTGTGAGCTCTGAAATAGCTGAAAAAGTGGTAAATTCACAGATGGTTGTACACAACCTACTACACCCCACCAATCAGGTTTTAAATCATCCTACTTGACAAAGTCTGCACTGCTCTTTGCTACTGAGACGGTGCGCAGGAGAGTGGATGAAGGGCTGACGACTGCACTGGTCCTTTTGTACCTTAGTGCTGCATTAGACACAGTGTCCCATGCTGCACTGACTCAGAAGGGGGGACATGGACGGCGCTGCCCTTAACTGGATGCATTCTTATCTGCAGGGTCGTAGCTTTCAAGTGACACAACCTCAACATACCTCCAAACACATCACTTTAGCGCAGGGGGTGCCTCAGGGCTCAATCTTGAGCCCTAATCTTTTCAATCTATATGTCACCCTCTTAGCTAAGATTTTGGAGAAACAGGGTGTCACAATCGTGTCATATGCAGATGGCACGCAGCTAGTAGTCACCCTGGCTCCCAATTCGGTACTAGCAGCCAGTAGATTTGCAGACTGCTTAAAAGATCTGGCCTCTTGGATGACAGGCAATTGCCTGAAACTAAATGGCAATAAGACGAGATTCTGATAGTAGGGAACACTCCATCCATCTGATCTCAGCCTGGTGACCATCAATCTTAGGCCTGGTTCCCACCCCTAAGACGGTGGTGAAGAACATGGGAGTTTGGTTAGATTCCACACTTTCCTTTAAGACTCACATCAAGAAAGTTGTAGGCAGGTGCTTCAAAATCCTGAAGACTCGAAGGAAAACTCTTGACATTCTCCCTATGTCGTCTAGGAAAACCCTGACTCATGCTCTCATCACAGCACGACTAAATTATGGAAATGTGCTGTATCTGGGTACAACCAAAAAGGGAATGTATCCAGAACTAAGCAGCTTGCTTGGTCTTGAGTCTGCGGAGAAGGGCATCCTCAAAGAAAGCGCTGGACTCACTACACTGGCTGCCCATTCAGAAACGGATCTCATTCAAGGTACTATGCTTTTGCCACTGCATCTTGCAGGGCAAAGGCCCAATCTACCTGCGGGACCTTCAAACTACCTATGATCCTGGACGGCATCTTAGATCCACCGGCACTCACCTGTTGAAAGTTCCCAGGATAAAAAAAAGCATGAATGGGTGCGAGTTCTTTTGGCTACCTGGCAGCGAAAAGCTGGAACGCCCTACCCCTGTCTCTCCATGAGGAACCATCAGAAAGCCTCTTCTGTAAAAAATGTAAAACATGGCTCTTTCAACTGTGAGTGGTTTCGGCTCCCCACGTCCTCTGTTGTGCTGATTACCAGAATTGTTAGACAAAGCAAATAGCGCGGGACACACAAGTGCAGAATAAAAAAAATAGGCCAAGGATTGCATGTGCACGAAGTCTGAACATCTTTATGACCCACTTACCGACACTGTGAGAAATGTACAACTACCTTCAGACTCATCTCCAGAGCTCTCACTCATGCCCTGTCATGAACACTCACCCTCAACTAGAATTTGCCTAGGTGTGACTTAGTTCACATAAAAGAGTCATATTTCATGAAAAAAAACTACCGAAATACAAAATATGAAAAAAGTACTTACTCTTAGGGAAGGCAAAATTAAGTTGAGCCTGTAAAGGACTTGATTTTCAGACCCAACAGAGAACCATTTCAGAGGTAGTTTTTAATTAGTACTGCATATGATACCTGGCAGGACACAACCCACTTAAAGCTGTACAGGCAGCACACTGATATGGGGAAAGTGACAGGCAAGGGCCCAATCAAATCTATGCCCTCTTCCCTACTTCTGCATTAGATGCATATTTGTAGGCCATTCTGCCTTCCAGGCCCAGTCTTGGAAATGTGCGAGCCCCTAAAAGCATGAGCCATGCTCGAGTCAAACATCTGGCTCTGTAAAAAGAGCAATTGAAGGACAGAATGCAGAACAATGTCATACATTCACCCCAGTACAGAGATCTGGGCCTAAAGCCATCGTTTTTTGCTCACCATGCCATTCCAGTTTGAACCCAGCCATATGCAAATGAGTCTTGACCCTGTGACTCATGGGAACAATGCAGCCCGAACTGTCAGGCCAGGTCCTCCCTGGACTGGAAACAAGTATCCTAGGACCGGTTTTGGGGTTTTACTCCTCATCAGCCAGGATAGTTTGACTCCAGTGGCATGGAGAGCACGGGACCCACGTCTGGGCATACCATCTTACTCGGGGTAACAAATGCAAAAAGAACAATTGATGGACAGAATGCAGAATGCCCATGTGGTTTCTGCCTATCCTCATGTTCTAACCTCATGCTCCAAGAATTAACATCGAAGCAGTGACCTTAGATATAAAACAGGTGAGAGAAAAAGATATCCATCTTGTGGCTAAATTGCACAATGTGAAACCAGAAAACCTGGCGTTGATTCACCAAAATGCCTGGGGTAGCGGAAATGACATCACCTGTTTTGACCACAGTGACATCACGGAAAGTGATGTCATATGTGTGAGAAGTTGGACCGATATGCAACGTTCGCTATTCTAGCGACCGCTATGTATCGTTCCAACGTCCCTTATGGTGTTTGGTTGTAAGTCAACCTATAGACCAGCTATCCTAGTAGCGTGGATACGAGCAGTCTAAGGCTAAAGGCTCGAGAGGGCGTGTTAAGCCAGCTGTTATACCACATATACCCCTTGAACACCCAGTGAAAGGACACCACACAAGTGTTATGAAAATAAACAGTATTTATTAAGAATCACAACAGCCCTGTACTCTTTATGAGGACAGGGTACTAAGCACAAACCAAATCTCTTTAGCAAATACTTCAAGTGCACAATAAAAACAAGTGTCCGAGGACACGGAAAGGTTAAGGTCTCGGGCGGACCCGATAAGGCAAGTCGGAAGCGAGGGACTCGGGACCCTAGAGTAAGGAGGCTATGCAGGCACCGAAATGCCGAGTTACCTAGCCACGAGGGCTGCGGCTGCACAAGTCTTACAGGCGTCGGGGTCTTCGCTGACGAGCCAGGAGCCGGAAGAAAGGAGTTGCTGGCCGGCGACCAGTGCTGAATAGTTCGTAGAGATCCAAGCCTGGATCGGAGATTGGTGAAACCTGAAAGCAGAGGGGACCAAGTTCGTACTACTAGCCAGTAGTCAGAGGGTACCAGGAAGGCACCGGTTGGCCGTCACCTCGACCAGGTGAGTGGGCGACGCTAGGCTCTGCAGTCTCACGGACCAGGAGGCGTTGTCGGCGACCACGGTGGAGGTGCGAGCTGTCCCACGAAGGATGATGCTGTCGGCGTCGCTGGGCCCAGGATGGGGCAACAAGCCTTGGCAGATCTCAGGGCCACGTGGTGGGCCTAAGATGGCGTCTTGAGTGGACCAGGAGGGTCCGGGGTGCTTCTCGCAAAGATGGAAGCAAGGGCCAGTCTGGAGCAACCAGACCAGCAGTGATGATTCTCGGATGTCGTCACAGAAGGGCACAAGCCAGCGGCTAGTGACCAGACAACAGGCTGAGCAGCGAGCAGAAGGGCCCCACGCAGATCGTGGAGATGCTGGGAGACTGCACTTCGGTGCTGGAGCGGCTCAGGGTCGGGGCTTCTCGGACCCCAGAGCACTCACCAGAGAGTTACCTCGATGGTCGTGCTGGTTTTTAAGAGCGTGCAGGTTCTGATGATGGCCGGTCCCTCGAGGTCTCGTCGCACCCACAGATCACAGCTGAGCTGATGACGTGGGTAGAGGTCAGAGGTGCCAGGGAAGCCGGTTCTCGTCGAGCTGGGCCGTCGGATTCCTTGAGGAAGGACTTACAGCAAACCGCAGAGTTCTTAGTTGGTGCCCGCTGATGCAGGGTGACTACTCCTTAGTCACAAGGGAGAAATCTTGAGAAGAGTCTTGAATGTCCTTTCGTAGAAAGTAGTTCTTGAATCAAAGATGATCTAATTTGGAAGGGTCCCCGCTCCGGTCTTTATTCTAAAGAAAGGGGTGGGTACATGACTAGGTCCTGCCCTAAGGGTGGGACCAGGAAGGGGGGTAGTTACACCCCTCTCCCCTGCCGGGCTTTCCCCAGGCCAGGGCTGTTGCCCCTGGAACTGGTTCTAACCGGCAGATGCGCAGTGAGCACCGGGGTGCCACTCCGCAGTCACCTTCTCGCCAAAGCCCTACCTACCCAGAATACACAAACCCTGTCTGGGACGGTGCGAACACCGCCCTCGACAGGAAACCCTTTGTCCAAGTGCTCCTCGCTGGAAGGACTCCCAGCAGCAGGAGGTCAGACTCGTGTCTGTGGTGGCAGCATCCATTTTGTGGAGCTGAGGCTTCAGTTAACTTTAACCGGGGTTCACAGTTACGTACATGTCGTGTCCCTCTAGAAGGGTGGGATGCTAACCTCATCGCCAGAATTGGTGAGAGGGGAGCACCCCGATTCGTATGACACCTTACTCGACATGCCTTGATAGCGCGACACCGGAGTTACCGATATGGTACGCGTTATCATGGAACAGCTATTGGGTCTTGATTCCGCAAGCTGCAACCGGGCTCGGCTCGGGCCTGAACCTAGCTCACACGAGCCCACGCACTCTGCCTTCAGGATTGTTAAGGCCTGCCATAGGAGTGACTGATAGGAACTCGGGTGTCCATTGTATGGTTAGATATAGAGCTACTATACCTAAAGCAAAGCGTGATTACACGACTTCGCCCCAGCTGTCATGCAGCCAGTTGTGTCAAATTTAGGAGGCCAGCCAGGGGTGGCATAATACATGCTGCAGCCCCTGGCGGCCCTGGGTACACCTATGCCCTGCGTTACGGGGTCTGATAAGGTGGCCCAGTACCAATTGGTAAATGCACCTAGGGTACATCTCGTAATTTAGAAAGAGAACAGCCAGGCTGTGGGTCTGATTAGCAGGCCCACAGCCAGAGAAAGTCGTAAACCAGTGAAACAAAAGCAAAAAATCTGGGTGATCATAGGATTGCAGACCCTACTCTCCTACATGACCCCCCCCCAAACGTCGGAACAATAAGCTAACCTTGACCAGGTGAGTCTTCTTGTTCTAAGTGGAAATATCTGGAGAGCCCATCGGCATTGCCATGATCAGTACCAGGTCTATGTTCCACTGTAAAGTCCATCCCCTGTAGGGAAATGGACCACCTAAGCAGTTTGGGGTTTTCACCCTTCATCTGATTTAGCCACAAGAGGGGCTTATGGTCGGTCTGAATTTTGAAGTGAGTGCCAAACAAGTATGGCCTCAGCTTCTTCAGGGCCCAAACCACAGCAAAGGCCTCCCTCTCAATAGCTGACCAATTCTTCTCTCTAGGGGTCAGCCTTCTGCTTATAAAAGCAATGGGCTAGTCTTGACCATCAAAATTCAGTTGAGAAAGAACAGCTCCCACACCCAACTCAGAAGCATCTGTTTGGACAATGAATGGTTTGGAGTAGTCCGGACTCTTGAGGATAGGCGCCGTGCACATGGCCTGCTTTAGGTCATCGAATGCTTTTTGACAGCTCGCTGTCCACTGAACTTTTTTTGGCATTTTCTTACTTGTCAGCTCGTTTAATGGTGTCACAATTGAACCATAGTTCCTGACAAACTTCCTATAGTAACCAGTCAGGCCCAAGAAAGCTCGAACCTGAGTCTGGGTGGTTGGAGGAGCCCAGTCCCTGATTGACTGTATCTTGCTCTCCAGTGGCTGAACCTGACCTCCGCCTACAAGGTGGCCCAGGTATACAACCTGTGTCTGCCCTATCTGGCACTTGGTGGCCTTGATAGTGAGACCTGCTGCTTGCAGTGCCTCTAACGTCTTCCGCAGGTGGACCAGGTGATCCTCCCAGGTGGAGCTAAAGACAGCAATATCGTCAAGATACGCCGCACAGAAGTCATCCAGCCCAGTAAGGACTTGATTCACCAACCGTTGGAAGGTGGCAGGTGCATTTTTCAGACCAAAGGGCATCACCACGAACTGATAATGCCCACCAGGGGTTGAAAATGCGGTTTTAGGCTTGGCGTCCTCAGCTAACCTGATTTGCCAATACCCAGCTGTCAGGTCAAACGTACTTAAGTAGTTGGCCGAAGCCAATCTATCGATAAGCTCGTCTGCCCTTGGTATTGGGTGGGCGTCAGTCTTAGTGACTGCATTGAAACCCCTGTGGTCTACGCAAAACCTCATCTCTCTCTTACCACCCTGGGTGTGAGGTTTCGGCACTAGAACTACGGGACTAGCCCAAGGGCTATCCGAGGGTTCAATGACTCCCAGCTCCAACATTTTCTGCACTTCACTCTTGATGCAGTCTCTAACGTGATCAGGCTGCCTGTAGATTTTACTCTTGACGGGCAAGCTGTCACCAGTGTCAACCTCATGGGTGCACCAATCGGTCTGACCGGGTGTTAGAGAAAACATATGTCTGAACGACTGAAGAACCTGTTTACAGTCGCTCTGTTGATGTTCGGAGAGGCTGCCACAAAAGACAACACCATCTACCGAGCCATCGTCAGGATTCTGAGCGAGCAGGTCGGGGAGAGGGTCACTCTCCTCTTCCTGTCCCTCATCTAGGGCCATGAGCAAACTCATGTCCTTCCTGTCGACATATGCTTTTAGCCTGTTGACATGAAGCACCCTGTGGGGGCTCCGGGGAGTTCCCAGGTCGACCAGGTAGGTGACCTCTCCCTTTTTCTCCAGGATGGTGTAGGGCCCGGACCATTTGTCCTTCAGTGCTGCTGGGGCCACTGGCTCCAACACCCACACCTTCTGTCCGGGCTGGTAAACAGTCAAGACAGCCTTTTGGTCATGCCAAGCTTTTTGGAGTTCTTGGCTGGCCTTAAGGTTTTCAGATGCTCTTTCCATGTATTCAGCCATCCGCGAGCGGAGGCCGAGCACATAGTCCACTATGTTGGCTGCAGGCTTTTTGAGAGGTCTCTCCCATCCTTCCTTCACCAAACACAGGGGTCCCCTTACAGGATGCCCGTACAAAAGTTCAAAGGGGCTGTAGCCAACCCCCTTCTGCGGGACTTCTCTGTAGGCGAACAAGAGGCAGGGGATCAGGACGTCCCATCTACGCCGAAGCTTTTCCGGTAGTCCATGAATCATCCCTTTTAGGGTCCTGTTGAATCTCTCAACAAGCCCATTGCATTGTGGATGATAGGGTGTAGTGAACTTGTAGTTAACACCACATTCCTTCCACATAGCAGTTAAGTAGCTCGACATAAAGTTTGCACCTCTGTCGGAGACGACCTCCTTAGGGAAGCCCACTCTGGAGAACACTCCAACGAGGGCTCTTGCCACAACAGGTGCTGTAGTGGTCCTAAGGGGAATAGCTTCAGGATACCTGGTGGCATGATCCACTACCACCAGTATAAACTTGTGCCCTGATGCTGTAGGTGGTTCCATGGGACCGACGATGTCGATCCCCACCCGTTCAAAGGGCACCCCCACCACAGGCATTGGTATAAGGGGGGCCTTTGTCGTGCCACCTGACTTACCACTGGCTTGGCAAGTGACACAGGAGCGGCAAAACTCCTTGGTATCTTCGTTCATGTGAGGCCAGTGAAAGTGTGAGACAAGCCTGTCCCACGTTTTCGTCTGGCCTAAGTGACCTGCTAAGGGAATCTCGTGGGCCAAGGTAAGTAGGAAACCACGCTGAGACAAGGGTACGACCAGCCTCCTGGTCATGCCAGGCTTGGGGTCTCTTGATTCAGTGTACAGGAGTCCATCTTCCCAGTATACCTTGTGGGTACCTGTGGCGTTCCCAGCAGCCTCAGCAGCAGCCTGCTGTCTGAGGGGTTCAAGAGAAGGGCAGTCTAACTGGTCCTTCCCCAGGTCTTCCCTTGAGGGTCCCCCCGAACCCAAGAATTCAACTTGATCAAGTTCGAATTCCCTAGGCTCAGTTTCCCTCAATTCCTGTAGGTCAGCCTCCTCTGAGACTTGATCCTCGACCTGGGGCAAAGGGGAAGGCGCAGCCTTAACCCTACTGCTCTTTTTCTTGGGAGGTGTCTGGTCCGTTGTTCCAGGATCCAGCACCTGTTCAGTGGGGCATTTCCTGACCTGTGACCTAGTCACAGCGAACACATGTGCTGGCAAACCTAACATTTCCATGTGAGTCCGGTGCTCCACTTCTGACCATTGTGACGACTCCAAATCATTGCCCAACAAACAATCCACTGGGAGGTCTGGACTAACTACAACCTTCTTTTGGCCAGTTACCCCTCTCTAGGAGAAAGCTACAATTGCCATACTGTGATTGGTAGTGACATTGCTTGCATTGGTCACCAGGAATTCTGTACCTGGCATGATCTGTCCAGGGTCCACAAAGTTAGGCGTCACCATGGTGACGCTGGCACAAGTGTCCCTATAGGCCTGAGCCATCTTTCCATTTATGAAAGGCGTCTGTCGGTATTTGCCCAAGGTATTGGGACTTATGTCAGGGGACACGTCCACGTCCCCTGTACTGACAAGGACAGCCTGAGTGAGTGTGCTAACTAAGTTGTCACGCCCCTCAGAACCCAGGGTTAACCCTACTAAACCCTTGGGAGGCGCACTGCCACTGCTGACTGTACTAGGGGGCACAGGTGCCTTAGGGGCTGCAGTGGCAGGAGTCTGCCCTCCTCCTTTCTTGGTGCACTCACTAAACCAGTGAGATTTACTTTTGCAGTACTGGCACCATCTTTTGGATTGGCCTTCTTTCTTCTTTTGGGGAGCCTGACCCCCACCCTCTTTGGGTTGTTGGGGACCTGTCGAAGACTTCTGGTCATTTTGTTCCCCCTTAGAATCTTTACCCTTCTGGTCTGCTTTCTTCTGACCACCTTGATTCTGGCCCTGGTTCTGTTTAACTCTCGTACGAACCCATCTGTCTGCCTTCTTTCCCAATTCTTGGGGAGAGGTCAGATCCGAGTCGACGAGATGCTGATGCAACAACTGGTTCTGACAATTGTTTAAAATTTGTTCTCTCATCATCAAATTATACAATCCTTCGTAATCAGTAACCTTACTGCCCAGCAACCAGCCCTCAAAAGCCTTAGTGGCACAATCGACAAAATCAGACCAATCTTGAGACTGCGTTTTCTGGGTATCCCTGAACAGCACCCTGTACTGCTCAGTGGTTAGGCCGAACCCTTCAACGAGTGTACTTTTCAAGATTTGGTAATTGTTCGCATCCTCCACCCTTGTGGTGAGGAGCTTGTCTCTTCCTTTTCCCTCAAAGGAGAGCCACAAGATAGCTGCCCACTGACTCTGGGGTACACCTTGCACAGTGCAGGCCCTCTCCAAAGCAGTAATCCATTTGTGGATGTCGTCCCCTTGTTTAAAGGGGGGCACTATCTTACCAAGGTGTTTCGTATCAAAACTCCTTTCCCTATTGCTAGGTACATTGCTGCCACCAGTGGGGACTACCCCACTTAACTGTTGCTCTCTCGCAAAGGCAAGCCTTTCTTTGGCTAGGGCAAGTTCTTCCCTTTCGATCCTCAGATTAGCTGCCCTTTCCTTAGCTTCGTACACTCTCCGCTGAGGGGACGTCATCCCTCTTTGTGAAGAGTTGTGAGAGCCATTGGTTTGAAGGGATCTGCCAGAGTCTCTTGACAGAGATCTGGCTCGTCCATTCCCAATGTTAAGCTGACCTGATAGTGGCCCCAGGGGTCCCCCAGTACCGCTATCATGTTTGCTTAAGTTGGACCTGCTTAGTCTGACGACTTCTACCTGTCCCTTATCTGCCTCATCCCCAGAGAGATCCTCATCCTCATCCTCCTCCACATCTTCGTTCTCAGTTGCGAGGTGGATGAGGTCAGGATCGTCTCGGGTTCCCTCGAGGGGAGGCATGTCTCCTTCTGGATTAGAAGAGCTACGAAGTTTCTCAGCTCTTCTGGCTTCATAAGTCTCCAAGAGACCAATCAGAAAGGACGTTGTGGGGTTAGACCCCTGCTGAATCTTCCTGGAGTGACACAGTCGTCTTAACTCCTTGAAGCTCAGCACAGTATATCCTGAAGGGATGACCTGTGGAGGGTCAACTGACACAAGGGGAGACCCAGAGTTTCCTCCTTTGTCCGACATACTGCTTCTAGTGTGGTGTAAGTGATGCACCTACCTACACTACGTGTTTACCTACTGTACCCTTGCTAAGAGTTGTAGCCAAGGTGTGCTAAGCCTTGAGGAGCTACAACAGCTGGTTCAGTAGAACTCAGAGTATTCTAAGCTTTTAGTTATATGAACTAACAGTACTTGTGCGATCTTTCAACAAGATATTCTTAGGATACGTGTGGCAAAACAACAGCAAGCTCAAATCCTAACCGCTGCTCACCAATGTGAGAAGTTGGCCCGATATGCAACGTTCGCTATTCTAGCGACCGCTATGTATCGTTCCAACGTCCCTTATGGTGTTTGGTTGTAAGTCAACCTATAGACCAGCTATCCTAGTAGCGTGGATACGAGCAGTCTAAGGCTAAAGACTCGAGAGGGCGTGTTAAGCCAGCTGTTATACCACATATACCCCTTGAACACCCAGTGAAAGGACACCACACAAGTGTTATGAAAATAAACAGTATTTATTAAGAATCACAACAGCCCTGTACTCTTTATGAGGACAGGGTACTAAGCACAAACCAAATCTCTTTAGCAAATACTTCAAGTGCACAATAAAAACAAGTGTCCGAGGACACGGAAAGGTTAAGGTCTCGGGCGGACCCGATAAGGCAAGTCGGAAGCGAGGGACTCGGGACCCTAGAGTAAGGAGGCTATGCAGGCACCGAAATGCCGAGTTACCTAGCCACGAGGGCTGCGGCTGCACAAGTCTTACAGGCGTCGGGGTCTTCGCTGACGAGCCAGGAGCCGGAAGAAAGGAGTTGCTGGCCGGCGACCAGTGCTGAATAGTTCGTAGAGATCCAAGCCTGGATCGGAGATTGGTGAAACCTGAAAGCAGAGGGGACCAAGTTCGTACTACTAGCCAGTAGTCAGAGGGTACCAGGAAGGCACCGGTTGGCCGTCACCTCGACCAGGTGAGTGGGCGACGCTAGGCTCTGCAGTCTCACGGACCAGGAGGCGTTGTCGGCGACCACGGTGGAGGTGCGAGCTGTCCCACGAAGGATGATGCTGTCGGCGTCGCTGGGCCCAGGATGGGGCAACAAGCCTTGGCAGATCTCAGGGCCACGTGGTGGGCCTAAGATGGCGTCTTGAGTGGACCAGGAGGGTCCGGGGTGCTTCTCGCAAAGATGGAAGCAAGGGCCAGTCTGGAGCAACCAGACCAGCAGTGATGATTCTCGGATGTCGTCACAGAAGGGCACAAGCCAGCGGCTAGTGACCAGACAACAGGCTGAGCAGCGAGCAGAAGGGCCCCACGCAGATCGTGGAGATGCTGGGAGACTGCACTTCGGTGCTGGAGCGGCTCAGGGTCGGGGCTTCTCGGACCCCAGAGCACTCACCAGAGAGTTACCTCGATGGTCGTGCTGGTTTTTAAGAGCGTGCAGGTTCTGATGATGGCCGGTCCCTCGAGGTCTCGTCGCACCCACAGATCACAGCTGAGCTGATGACGTGGGTAGAGGTCAGAGGTGCCAGGGAAGCCGGTTCTCGTCGAGCTGGGCCGTCGGATTCCTTGAGGAAGGACTTACAGCAAACCGCAGAGTTCTTAGTTGGTGCCCGCTGATGCAGGGTGACTACTCCTTAGTCACAAGGGAGAAATCTTGAGAAGAGTCTTGAATGTCCTTTCGTAGAAAGTAGTTCTTGAATCAAAGATGATCTAATTTGGAAGGGTCCCCGCTCCGGTCTTTATTCTAAAGAAAGGGGTGGGTACATGACTAGGTCCTGCCCTAAGGGTGGGACCAGGAAGGGGGGTAGTTACACCCCTCTCCCCTGCCGGGCTTTCCCCAGGCCAGGGCTGTCGCCCCTGGAACTGGTTCTAACCGGCAGATGCGCAGTGAGCACCGGGGTGCCACTCCGCAGTCACCTTCTCGCCAAAGCCCTACCTACCCAGAATACACAAACCCTGTCTGGGACGGTGCGAACACCGCCCTCGACAGGAAACCCTTTGTCCAAGTGCTCCTCGCTGGAAGGACTCCCAGCAGCAGGAGGTCAGACTCGTGTCTGTGGTGGCAGCATCCATTTTGTGGAGCTGAGGCTTCAGTTAACTTTAACCGGGGTTCACAGTTACGTACATGTCGTGTCCCTCTAGAAGGGTGGGATGCTAACCTCATCGCCAGAATTGGTGAGAGGGGAGCACCCCGATTCGTATGACACCTTACTCGACATGCCTTGATAGCGCGACACCGGAGTTACCGATATGGTACGCGTTATCATGGAACAGCTATTGGGTCTTGATTCCGCAAGCTGCAACCGGGCTCGGCTCGGGCCTGAACCTAGCTCACACGAGCCCACGCACTCTGCCTTCAGGATTGTTAAGGCCTGCCATAGGAGTGACTGATAGGAACTCGGGTGTCCATTGTATGGTTAGATATAGAGCTACTATACCTAAAGCAAAGCGTGATTACACGACTTCGCCCCAGCTGTCATGCAGCCAGTTGTGTCAAATTTAGGAGGCCAGCCAGGGGTGGCATAATACATGCTGCAGCCCCTGGCGGCCCTGGGTACACTTATGCCCTGCGTTACGGGGTCTGATAAGGTGGCCCAGTACCAATTGGTAAATGCACCTAGGGTACATCTCGTAATTTAGAAAGAGAACAGCCAGGCTGTGGGTCTGATTAGCAGGCCCACAGCCAGAGAAAGTCGTAAACCAGTGAAACAAAAGCAAAAAATCTGGGTGATCATAGGATTGCAGACCCTACTCTCCTACAATATGACTTTTGACATGCTGTCACCTTCCCCTCAGCTGTTTGTGATCTGTCTAACTTTTCTATTATTTAACACGTCTTTCTCCCCTGTTGTTGACTCTTGTTAACCCCTCCTGTCCATCTTTTTTTGCTAATCAAATTTATTGATTTTATGGAAAGACAATAATAAATCTGAATACAAAGAGCACAGCATATTCAGCAGCATAATTACATATGACATTATACGAATAAAGCATTCTTATGTCCGCATACATTGTCCTATCTCCGTCCTCCAAACGATATATAGGACTGGACCCAGAAAGGACGGGGAAGTTGACTAACCCACCATTCCCAACACCATGCCCCAAACTTTCCGATGTTTGGACGGGCATCTCCTGGCCTCGTATGGTCGCAGTTCTTGTGTGGCGCACCAATCTACTCCTTTGCACCACTTGGCTTTGGTGGACGGGATTCTTCCATGCCATCGCTATGTCTCGCTTGGCCACCACAAGGGCGGTGCCCAAGAATTATTTGTCTGCTCTAGATCCATCCAGCCTGTCTGTGACATCCAGTAATATGTTCAAGGGATTGTGAGGTACCTCCCATCCAAGCACCTCCGTAAGCTCCGTTTCCAGTGACTTCCAATGCGCCGACAAGACCATATCATATGGAAAGAATCTGCGGGCTCAGCTCCACATCATTCACAGGATGGGAGTGGCAGTAGGCCCAGCCTGTGTAAGCAGACAGGGGTGAGGTAGGAGGCATGCAGGTAGTATATCTGGACCAAGAGGAGCCTTGCTGAGACCATGATGTTCTTGGGGGCCATCACGGCATCTCTCCAATCATCGACCTCCAGAGCCCCTCCTCCTGCCTATCTTAACTGTCTTTCTCACTTATCTGCTTATAATATATGTTTTTCCCTCTCTCACCTAACTTTCTCATCTGTTCTGTTTTTTTTCCACTCTATTTCACCTTTCTCCCACCCAGTGGCAGCTGGTGACATTTGAAAATGGTGAGGCGTAAAAGTTTGGTAGGACTTTCGTGTAGTGAGAGACTTGGGCAAGCTTAACTGACAAACGTGGGGGTCCAGGCTGGATCCTCCTCCAGAGAAAAACATTGAAAAAAAGACCTGCAGATCTTCAACCACCTCTCTTTCCTCTTCAGCACCCTCTTTTCACTTTTCCCCGAATGCACCTCCTTGCATCCCCTCAGTTCACCACTTCCACACATACACCACACTCACTCACATTTAAGCAATTTTTTAACTTTTCCCTGTAAATATTTTCCCGTCTGTGCACCCCTTCACCCACACTTTGACAATATTGCAATTACAGCTGGAATACTTGACCATTGTTCTGCGTGCTCTGCAGAAAGGCCAAACCACTGACAGGCACTTAGCTTTGGCTTCAGCGTCAGAACTCTCAATCAAAGCCCCTCATAAACACCTGCACAGCTTGAAGTATGCACAGAAAAAGAATAAAGAAAGAAACACAACATGATTAAATAGCTAATTCTTGAGGAAGGCAAGATTAAGTAAAACTTAAAATAAGAGAGGAGCTAAATTGCTGACATGCACTGCCTTAACGATTTTAACAATCATTGTTAGTAACTTGATCCATGTTTTTGGCATTAATGTTGTTAAGAGCATGAGGATTGGGCCAGTTTTATTGTCATAGATAACGGTCTACTGTAAGCACATATTTCTCGCTTTGCACTTTATTTGGAAATTTGGATCAACTTCACAAGGAAAGAATCCTGGCCTGCTCGTCTTTTGGATCCATTACATGGGGGAACAAAGGCAGCCGCTCCACTTTTAATGGGCCAGTCACTTGCAGCCAGAGCCTAGGGAGGCACACTGGGGGAGGTTGGCATTGCAAGGGGTCTCAGCACAATATGTAGAACATAAAATTAGCCTTCTAACACTTACTATTACAGAGAACGCCGCGCCAAAACCCACCTCTTCGTGTGATGAACGGGAAAGGGTGGGATCTATGACGAAGAATGACGGACGGCTGAGCTCACTCAGGGATGGAGACTCCAGCGTCCTAAGCCATGATTTTTTTATTTTTTTATTTTTTTTAAAGACCTTTATTGTACATGTTGCAAATAACACGATTCAAAGCCTACAACCTCTATGGGCCGGCTGTCTGCAGCATAAGGTACATGGATTAATAGTGGAATAACACAGCCGCTGTAGCCGACAACCCTGGGGTCCGGCGGCATTACAGTAGAAAACATGTATACAGCATACCGTAGGTAGTTCGAGGAATATAAAGGCCTATGGCTTTTGCGTTTTTTTGTTGTTTATGTGATAATGTATCTCCTGTGACTTGGATATACTGCCAGCAGTCCGTGATCAACTATGATTAACATCCATGACAATAAGAGACAGTGAAATCAGAATGATGAGAATCACAGGTCAGTCACATGCGATATAAGAGGTATAGCAGACAATTAGAGCAATGGTGCGCTGCACCAATCCAAAGGAGTAGTCGTATCTAGTGGCTGTAAGGGGAAGTAATTTTCGTAGCCGTACCCGGCATGTCAGGTGTCTCAATATGTGCACCACCCCCCAACAGTGCAGGTGGTGCTATGATAGTCAGGGTTGGAAGTTATAACGTAGGGCTGTCTGCGTGCGATTGTAGAGCATATTCCTCAGCCACACCCCACGAGTTGCGTGGAACGTGTCTTGCGTCACGTGGGCAAAGAGGAATCAGTAAGTATTAGCAGAGATGCGTTTATCAATGTCACATTCGCATGGTACACAGTGCCCAACTAGCCGTGTAATAGGTCCTGTTTTTCAGAATACAGTAAACGTGTAAATAAGTACATGAACTGTGACAGGGGATGGTGGAAAGGAAAGGGCTTTCAAGGGGTTGGGGCGTCTGTGGGTACGAGAACAGGGTGGGGTTGCAGCAATAGATGGGGCCTCATAATATGAGGTCGGGATGAGTCGAGATAGTAGCAGGGGCGCGAGGGGGGCTGTTTCAGGGGCGTTTATGCCGTCTTTCAAGGGTGTGACAGTCGCGCCAGTCACACAGAAAGAGCGGGACGAAGTTCTGTCTCTTAGAAAACGGGGAGGTTGAGAAACTGTGCTGTTGTATCAGGTAGGCAGAGAAGCGCCAATGATTCTGAGCGTGAGGGGCTGCAAGTGTGGTGCGATTACATTATAGTGGCAAAAGCCGTGGCATGGGCCATGTCGTAGAAGGGAGAAAGGTGTGGGGGGGCCACTGGCACCCAGTGTCCCCGCCGTGTCTTAGACCAGGAAGCTAGTTCTGGTACGGTCCACCTCAGGTGATCCCTCGTTCCGAACTCTCCTGCTGAAAGGACTTCAGTGCGTCATTCCAGAGCTGTGCAATGGGGAATTTCCCGCTGTTTCCTCTAAGTGTAGCACTGTACTTTCCGCCCGCGCCCAGTTGGTAAAAGACGTGTACCAGTGCTGAACATGTGGGGATGTGTTGGCCTTCCAGCACTTGGTGAGTAGGCGCTTGGCCGTGATAAGTCCCAAGTCCCAAAACCTGGCTGGTACCTTATTGAGTTTGGTGCGTTTGTAGAGTCCTAGAATGCAAGCTTCCCACGTGCGCGGCACATTTTCGTTAGTGCTGCACGTTAGCAGTTCCACGATCGCGTCCCAGTATGTCTGGATATCGGGCATAGCCAGAGCATATGTAAAAAGTCTGCCGCAGCCAGGGAACAGCGCTGGCATGCAGTGGAGTGGTGTGGCTCACTGGTTAGAGGCGGCAGACCCGGAAGCAGAGGACGGCCTGGGACCAGGGTTCAATTCCCGACACGGCAGGGTCGTGAACCAGGGTCAGCGGACTCGATAATTCTCGCCTCCGTGCCTACTCTAACCAGGGATCACATTCGGCAACTCTGGGCATTAGCTTGCCTCATCTCCACAACGGCCCCCCACAAACGCCGGGGATGCCTGTTTTCACCTTGGAGATACCCAGGAGGGAACATCTCACAGGGAAAGCCAGGACGGGTTCCCCAGCGGTCTATAGCGCCAGGACGCCTCCGGGTAGCAGTGCGCTTTACAAGACACACACATTTACATTAGTGACTGATAAATATCTATTAATTTTATCGGGTGATAAATAAGCGCGATGCAGTATGTAAAATTGTATGACCTTGAAACGGGGGCTGCGTGGAACATTGGTCGGGCCAACCAGCACCATTGCCCATACTTTGTCGGTCCAATCTCTCCCTCTATCTCTCGCCCATTTGTCTCTCAGCGGCAAGGTAGAGTGCTGTGTATGGGTCAGAAGGGCTTGTGCCAACCAGTGCACCACGTGAGTACCGTTGCCCATGACATGCAGGTATTGTATGAAAAGATGCATTGGTGGCTCTTCATATACTTCACCCCAGGCGGCTGTCAGTGTATGTAAGAGGGATGCATGTAATAGGAATTGCCCAGCTGGCAGGTCCGTGCTTGCTGCAAGGTCCGTAAAAGGTAGCCGGGTACCCTCTGCGTAGAGGTCTCCCAGCGTCTCCACACCCGCTCGTATCCAACCCTCCAGCACGCTTCCGTCAATACCCCAGTGTCCCTGGGGGTACCCAGGAGGGGGATTGTTGGAGCATAGGGTGTCGTCGCTCCACTGAGCCTCAGGCAGCTCAAGAAGCATTTGCGTGCCACTGCTAAGTGCAGTTGGGTAGGGCGGGGGGCACGGGTCAGCGGATGGAATAAAGTGCACGTTTGTGTTTGGGTCCAGACGTTAGTGTCCGTGGCAGTGTCTCCCAAATTCCTGCCGCTCAACCATCCCAACACCCATTGCAGCTGCGCTGCTAGGTAGTACAGCTCCATGTTGGGGACCGCCAGGCCTCCCGATTCAGTGGGCATGTACAGCTTCGCTAGTGCTACGCGGGGTCGGCCTGCGTTCCAAATAAGGCCACGGAGCATGACCTCCAGTTCGCGTAAAACTTTGGTGGGGACATAAGTCGGGATGTTGGCAAAATAATATAATAGCCGCGGGAGGACAATCATTTTCATCAGTGCCACACGGCTGGGCACATTCAGGGGCAGTGTTCTCCAGAAGGCCACTTGCGCACGAATGGAAGCGATCGCTCGCATCAAGTTGCCATCCAGTATGTCCGAAGGATTCCGGTATATTTGGATCCCCAAGTACCGGAACGTAGTGGGGTACCATTGCAGTCTCTCTCTGCCAAGGCGGACATCGCTTTTTGGCGTGTCCGGGCCAAAGTGGTAGGCTCCTGATTTGGACCAGTTGACTCTTAACCCTGACATAGCTTCAAAGGTCCGGAAGATGTCAGTGAGAGATCTCGGGATATTGGTCAGATCTTTGATATAGAGGAGCAGGTCGTCCGCATAAAGCGATATCGCATGGACCCCATCTGCCATTGGTATGCCCCCCTCAGCCCCCCGCACCCGCAGTATCGTGGCAAGAGGTTCCATTGCCAGGGAAAACAATAGAGGTGACAGGGGGCAGCCCTGTCTGGTGCCTCGTCGCACTTGAACAGCATCAGACAGCAGTTTACCAATGCGCACTCGGACTGTGGGCCTCTGGTACAGCAAGTCCACCATGTCCCTGTTACCACTCCCCAGGTCGTATTTCTCCATCAACGCCACTCTACAGAATCAAATGCCTTCTCAAGGTCCAGTACCAGGCATCCCGCTCGCAGCCAGTGTCGAGTGGCATACTCCTGGATTTGGAACAGCCTGCGGATGTTATAAGAGGTGTGGCGTGTCGGAACGAAGCCATTTTGGTCGCTGTGTACCAAAGTCGGGACCAGAGGGGCCAGGCGCTGGGCCAGAGCAGAGGCGAGAATTTTGTGGTCCGTGTTCAAGAGGGCCAAGGGGTGATAAGAGCCCATGCGGGTGCCGTCCTTGCCAGGTTTGAGAATGGATATAAGATTGGCTTCATTAAGTGTAGGAGGGAGGAAGGAGTCTTCCGCGGCTGCAGAGTACATTTTCAAAAGCTCGGGGATGAGAAGCTCCGAGCCAGCTTTATAAAATCCAGCTGGTAGCCCGTCTGGGCCAGGGGATTTACCGTTAGACAGGCTGAAAATGGCTATGCGGAGCTCCTCAGATGTGAGCGATGCTCCGAGGTCGTCCTGCTGTGCAACAGGCAGACGTGGCATTGGTAAGTCAGAAAGATATTCCACTATGTCAGAAGGCGGAACTCGGAGTCGGGAGCCATATAAGGCTCTGTAGTGGGCCGTGAAGGCTTCATGTATGTGGCGTTGTGTGTAGAGTAGCCCCCTCTCTTCCGTGTTTATCACCGACACCGGGGCCGCGTGATCTTCTTGCGCAATCAGCCAGGATAGCAATTTGCCCGGTTTGTCGCTGAGGTGATGTGTGCGCGCTGAGCGGGCCGCAAAGTTAGGCGCTCTAAGAGGTGCGCGTGCTCCGTTTGCGCTTCTGCCAGGGGGTTGGTAGTGCCACCGATCGCTTCTTGTTCTCGACAGAGCAGGTCATGTTCCAGCCGAGTCAAGTTATGTTCTAGCTGCTTCCGCATGTGCCCCTGTGTGCCCAAGCAGTGTCCCCGAATCACGACTTTGAAGGCGTCCCATTCAATCTGAGGAGAGGACGCCGTGTCTGCGTTATCTTCAAAATATTGCGCGATTTGCGTCGTAAGGGAATCTCGGAAGGCCGCATCTAATAAAAGGGTTGGTTGCATCCTGCATGTAGGGATGGGTGGGTGTGGGCGCTCCCAGGCTATGGCCAGTATGTGTGGGTTATGATCTGAGTGTGTACGGCCCATGTACCGTGTGTCAGTGATGAGGGGGAGGAGGTAGTGGACATCATGTATCTGTCTAAACGCACATGTAGATCATGTGCGCCCGAGTAATAGGAATATACACGTGTGTTGGGGTTATGTGTCCGCCATGCGTCGTGTAAGTCCCATTGTGCGGCCCAGCTGACCAGTGCTTTCATTGCGCCGTGCGCCGGCGTGCCAGCTGGCGGCGGGGAGGAGCGGTCTAGTGCCGCGTCTAAAATGCAGTTTTAGTCTCCCCCCAGGATCCATTGGACACCATGCCATGCCGCCAGTGTCGTCGACAGGCGTGCGAAGAAGCTGTCCTGGTCAGTGTTCGGGGAATACAGGGAGGCCAGTACCTTCTACTGTCCATCCAATCTGCCTTGGACCACCACATATCTGCCATCAGGGTCTATGTGAGTGCTAGAGACCGCCCAGGGGGTTCCAGGGCGGATCCACAGGAGCGCCCCGCGGGCGAAGGAGGAGTACTCCGTGTCGTACAACTGCCCACTCCATCTGCGGTGCAATGCACGTACTTCTGTTTTGTTTAGGTGTGTTTCTTGCAAGAGCGCGACATGTATCTCTTGACGTTTTAAAGATGAGTAGATCTGATACCGCCGTGACGGTGTATGCATGCCCCTGACATTCCAGGTACACATCTGGATTTCAGTCATGTTGATCGTCTAGGTAAGCCCTATGTCCAATAGTCGTTCCCAGCTCCTCATATGCGGCCCCTTCCAGGTCCCCTGGTCCCTCGCCCTCCTCATTTCAAAACAGTGCTGCATGTATGATAAGAAGTGGCCCACACAGTCGCAATGGGATGGAATAAAAAAGAACAGAAAACGCCAATAAAGGGCAATACAATAGAAAATACCAAATGGTCGGTTGCCCAACATGCCGCCGTCCAAACACTCAAGTGAGTTAAGTTAACTAAACAGTTCTAGGGGGTGGTGAGCAATTGGCACAAAGAGCGATACAACAGTATTGTTCACAGAGGGGTAACGTCCCACCTCGGGCCGTGAAAAGGAAGGCCACAGCTAACAGGCTTCGCCGGGTATCAGCCCACCCAGCGCAGAAGGAGAATGTCTGTCAGATACAAAAGGTAGTGGGAAAGTTCGTGCAAGGGCACACACCTCCAGCAGTATCTGGCCGAGGGCTGCCAGGACACCAGCAACCACGGTGAGGGGGAGTGGCGTCATAGTGATATAGGACAAGTGCGTGTAATGTCTGCACGATGTTACTCACTGCGTCACGCCGTCACCATCGCCATCTCTCGCAGAGCAAGGGTGTCCTCTTTCTCCCGCCGCCGCCGAGCATCACTCACCCCATGGCGAACAAAGGTGACATTGACACGGCAGCCGCAGCCGTGTGTGTGGTCGGAGGACTCCGGAGGGTCTCCCTCAAACGATCAAATCCGCAGTCTGTGGCGTGATGTCAGGTGGGACTGTGGACTGTTGATAGTCTGGTATTCCGTAGATGGCCTCGTCATCACTAGGGAACGTGCGCGGACTGGCGTGCGGGGCAGAGGACGGTGCCGGAGAGCCGCTGATTTCCGTTACCCTGCGCAGTGCGTCCTGTTGTTCCTGCAAGACAAGGTTCGCTGGTGGGGAGTTGGTCGTCGTCTCCTGCGAACAGTGAGGCGCGGGCGATCTGCGCCTGCGACGTCTTCTCGATCCTCGTGAGCGCATCATGGTAACAGTTCCCTGTGCCTTCCGAGGCGCCAACTCCGCTCCACCATCCAGCCACGCCTCGACCTCCTCGGGACTGGTGAAGAAGTGCGTTTTGTCCTGTGCCACCACTCGTAGTCGAGCCCGGAAGAGGAGTGAGTATTTAAGATCCGCCTGCCGCAGCCTCCGTTTCACCGACAAAAAGGAGTGTCTCTGTCTTTACACCTGAACGGTGTAGTCGGGGAAGAACATCACTGTGGCGTTATCTATCCGGACGTTGCCAAGTTTCCTAGACTCGCGTAGGATGGTGTCTCGGTCTCTGTAGTTGAGGACGCGAAGGATCAGTGGCCTGGGGTTAGTTCCTGGCGGGAGGCGTCTTGTGGGCACGCGGTGGGCTCTCTCCACCACAAAATACGGCGATAGCGCTCCCTCCGGCAGGAGGTCTCACAACCAGTCCTCCACATGTCGTGTGGGGTCTGCCCCTTCCCATTTTTCTGGTATGCCAACCAGTCTGATGTTGTTTCTCCGTGCCCGCCCTTCCGCGTCCTCAGCACGCTCCTCCAGAAATTCAACCCTGTTGAGGAGGTCCCGTACTTGTTTGTCTGTTTGACTCACCCGGGGCTCCAGATCAGCCACCGTGCCCTCCAATGTTGTGGTGCGGTCCTGCAGTTTCTTGTGGTCAGCCTTGGATGGTACAGGTAGATCGCCACACTATCAATTTTAGTTTCTAGGGAGGTGCGAGTCTGCTGGAGGGACTCTTCCAGACGTTCCATTACAGCCAGTACACTGTCCAATTTTGACGTCACGTCAGCATCCATTGTAGGTGGCGATTTAACCTGTTTCCCTTTCGTGAATGTGCTGCCGGTCCCAGTGCACGTCTTTACCCCCCCAAGACATGGGCAAGGCAGTGCGTGTGTGTGGCCACAGTGCTCTAGGATGGCAGGTCTCAAGGGAAGGCCGCAGCGGCGGCTCAGGAGCTGGCAAGCCACTAGGTCTTCAGTTCCCAAGTGATCGGTGGGACTTGTCACGGTCTCAACAGGAGCATCGATAGGGTGTCCACTCACTGCCGTCCCAAATGGGCCGCAGGCAGCGGCAGTAACCGCCTGTACAAAGTCAACAAGGATAGAGCAGGCAGGAAGGGCACACCGCAGGTGCAGCGGTGTCGCTGGTCGGCAGCGCGGTGTGAGGCGCAGGACGCCCGTCACTGTTCACTCTGCACTCTCATGGGAGCATGTCCCCAGATGATGGCCCGTCGCTCCCAAAGGTCATGGGGGCAATCATGCCTCTCCGCCTCACTTCGAGTCCCGCTGTTGTGGTCAGTGGGTGCGGGATGCGGCGAAGCTGGGGTTGCCACACCGGTGCCTAGCAAGGGAGAGCACCCTCCTCCCGGCTCCAGTTCATCTCAGCAGTGTCTATGCCCCGGGGAGCAAGGGAGAGCACCCTCCTCCAGGCCCCGGTTTGCCTCAGCAGTATCTATTCTCCTGTGAGCCACCAGTAGTTGCTGCCTCCCCGCAATCGTCTTCGTGTGCCCAGGCACCTCACCTAATAGGGGATCGTCTCTTCCGGCAGCACTCGTGCGGTGCTCCTCTTCCTCCATGGTCAGCCACGTGTGGTCACAGCTCGGTGACAATCAGGCGGTCACTCCCCAACGCAGGCCCCGCCGGTACCAAGGGAGTGGCGCATCCCTCTCCAACACGTCCAGGTGTGTGTTCAGTGTGTTTGTTGGGGCAAGGTCCCAGTGTAGCTCACCCGGCACCGCCACAGCCTCCGCCCCCCTCCAGTGCGGTGCTCCGCCGCCGGCGTCCGCCGGGTGCCTCCACCCGGCCGCTCCAGTAGCGCCTCAGCGCCCCGCCATGATGATGGTAGTTGTGGGCGCACCAGAGCGGGGAAGCCGCCACACCAGTCCAGCGCCCAGGGCGAGGCGGTCGCCGGGTGTTGCAGTGAGGCGCTGAGTAGGCCACGACACTGGGCCTAGCGTTTCCGTCGGGCCCCGGTCTCGCGTAGTTAGGCACGCCGGGCCAGCCTCATCCAGTGCGGCTAAGGTCTCCTCATTAGCGTCGGTGCGGGCCCAAGCATTCTGTCAGTCCCAAACCTGGAGGATGGATGGGCGGGGGTTATCTCCGGGTCCGCTCGCAGTTTTTCGGCCAAATCAGGATACTGGTGACGGAGAATCGGCCCGGGGAAGGGGAGCTCGGGACGGAGCTCTACCCTACCACGTCTATCGCCATTGTGCGCCAAGCCACGCCCCCGTCCTAAGCCATGATGCTGAAAGCATCACTGGTCTATAGTGGATACTGCCATAGACTACAATGCCAATGATTCATTACAAAGGGCTTCAGAACAGTAAGCCCTACATTGTGCGTCACAGCTCAGAAAGTTGATTTATTGCCTGGCTTCTGTCTCTTGCTTCAACGCGAGGTGGGGCAGGCAGCCTGGGACAGACAGCCCAGACTTAAATACATCAATTTGTTTAGAGATATTATTGAATCTCTAGATAATTCGATGTATTTCATATTTGTACAGGGATGTGAAGGAAATTATTTCCCTGGGGTGCATCCCCAGAGCCCTAATGTAGAATCCGCTGCTGCTCCCTTATCTACACTTTCTCACCTGTCTGTGCCAGAATGTTATTTGTGTTGCTTTCATCCCTCTTAGTCTCTCTCAAACATACATCCTCCTGTCTTAGTTTCTTTCTCGATCTATAACCAGTCTCGCTGTAGTATCTTCTTCCTTTCGTTAAGTTACCCTTATTTCGCCTCAAGGTCGTCTATCTTTACCTACCTCTCTCTCTCTCTCTCTCTCTCTCTCTCTCTCTCTCTCTCTCCTCTCTCTCTCTCTCTCTCTCTCTCTCTCTCTCTCTCTCTCTCTCTCTCTCTCTCTCTCTCTCTCTCTCTCTCTCTCTCTTCTCTCTCTCTCTCTCTCTCTCTCTCTCTCTCTCTCTCTCTCTCTCTCTCTCCCCCCCTCTCTCTCTCTTTCCTCTCCCTCTTTCTCCTGATTTTCTCTCTTATTCCCTCCACAAGCTATGGGGTAGTGGGAGGCACAGAGACAAACCACCACTTGCAACAGTAAATGATTATTTTCCAAGTTAGATACTGTCCTCTGAGGTCAGGGGGTTGCAGTGCTCTGGGTTGCAGGAGGCAAACCAGAAGTCGCAGCTGAGTCCTTTGGCAACCCCTAAATTAGATCCATGATCCTATCTTTCTGCATGAGCAAATATTGGTGATCCTAGGCAAATATTGTATTTCACCATGCTTCCTTGTTCATCATTATGACATGCATGAGCACCTTCAAATAGGAGAGTTCAGGAAGTACCATTTACAAAAAAACTCATATTTCCTTTAACAGACTATAATGTTGCTCCATCTGTAATAAGAATCTTTATCAGCGGTTTTCTTCTACCATAAAAAGTCGATGTGCAGAAACAGTGGAAGGCAAAGTGGATTCAAAATTGTGCAAAACAGAATTTACCAAAAGGCTCTCATTTGGTCTTTTTATCATCTAATATATTTAGTAAATGTACTTAGAGATATAGCAGAAATGTAGCAGGCAGAAATAGTACTAAGCAGAAATTTTGTTGATTTGCTCATGACATAAAACGTCTCAGGTAACAAAGAAACAAACCGGATTAAAAAGACATAACCGAGTAATTCAGAATATGTAACAAAATACTTTTCACAAGAAAAAATACAACAGGTGTGCCCAGAGAGAAAGAGCTGTAAATTATGCACTTGTCGAGCAAGCCTAACGAGTTCAAATAAGCCAACTGTGTGACTCTTGTAGGTAGGTAAAGCATTAGCCTGCCCTCAGCTGAGCTCTAAAGCAGTAATACAGCAAATATTCAAAATACGAGCAAATGCACAAAATTTAAGTGCTATAAAAATACCTCCACATTGAAAAAAGCAACTCAGAAGGAGAGAGATTCGAGCAGAAAGAAGTCTAAAGAAAAAAGAAAACCCCAGAAGAATCTCGAGTCCATTTATACTGTTTTAAACAATACATGTTATAGAAATAGATTTTGATATTTTTAAATACATCATTCAGTCACCATCAGATTTACGAAATGAGATGTAACACAAAAATAAAAATACTTATCTTGCTTTCTGTCTGAACATATGTATGGCTATGTACAAAACACTAGTGACAGCTGACAGGGAACAGGTGGTGGTGGGGTCAGGGAGGGTGACAACAAGCAAACTATATAAAAAAAATAATTTACCTCTTCATAGCCACTGTCTCTCCTCCATTGTTGCTACTCTTCCTGTCGAGTCCTGAAAGGAGGAAGCACAGCCCCCCCCCCCTGAGCCTATCACAACGCTGCAGTGAAGCTTTGTGATTGGTCCGAGCACCGTGGTTCGGTGCTCAGACGAGGACAGGGAGCCTGTGCATGTTCCCCACCCGGCTGTGCATTACAACATGCAAAGTGTGAGTGACTGTTTGGCCGGCCCAAGACAAACGGCCAAACTACCTTGTGCACTTTGGGAGTGCCACCACTTCTCCACCAACCCGAACCCAGCCCCACAGCTGCGAAAAATAAAATGATAACAATGCTATTATCATTTTATTTTTTTATTTTTCACTGCTCTCAGAGCAGTGGGGATATGCTCCTCCGACTTAGCAAAGGAGCCGCCCCTGCGAAACACAATAAATTCTGTGCAGTCTTTCTTCATATGATCTTTCCACTAATAGTAAAATAACAACTTCAAAATACTTTGCATGAATTCATTCCTTGCGCCTTGTCATATCCTTCTTCCTGCATCATTCTATCTGCATGAATCATGTTAAAGGAAAATTCACATAATAGAAAATGAAACCTTGAAGAGGTACATAATCAGCTAAGAAAAGACACAGAGACCAATAGCCGGACTTGCCAATGAAAGTCAATTGACAATATTCTTCTTTTTTACAGAGAGAGAAACCCATGTATGTTTGAGGTCATGCACATTATTTAACACCTTGGCTGCTAGGCGTTTTCCCCCCTGTGCTGGAAATTGCTTTATTACTTTATTCATGACGAGCTCAGCTCGTCATCAGCACAGCTCAACTGTGCATCATGACGAGCTGAGCTCGTCATGAGCATCGAAAGGGCTAAGGCCTACAGACAGCAATTTAAAAATACTGTTAAGCGAATTTTTAATATAGCTTTCTCACCTATCGGGTGCACAGGACAACTGACTTACCTCTGGTTTCACTAGCGGCGTTGTCAGGGCTTGGTGAGGGGGCACAAGTGCTTATATGTTCATATTTTAAAACTATCACTTTTAATAAATACCTCTCAATGGAGTAATACAATCTGATTCTTAAGGTGAAATGCTTCAGCATTTTAAAGAAATATACTTTTGTTGTAATTTAAAAGCAACTTTATCATAGTTTTACATGATGCTTGTTGCATGATTTATTTGCCAAATATTTTCCCGGTGCGTTTTGTGCACGGTGTCTAAGAGCAACCGTTGGCTCTATTCTGGTTGAACTTTCCATGTTAGTTTGTTGGCTCGCCCACCTCTAACCAGACTTCAGGAATATTGAATTAATGTCACTGTTGCTGCGCACACCAATCCAAATGTCACTGCAAAGCCATAACCCAACTATAAAATTATCACAGGGGGAAGCCCATCCCATACAGCCCCCTGAAGCAAAGTCCCTGTATATAACATCACAAAGTGCAGTTGTTGTCTCCTCCAGGTGTGACTGGAGTGACCTTTTATGGAAGAGCAGTCCTCTAAACCTTAAAGGCAGCGTTGGATTGGGATTAAAAATCGGCCCGGGCACCATAAAAAATCGGCCCATATTTGCATAATGCCTTCCCTCAAATCACTGCTTTAGCGTAATTTTACATAAAAAGGGAGCGGGGGGGGGGGTATGCATGCATCAGTTTACACTAGTGAAACACCCCTGAAAACAAGTGAGGCCACTTCTGCACAGGCCCCCTGCCCCGCTCAGCATGCCCACATTAATGGGAGGCCCAGCGAGAGAAAGGGGTGACACTTCTACCTGTTGCTGCTAAACGGGAGGTAATGAGCGCCCATCTCCCTCCAGAAAGGCCACTTAGACACCCACTGGGCCGCTGGCGGTATAGTCGAACAACAGAGACACCGCACAAATCAGCCCCCAGGCTGCTCAAAAGCAGCCCTCAGGTGGAACTCGGACCCCGGACCCTCGGGCATTGCCCGAATGCCCCCGTTACCAATCCGACACTGCTTAAAGGCCATCTATGTGACATTGGCTATGACCTGAAAGTGAAATTATTAAAAGGGTTTTCCACCCTATATATCCCCCTAAAGTAATGTCCCTGCACGGTTTATAATTGTGTGCATTATGGAACAGGTAGCTTCTGCAGGGGATTGCACCTCAAGGCCCAGTGAGGTTCTCCTTTGTCTGGGCTTTGGCATTGCTCAGGCCTCTAGTGTATTTGAAAGCACACATGTCTAGTAAAGTTGTGAAGAATCAAAGATAAGGTACTTATTGTGTTTTTTCGGTCTGGGTTGTTACAACACGGCTACAAATTACCTATTGTTAACAATATACCGAGTTGGCTTTCTTCAAACGGCCTCTTTTTTTGAGTCATTGGCTTGAGGCTTTGTTTAGCCCTTCTTGGCATAGCCCAGCAGATTATATCTCTCACCTAATGCTACTGGCTGTCTGGGAGTATCCTTCCACCTCTACTCGAGTGGTTGCATTCAGTTTCATGACGAACTACATTACTTCTAAATCCATCTCTGCCCTCTCTGTTTGCTCTTTCCCTTTCGTCTCACTGTAAGGTGTTAACCTTACATGCTTTAGCACATTAAAATCAGACATGTTAGCTTTGCTAATGCTTGTTGGCTTATTTGCAGCATTACTTAAGAATGTATATTTTTTCACACAGGTTCAGCCTTTTAACTGACCCACAGAAAAAAACTACAACTACAGTATCTGAAGAGGACGTCGAAGAGTCTAGAAGCAAATCTGTGGAGCAGCCCGGCAGCTTCTGGCTTTCTGGTTTCTTTTTCCCGCAAGGTATCAAGAATAAGAGACTACTACATTACAAGGAAATGCCTTAGTGGAATTCGTGAATGGGACTGTTACAGATGGCCACATACAGGGGCAGGCTGAGCAGTAAATTTATCTTGTAAATGCTGACTGTATTAAAGGTTTAGGGATCAGCCTCCTGATGGTTTGTGGAAGGTTCCTTGCTCTCATTGGGCCTCTTCACTGCAGGTATTCACATTCCGCCGTACTACCATATCAAAAGGTAACAACATGTTTTTAACACCATTGGTGCGGCGCATTTTCCCGCTGTGCGCTGAAGATTTGAAAATCCTGCGGTTCATGACGAGCTCAGCTCGTCATGAGCGTACTAGAGGTGTACTTCATGACGGGCTGAGCTCGTCATCAGCGTCGAAGGGGTTAAAGCTGCATTGTACAGGGCACCTGTGCTGCAGCCCCTCCCTCTGAGTCAACTTGACAATAAATATTGACTCCTCACAGGGACTTCTTCACAGCTCATGTGCACAGGGTGCATGAATGGTATCACCTGATGCTTGAGGCATCCCAGTCCTTCTCTGTCTACAGATCAGGAGGCCTAAAGGGCCCATCCAGTGTAGAGGAAAACAATTATCTTTACCCAGCTTGCAACTCGATGGGCATTCCAGAATGATCTATGTTTGATGATGTATGCTTGGGTTTGAGACCTATCGTGACATCATTCACCAAATGGCTCTGAAGGAGCATCTTGTAAATGTTGGTGCAGACTCAGGTTCAGACTGTGCTCTCTCTGATGGATCTTTAGTTCAGACTGAAGCTGACATGTCGATCAATACAATTCAATAACATCAAAATATTGGGTCCCTAAAGATGTCAGAGACTACCGTGAAGATTTATTAAAAGATTAGCAAAGTTACAAATCCAAACCCTCAAATTCGTTGTAGTTCAGTAACCAGTATTTGAATGCATAGTCAATGCAAATATGTCAGTCATTCGATGAATGGAAACCCTACACTGCCAAGTTGGGGGGAAACTGGGGCTGAAGGTGTAAGCATGAAAAGCCTCTGAAAGGCAGGATCTATGAATCAAGTAAAGCTTCTTCTTGCAGATGGGAAAAGCATCTGAATACACGCCTATGTTACATTCACTTAAACAATAACTTTTCCAACATTTATCACACCTGCACATAGTTTCCGATAAACATATTCATTCGTTTAATAAGCTAGAGAGCATTGAAATCTCTCTAAGCGCCCTTCAAACTTTAGTTCTCTTCAACATAAGAAAATACATTTGTTGCAAGATGTTCTCTCGCAGGTGCTCATTATTCCTTGCTTCGAGGATTGCGTAAAGTTAAACATTCACATAAGAACGAAAACAAATGATACATTATTAAGGTGCTGGTGCAGCTTTTCACCTGAAATGAAAAGAAAAGAAGCTACACAGGAAGACTAGCCTTAGCCATCTTAAATGCAGACTGTGTTAACTACAGTCAGTCAAAACATGAAAAATGCACAGTAAATACATTTGGGTGTTGTATGTTAATATCATTATGTGTGCAAACATATTTAATAATAAATAATATCTATCAGCCGTGTGAAGGCTTATTGGGTGACTTCCCAAAGCCCAGGCAAACTGTAAGGTCAGTAGGTCGGCGGAATGCTTGGTCACATGCTGTTGTTACCTGTCTCATGCTATAACCTGCAGAGTACAGCTTCAGAACTGTGATGAAGAGGTTGAAGGCCTTCTTTAGAGTTTACTGGACAGGATAGTCCATCAAAACATGATGGAAAAGCAGTCTGCGGTATTACAACTGCCGTAGACTCTAATGCACATGTAATACAGCGGACGGAGGCATTCTACACATTTGTGATGAAGTTTCCCATCTGCCACAATAGCAAAACGGAAGATGTTTATTTCAATTAATTAGTACCTAGAACGTTTGTTGCACCGCTTGGTCAACACTCCAATTTAAGTTTCTTGATAGGTTCAATATAATTCAGAACCGATCTCAAGTGTGCTGCACAAGACTTTCATTAGAGCACCAGAGACTGGCTTTTTGAAGAGTCTGAGGGGCAAATTCAGGGAACTCCATACCAAAATGACCTTAAAAGGGCATACCACATGTATCAAAGTACCTAAAACCTCCTTTCCATATCTGCCGCCTGCTATCTGAGCTAACTGCCTTCCTTTTTTCAACCCATCGCCAGGAGGCAGTTTAGTAAATTACCATACCTTCTCTTGCACCCCCCCAGCCTAGCAAATGGGAGCCATTATCCAGCCTAAGATATTCCATTCAACTTGTTATCCAAGTCTTTATCTGTTTCATGCTGATCCTATCAGGATCAAGCCAGTACTCTAACATGGAGGTCACACTGGCTTGTAAAATGTACGGTTGAAACTCTTAAGTTGTAAGAATGAGATGTTGGGTTAGTCGCATGCTTTCCCAGTGGTAAGAGTCCAAATTCCAAGATCCTTGATGGTGCTGAATTGTTTCCCCACAATAGAAAAGACATCCCCAAAGGTTGATAACTGTGTGAAGACACCAGGGATACAGTGCTAGATCCTACTCCGGGGACTGTAACAAGCTTGCTTGGCTGCTTAGGTCATTCTTAACCTTCTGTCTCCTGCTTTGACTTCTCTCCTGATGCTCCAAACTTTGTTTATGATTTTTTTGGAAAGTCTAGTTCTTCACAACAGCAGTAGAATAGCACAGACACCTGTAAATGAGTGCATAAAATACAGCCACGTACCTCTTTATTAATGCCTGTTTGTATCTTCCACTCGCAGGCTTTTTAACTGCAGTGCTTCAGAACTATGCGCGAGCAAAAGGAATTTCAGTGGATTCTCTTGGATTTCTCCACCATGTTCAACCAGTCAACACTAATGTGGAGCAGATCTTGGATGTCAAGAAGATACATAATGTAACCGAGATTGCCTTTAAGGTATAGAGCATTGCCCGGCCATAAAATGGTCACCACCATTCACACTTGGGAGAGACACGAACTGCGCCTTGTGATGTTATTTGCAGGGACCTAGATTCAGGGGGTGTATGGGGTGGGATACACCCCGTAATAATTTCATTGTTGCGTCATGGATTGGCAGTGACAGTGAGATTGATTGTGTGCAGCAACAGTGACATTAATTCACTGATGCTGCAGACTGGCTAGAGCTGGGCTAGAGGTGGGCGAGTCAACAAACTAACATGGTCCGGCTTAGCTTTAAGAGCCCGTGCATGAGACGTGCCTTGAAAATATGTGACAAGTAAAGTATGCAACAAGCATCGTGTAAAAATATGATGAAGTCACTTCCAAAGTGCAAAATAAAATGTCTTTAACATACTCAAGTGTTTCACAGTAATACATCAGATTATATCACTAAATCGAAAAATATTTATTTTTTAAAACAGGAATTTATAAACATGTTATTACCTCTGCTACCTCCACCACCAACCCCCCAACCTCCCAACCCCCTCCCTGTCAACATTGTCACTAGTGAAATCAGAGGCTAGTCAGTTGTCCTGTGGTCCCAACTTGTGAACTAGATTTGTGTTGTAGATGGAGCAACAGTATAGCTGTTAGTTCAAATACAAGAGAGTTTTATGCATTACACTTCCTGAACTCACACATTTGAAGGTTCTCTTGTATGGAATAATGAAGAAAAAGGAGGCATGGTAAAATAAAATATTTGCCTAAGATCACACTATTTGCTCAAGCCAGAAAGTCAGGATTGATCCTAGATCACGTTGCGCAATGCAGCCTGTAGATAGGCATCTCTTTCACTTGCCCAATGTGCATCAAATGTCACTGTTTGTCTTTAAGTCTTGGTGAATGGGGTTAAACTGTAGAATAAAGAAGCAACCACATGGGCTTGAGGGTCCAACATAACTTTGAGATGAGGCAGAACGAAGCATCTGACTCAAGTCTGGCTTGAGCTTTTTGAGGCTAACCCACTTCTAAGTCTGGACCTGGGATGGCAGAGTGCCTACAAAGATTTGTGCAATTCATTTGCAGGGCTAAAGGACCAGGTGGAGTCTCTGACTGTCACTCACTCCACATAAGTGTTCTACCTGCACACCTTTAAGTGGGTCAGGTCCTGCCAGATCTCAGATGCAGTAGTAAATAAAAACTGTCTTTCGAATGGGCCCCTTTTGGGCATTACAGTCATGTCCTTTACAGGGAAAAACAATTCTTGAATTCCGAACAAAGCCGTAAGGTAATCCATAACAGCAATGCCATTCCTGTTTACATTTCATTTGAATTACATTTTGCATTCCCTAACAGTATGTGTTTTTCCATGTATTGTGTTTCTGTTTTTTCAGGACATATGACTCTTTTATGTGAACTGAGTCACCTCAAGGCATCTGGATGGGTGCCTGTTTATTTATTTATTTATTGCTGTTCTATAAAGTGACCCAGAGCTATTGAGCTCGTGACATGAGCACCAATTACATTACACAAGGTCGCATTCATTTTTAGGCACAGGAAGATTAACAGCCAGATTCATGAAGCTGAATTGCGCTCGCAAAGGGCCAGATTCTCAGAATCAGGCCCTTTGCGAGCGCAATTATTGCATTTGGGATTCATCATCCCAAATGTAAAAATCGGTAATAGCGATTTCGCTATTTTGCGAGGAATTACATTTAAGGAATCTCTATTTGAGATTCCTTAAATGCAATTCATCATCCATTTTAAAATTGCGAATTTGCCATTTCGGCCCGCTATTTACCGCGAGGTCAAACCTCGTGGTAAATAGCGAAAACTTAGAAAAATGCTTTTAAAAGCATTTTTCTAAGTTGCATGTTGCACACACATATGTCCTTTGGACATGTGTGTGCGCAACTCCTGTTTAAATTTGCATTTAAGGGGTGCTACAGGGTGTCCTTTGGACCCTTTAAATCGCTATCTTATTTGCGATTAGCTAATTGCTAATCGCAAATAAGGAATACTCCCCATTCATTCCTATGGGCCTTTTGGCCCACAGGAATGAATGGGGAGTTATTCCTTATTTGCAATTAGCAATTTGCTAATCGCAAATAAGGAATGTGTAGGAATCGCATTTTTTTTGCGATTCCTACATGAATCCCGTTTTGCGAGTCTGTAATAGCGATTCCTTATGAATCGCTATTACAGACTCGCAAAACGGGTCTTTGATGAAACAGGCTGAAAGTGATTTGCCCCAAATCACAGGATGTTGAGCCGGCGCAGAGACTCACACCTAGTTCCCCAGTTCCAAAGTGGGCAGTTTTGGCCTTAGCACCACATCCTTTCCTACATGTTCTCCTCTGATCTTTCCACATCCTCTTCTCTGATTGAGTGTTATTGACAGGGCATGAGTGAGCGCTCTGGAAATGAGTCTGAAGGTAGTGTGAATTTCTCACAGTGTAGATCAGTTGGTCATAAAAGTGTTCAGGCTTAATGCACATGCAATTAGCCTCTTTGCAGAGTGCACAGAGCAGTGGCCATATGTGTGCCAATCATAATTCTGATTTTATGGGAAAGTGTGAGAAGGAGTGACACAGCTGTCAAAATATTGACAGTGCCAAATGGAAATAAAATGCAGTGCTTAAAGCTGAGTTGGTGAGTTTGTTGTGTGGGTGATTGGTGATATGAGGAGATGGACAGACATGTGTGCAGTAGAAGAGTGACAAAACGGGTTGAAGAGGAAAATAATGATGTGTGAGATATGCAGATGGAGGATTTTAAAAAATGTATGGAGAACAATGAAAAAGTGTCCAACACAGTGAGAGGCGACAGAGGTAAGTGGTATGAAGCGGAACAGAAGTAACTGAGACATCTCCCCTTCCACAGATCTTAGCAAAATGTATTCAGTCTCAAACTTTCAGAACTGAAACATTTTTTATTCTAGTTATTCACAACAAAACCATAGTGTTGATATTGCTAACAAGCATTGGGACTGTCGATTGGTCAGGCTTGTTTTTAGGTGTACTTCCATTGTTGTGTTATATGGATGGAGTGACATAAAACACACAGATGCCCAAATATTGGAATGGTGGCATGCTTAGTAAAGCACATGACTTTGGTTTTTATATTTTAAGCCACACCTTGAATTTTGTAGGCCATGTGGGCCAAGCCTCTTGGAAACATTCCTAGTTACGCATCTGCGTCAATGTCCCTTTTAGAGACCCCCCACCACCCTTTCATCCCACTGAAAGCACTGGCTGCCCCAAGTGATAACCAGAGTGATCCTATCGATGCACAGCATTAGAACTTTCACACCCCTCTCAGGCCTTGGGTGTGGTGGTAGAAGACTTGAGACACAGTGTGTCAGAAATTGATGTCAGCTCTTAAATTATGTGTTCCTCAATACAGCGTCAGATTTCCTCTATCTGTGGCCCCTCGACTATGAGAAGCATCAGACATAAAACCAGCATGCCAAGTCAGGTCTTCAAAGCCATCAGCACATACAACATGCTTCTCCTTGGCTCTGCATGGACTGTCACCCGTCTGTCTCTGCAGTATGGCAGTGGTTCACAGGGCCAGTGTTTGTGGTGGTTTCATACCTATGCTGAGAATAGCAGCACGAACAAGTACTTTTACTGACAGTTCACTAGCATCCCAATGATTGGTTCTTATAATGCTTCATGTTATGTCATTCTCAAGTATTGCAAATAATGAATGTTCTGCTAAATTGGGGCACATACTTCCTTAGGGCTGTACATCTGTAATTACGGTTTCCCTCCCATATTCACTAAGGATTCGCACACTGATTGCCCTATAGTGCAGTCACAACGTATCTGTGTATCACTCCAGAATGATTATATGACTTTTAAAAACCTCTAACAAAATGAATTATGGAGACGCAGTGCTACACCTGTGGGGGCACGACTTGGGACTGCAAGCCCCAGAACACAGCAGGGCAGGAAGCCGACCCGCAGCCCCTCCCTCAGCAGCACCGGCAGGAGCAGGATTAAAACCTCTTGCGCCTCTCGCTTCGCGGGAGATGCATCGCTACACCTGTGGGGGCACGACTTGGGACTGCAAGCCCCAGAACACAGCTGGGCAGGAAGCCGACCCGCAGCCCCTCCCTCAGCAGCACCGGCAGGAGCAGGATTAAACCCTCTCGCGCCTCCCGCTTCGCAGGAGATTCATCGCTACACCTGTGGGGGCACGACTTGGGACTGCAAGCCCCAGAACACAGCGGGGCAGGAAGTCGACCTGCAGCCGCTCCCTCGAAGCACCGGCACCGGCAGGAGGAGGATTAAAACCTCTCACGCCTCTCGCTTCGCCGGAGACGCATCACTACACCTGTGGGGGCACGACTTGGGACTGCAACCCCCAGAACACAGCGGGGCAGGAAGCCGACCCGCAGCCCCTCCCTTAGCAGCACCGGCACCGGCAGGAGCAGGATTAAAACCTCTTGCACCTCCCGCTTCACGGGAGACGCATCGCTACACCTGTGGGAGCACGACTTGGGACTGCAAGCCCTAGAACATAGCGGGGCAGGAAGCCGACTCACAGCCCCTCCCTCAGCAGCACCGGGACCAGCAGGAGCAAGATTAAAACCTCTCGCGCCTCTCGCTTCGCTGGAGACACATCGCTACACCTGTGGGGGCACGACCTGGGACTGCAAGCCCCAGAACACCGAGGGGCAAGAAGTCGACGCACAGCCCCTCCCTCAGCAGCACCTGCACCGACAGGAGCAGGATTAAAGCCTCTCGAGCCTCCTGCTTCACGGGAGACGCATCGCTACACCTGTGGGGGCACAACTTGGGACTGCAAGCCCCAGAACGCAGCGGGGCAGGAAGCCGACCTGCAGCCCCTCCCTCAGCAGCACCGGCACCGGCAGGAGCAGGATTAAAACCTCTTGCGCCTCCCGCTTCGCGGGAGACCCATCGATACACCTTTGGGGGCACGACTTGGGACTGCAAACCCCAATACACAGCAGGCTGGAAGCCGACCCGCAGCACCTCCCTCAGCAGCACCGGCAGGAGCAGGATTAAAACCTCTCGCGCCTCCCCCTTTGTGGGAGACGCATCGCTACACCTGTGGGGGCACAACTTGGGACTGCAAGCCCCAGAAAACAGCGGGGCAGAAGGCCGACCCGCAGTCCCTCCCTCAGCATCACCTGCACCGGCAGGAGCAGGATTAAAACCTCTTGCGCCTCCCGCTTCGCGGGAGACCCATCGATACACCTGTGGGGGCACGACTTGGGACTGCAAACCCCAATACACAGCGGGCTGGAAGCCGACCCGCAGCACCTCCCTCAGAACCCCCGCAGGAGCAGGATTAAAACCTTTCTCGCCTCTCGCTTCGCGGGAGATGCATCGCTACACCTGTGGGGGCACGACTTGGGGCTGAAAGCCCCAGAACACAGCGGGGCAGGAAGCCGACCCGCAGCCCCTCCCTCAGCAGCACCGGGAGTATATAATTGACTTCACATTACCGCCACGCGGGACGTGCGCGGAGGGCACCGGGCCAAGGGCGGGCCCGTCTAAGCCCGTCCGAGACTGAGCTGGGCCACATCTCTTGGTCTTAGTTATATTACTGGTGTGCTTTTAAGGATAAGCTGCAGAGACTGCGAGTAGCCGGATTGCCCAATATCTCAAAGCATCTCCCTTTCGGCAAAGGACCTTTTACAGTCCTTGTAGAACTTTGTTGAATTGTTTGATTAATACTTAATTTATTCAATAGGCTTTGTGTTTGTGGTTCGTGGGCTCGTACTGTTTAATACGATATTTTAGAAAATGTCAAAGCGTAAAGGAAATAAAACTCCTCTTGAGCATGCGGGTGTAACCATCGACACTTATCTTGTAAAAGCAGTGAGTGCTATCAATGTCGAAATTGATAGGGCTGAACGCCGACTATCATTAGGTTTGGGTAGTCTGCCGGCCACGCCCCCTGTACCTCTGACTGAACCCCCTGCAGAGCTTAGTCATTCCTCTAGCCTAGGTACTACACCCATTAAGGCTTGTGTTGAGGTAGCCTCAACACCATTGTGTTTAGAGCCTGTAGATGCCCCCAGTCTGCCTGCCAGTGAGGCACCCGCTTCTAGAGCGAAAAGGGGATGTAGGAAGCCTCAGCTTAAACAGTTTAAGTTCAAGTTCAAGTTCAGGAATTTGTATAGCGCACTACTCACCCAGAGGGTCTCAAGGCGCTTGGGGGAGGAGGGTGCATTATTTATCGAATAGCCAGGTTTTAATTTCCTTCCTGAAGGAAATGTGGTTCTGGGTAAGGCGGAGGTGAGTGGGGAGAGAATTCCAGGTTTTGGCTGCCAAGTAGAAGAAGGATCTTCCTCCCATGGTGGATCTTTGGATGCGTGGAACTGCAGCGAGGGCTTGATTGGAGGATCTTAGTTGGCGGGTCGGTGTGTAGAAGGACATTCGTGTGTTGAGGCATTCGGGTCCTAGTTTGTAGAGGGCCTTGTGTGCGTGGGTGAGGAGACGGAAAGTTATTCTCTTGTTGACGGGAAGCCAGTGGAGGTCTTTTAGGTGACCGGTAATGTGAGCTTGGCGCGGGATGTCCAATATGAGTCTGGCTGATGCGTTTTGGATGCGTTGGAGTTTTTTCTGTAATTTGGAAGTGGTTCCGGCGTAGAGGGTGTTTCCATAGTCCAGTCGGCTAGTGACCAGAGCGTGGGTGACAGTCTTTCTTGTTTCTGTGCGGATCCAACAAAAGATTTTCTTGAGCACACGAAGTACGTTGAAGCAGGAGGAGGAGACTGCGTTGACTTGTCTGGTCATCGAGAGGGAGGAGTCTAGGATGAAGCCTAGGTTACGAGCGTGGTCTGTGGGTATGGGTGCCGTGCCCAAGGCTGATGGCCACCATGAGTCGTCCCAGGCGGAGGGGGATGATCCTAGGATGAGGACTTCCGTTTTGTCTGAGTTAAGTTTTAGGCGGCTGTTTTTCATCCATTCGGCTACTTCTTTCATGCCTTCATGAAGATTGGTTTTGGCGGTGTTAGGGTCTTTGGTAAGGGAGAGGATCAGCTGGGTGTCGTCAGCGTAGGAGATGATGTTGAGGTTGTGTTGTCGCGCGATGGATGCGACGGGGCTCATGTAAACGTTGAAGAGGGTGGGGCTGAGTGATGATCCTTGTGGCACTCCGCAGATGACTTCGGTGGCCTCTGATTTGAATGGGGGGAGTCGGACTCTCTGGGTTCTCCCGGCGAGGAACGAGATGATCCAGTCTAAGGCTTTTCCTTGTATGCCGATGTTGCTGAGGCGCTGTATGAGGGTGCTATGACAGACCGTGTCGAAGGCGACGGAGAAGTCGAGTAGGATGAGGGCAACTGTTTCTCCGTTGTCCAGTAGTGTTCGGATGTCGTCTGTCGCTGCAATAAGGGCGGTTTCGGTACTGTGTTTGGCTTGAAAGCCGGACTGTGAGGAGTCAAGGGAGTTGTTGGATTCAAGGAAGGCGGCAAGCTGTCTATTGATGGCTTTTTCGATGACTTTGGCAGGGAATGGGAGGAGGGAGATGGGGCGGTAGTTCTTGAGTTCAGAGGGGTCCGCTGTGGGTTTCTTCAAGAGGGCGTTGAGTTCGGCGTGTTTCCAGCTTTCTGGGAAGGTAGCGGAGTTGAAGGAGCAGTTGATGACATCACGGAGATGGGGTGCGATGATGGAATCTGCTTTGTTGAAGATGTGGTGGGGACAGGGGTCGGTTGGCGAGCCTGAATGGATGGAGTTCATTAGGCGGATGGTGTCTCCAGTGGTGATTGGGTTCCAGGAGTTAAGGATGTTAGTGGGTGGTTTAGGTTCCGAGGTGGGTGGAGTGGATTGTTCTTTGGAAATGTTCTCAAAGCTGTTATGTATGTCGGCGATTTTGTTATAGAAGAAAGAGGATAAGGAGTCGCATAGTTCTTGGGAGGGAGTGATGTCGTTTGAGGCTGTGGTGGGGTTGGTAAATTCTTTGACGATGTTGAATAGTTCCTTGCTGTTTTGGGCGTTGTTGTCGAGTCGATCCTTGAATGCTGACTTCTTGGTGGATCTGATCAGTTGGTGGTGTTTGCGGGTAGCTGTCTTGAAGGTGGTCAGGTTGTCAGTGGTTGGGTTTTTTCTCCATGTTTTCTCGAGAGTACGGCATAGTTTCTTGGATTTCTTAAGGTCCTCGTTGAACCAGGGGGCATTTTTGCTACCCTGTTTGGTTTGGTGGTTTTTCAAGGGTGCTAGTTCGTCGGCGCTGTGAGTGATCCATTGTTTGAGTTTGGTGGCCGCTTGGTTTGGGTCCGATGAGAGGGCGGGAGGGTTTTGGTTGAGCGATGTGAGGAGTTGGTCGGTGGTGATTTTGTTCCAGTTTCTTCTTGGAATAGGTTGCGGGGGTTGTGGGTCGAGGTGGTTTTTGTAGTTCAAGTGAACACAGCTGTGGTCCGTCCAGTGGAGAGCTGTGGTGTGATCGAAGGAGATGTGCTTACTGGAGGTGAAGATTGGGTTGAGCGTGTGTCCGGCTATATGGGTGGGGGTGTCAACAAGTTGTTTGAGACCAAGATTGGCCAGGTTGTCCAGGAGGGTGGTGGTGTTGCTGTCGTTTTTCTTTTTCAGGTGGAAGTTGAGGTCTCCCAGTAGAATGTAGTTCTCGGAGGTGAGGGCATGTGGGCTGATGAAGTCAGTGATGTCTTCGATGAATTGTTTACGGGTTCCTGGTGGTCTGTAGATGAGGGTGCCTCTAAGTGTGGTCCTGGGGTCGGTGTGGATCTGAAAGTGGAGGTGTTCGGCGGTTGTAAGGTTGTCGTCGAGGCTGGTCGTGATTCTGATGGTGTTCTTATGGACGATGGCGATGCCTCCTCCTGTTTGGTTGGTGCGGTCTTTTTGGATGATCTTGAAAGCGTCCGGGATGGCTATGGCGATGTCGGGTGCTGAAGAGACGTTCATCCAGGTTTCTGTAAGAAAGGCGATGTCCGGTGAAGCGGTGTCGAGTAGGTACCAGAGTTCTGTGGCGTGTCTGTGGATGGAGCGGGTGTTTAGCAGGATGCACTTCAGGAGGTGAGGGTCGGAGCTGTTTTTGAGGTTAGTGGATTTGGTGGGGGTCTTGATGCAGGCGAGCTTGCAGGAGTGGCAGGCGAAGGGGCCGTGGGTACGTCCTGGGGCAGCTTCGTAGCATTGTGATGTGCGTCCGGGGTTAAGGGCTAGGAGGGTGGCGTTGTCGTACGTTATGCAGGAGGATTGCGGTTTGCGGGGGCCAGGGGGTCTGGCGCTGGGCGCGGTCCAGGCGCAGACAGGCGTAGACGGGCTTACCTTTGGCGCACCTTCGGCGCGCATAGGGCGCGACCGCTGCGCGTGAACGCTGCGCGGTATGCATCTGTCATATGTGGATAGTGGAGGGGGAGGGGCGAGGGAGGGTCAGCTGGGAGGCGGGGGCGGGGTGTACAGACGGGCCAGGAGGCAGAACAACAAACAGCAAAATGGCCGCAAAATAAACAAACACCAAAGCAGGACGATATTGGGGTGCGGAGTGACGCTATGGGCAGTAGTGGTACCGGCACGATCAGTCAAAAAGTAATATACCGATCGGTGCGAGCCAAACAGTGATGAAAATGGGCAATAGGGCAGTGCGATTGATTCCAGGCGCAGAGAGATTATAGTTACAGCAATGAGCACTGGGAGCAATGAAGCGCTTTGACTATATTGAAGCACTGAGGAATATGTTCTACAAAGCGAAGCTTACGATTTTATACAGTCACAGCACATGCAATTATAACAGTGAGCACTGATCGCAATGAGGCGCTGCGATTCAGATCAAGCAGAGAGGATATGAGATTAAAAGCGCCGCTTACGATTTTGTAATAAACACAGGAAATGCAAAAAACAAGCAATGCGCGATGAGAGCAAACGAAGCACTGATACTTAAGTGGCCAGGGAGCGTGGTGGAGCGACCGCTTCTGACGATTTGCATTGGTAAGGGATCCAAATCTACTCCTGCCTCTAGTACAGGAGAGCGACCAGCTAACACTAACCCCGGGGCTCTAAACGATACACAGGTTAACCAGATTATTAACGCCCTGGCTGCCAAAATTGACATATATCTTAAACCGTTGTATGATAAATTAGACATACTTAATGGAGAAGTCACCAGGCTAGGTGGGGAATTAATACTCCATAATGAGTTACTTAAAACAATGAAAGATACACCTACGGAACGCCCCAAAAATATTTGTAATTCATATGTAGTAACATCACCGATAGAGGTATCTGGCACCGTTAGGCGGCCGACGACCGATCCTGGGGGCAATAGTAACCCAATTATTGGCAGAAAGGAGAACATACAGGAGAATAAACCCCAGCTAGAGAGAATACCTATGGAGGGGAAACGCAGCAATACAATAAATCTACCCCCAGACTGTTTACCATATGTGGAGGTCCTGACGAACATAC
The DNA here is from genome assembly GCF_964263255.1 of Lissotriton vulgaris. Taxonomy (NCBI): domain Eukaryota; kingdom Metazoa; phylum Chordata; class Amphibia; order Caudata; family Salamandridae; genus Lissotriton; species Lissotriton vulgaris. Next base: position 132,522,595 of record NC_141694.1, read on the forward strand.
CCGTCTATAACCCGACCCTAATGGAAACCCATGATTCACTTAAGAATAAAATGGTGCACTGGCTTAACCACCACTGTGGGCTTCCAGTGAATCATGCTGACCATATCCTTACAACTAGATGGGTCAATTGGATAGGCCCATCAAAAAAGAATATACGGGGTGACTGTGTTATCATTAATTAAAAAAATCCTCACTATGCTAGTACCTCCTTGATTAGAGCAGCGACTCTACCAATTAATGAACAAGGTGCCTCTCCACGCCTGTTTGGCTTTTTTTTATAGCCATCTAATGCATGCACCCCCTAGAGGGACAACCCCGAACCAACATATAACCAGAAGGGCTTTACCACCACAATCCCTGTTTGAGGTACCCGTGTCCAATCGATTCCAAGCACTTAGTATTCTTGATGTGAACGATTGACAGGACCCGGACCGCCTTATAACCGATATGGCGGTTAACTACAGGTTTGATGCTACAGAAGGGGAAAACAGAGTGGGACAGGGAGCGGTGGTCTTGGACAATCCACAGAATGTTATAATACCAGGGGGCGAAAGTCATCTTAGCCAAGATGACGGGGTGCCCCTTGAAGGTAATACTGTCCAACTGATAGAGCCAGAAGTTATACAAAATACCAAAGGGCTCTCTATAGCCAGCTGGAATATAGCTGGGCTGGCCTCTAAGGGGGAAAAGTTGTGTTGGACGGACTTTCTTAGATCTCATGTCATCATCTGTCTTCAAGAGACCTGGTGTACTGAATTGATTAGCTATGAAGGGTTTGCCTCATATAATCTACCAGCACAGGGTTCCGTGGCTGGCAGAGCAAAGGGGGCCTTTTAACTCTTATATAAACTAGCTTGCCATTAGAAGTAAAAAGGCACATGAACATCGGGTCTTATTTGCAGATTCTCTGGCTTTATCAAAAACATACCCGGGATGTTCTTTTAATTAATTTGTATAATAACATCTTTGATAACACATAGTCCAAAGTTATTTAGGATCTAGAGAATGCGATTGATAAGTTAAATACAGAGAAAAATGTATTTTTTATCTTATTTGGGTCGGAGATTTTAACATCTCTATATGCCCTATGTCTACCACAAGGGTCTGTGGGGTAAGAAGAGATACAGGAGAAGATGATTTTAACTTCCCCCACAATTTATATGGCGAGTCATTAAATACATTTATGGCAGATTATGATTTGGAACTCTTGCAATGTGCAAGAGATGATTGGGGAAATGTGATCCCTACTTTTACTGGTAGGAATACAAACTCAATTATTGATTACATTTTGGTATCCTCAAATATCATCCCCCTGTGTACCGTTCCCAGGATTGAAGAATCCTTACTCAGCGACCATAATTGTATTATTTTGACAGCTGTAATATGGCAAACCAGGTCTGTAAATACAACAAGAAATGTGGGTAACATTGAACCGCATAAACCCAATGGCACTAGAATAAAATGGAAAGGGGTGCATGTGGATAAGGTGTTAAAAAATATTGTTGTGGATTGTTTTGTTCAAATATATGACAACCTGAATATTAATTGTGAGCCTGCATTGATCTTAATGAATTTTAGCAAAATTAATCATTCCATTGATACCATTTTTACAAAGTTTGGTAACTGGGAAACTACTCATAACAAGGGTTGGTTTGACCATGTTTGCACCTCTTCTCTCTCTCAGTGAAAACAGGCGTTGATGAGTAGACCTAGGGACCCAATGCTAGTAATTAAACTAAGAGCAGATTATAAACTAGCCCTTAGACAGAGGAAAAGAGAGTTGCAACAAGAGGCCTGGGATAAACATACCCAGGCGGCTGAGACCTCAAACTTCCAATTGTTCTGGGCAACAGTTAATTTCCCCTTTTTAAAAAATGAGATGGTCCCGGAGTTAATGTCTCATGTAAGTAGCGAGGCCTGGGTAACCCATTTCTCTGGCATTTTTAAAGCTAGTCATTGTCCAAGCGTTAATTCTATCAACACTAGTACCTGGCCTGTAGTACCGCTAAATATTACCCTAGAAGAAGTGGAACAAGGCATTAAAGCAAGTGAGGGAGGTAAGGCCCAGGGCCCAGATGGGGTCCCAATTGATGTTTATAAAGCTGTTCCAGCTTTATGGGGCCCCGTATTAACTATTGTTTTTAATGCCGCTGTAACTAATGGAGTTCCTCCTACATGGGGAGAATCCATTATTATCCCTATTTTTAAGAAGGGGGATAAATCGGTTGCCAAAAATTACCGCCCAATTTCTCTTCTAGACTCCTCCATTAAAATTATAAGTAGGATTCTGCTAGTTAGACTAGAAGAGTGGGCGGAGGTAAATGGGATTTTAGTCAATACCCAATATGGATTCAGGAAAGGGTGAGGAACGCTTGAACAGTGTATAAATCTAGAATCATTAGTTTGGAAATATACTTATGCCAAGCAAGGTTCCCTTTACCTTTGCTTCGCGGATTTAAGCAGTGAGTTTGATTTAGTGGATCATTCGATTTTATGGCGAACTCTACTAGAGCTTGGGGCCCTTGAGTCAATAATCTACTTTTTGGCACGGCTGTATGAAAGATTACAAACTTCTGTATTGTACGGGACTAGAGGGGAATGTACGCCCAAATTTAATGTCAGATGTGGAATCCGACAGGGCTGCGTCCTTGCCCCTTTGCTTTTTACCCTTTTTATTAACGTGGTGGACGCAGCACTAAAATTAGTAAAATCAGATGCCCCACAGGCAAATGGTGTAGAAGTACCGGTACTGCTTTACGCAGACGATGCCGTGTTATTATCCAGGACCCCAATCGGCCTTCAGTGGCTGATAGACATGTTCGCAGATTTTATAACCGATAGGAAGTTGCAGATTAATTAGAGTAAAACTTATACTATGGTATGTGGCAGTACTAGTAAAAAATCGTATTCTTTTTTTATAGATGGACAGAAAGTCCAACAAGTGGACAAGTTTTGCTATTTAGGGATCACTTTTGCAAGAGACAGAACATGGTCCCATGAGATATTAAATGTCCGGGCAAAAATTGCAAAAAGGGTCCACGGAGTCTTCAGATTTGCAGCAAAGTTAGGCGATAGACGGATTAGTGACATAATGCAGATCTACCAGTCCAGATGCGTTTCTATCATACTTTATGGTGCTGGGGTGTGGGGATATTATCCTGATAATAGTCTACAAATTGAGGAAAATAAGATCCTAAAAAAACTGCTCTGTCTACCAACTTCAGCACCTACAGAGTTAATCCATAGGGAAGTCGGGATTAGCTATCTGTCGGATCTGATAGTTTTAAGGCCCTTACTGATCTGGAGATCCATATGGCAAAAAGAAGAGACTGCCTTTAATAGATTAATAATTAAATATTGCCTTGAATTGGATAACTATCTTATGATACCCTGGTTAAAGTATATTGTACATAGCTTCAAGGAAGTTTTTGATTTAAATATTCTGGATTACCTGAACGCTGTAGCACAGATGCCCAAAACAGTAATGAGGTATTCGTTTCTGTCACACAGATTAAAGAGGCGCCTGAGCTACAGCGGGCAACTAACAACATGTATGTTTTATAATAGTTATACAGTCTTTGAAGGTTTCCAGACATATTTAAGCCAGGTAACAAGAACTTCACATAGATATGTTCTCACTAGATTAAGGTTCGGGCTGGCGCATCATTTAGTAGCTTTCCCACACCTCAAACAGCACCCGGCTGGTCCATGCCCTTGTGACGGCCACACCAAACAAAGCACTCTGCACTTTGTTCTTATATGTGATCTGTATATGAATTTTCGCATAGCTTTTTTAAAACCACTGTTTTTAAAATATGGTACTTTTAATGTAGATGCAGCGATGAGGTTGCTTTTTATAATGCAGGAACCAGATATTTGTTTCTTTACTTCATTTTGTATACTTAAATCAATTAATGCAAGAAAGAGCATGATATTTTAACTGCTGTTTTCAATGGTTTATCATCTCTGTATAGTGTTGTCTAAATCTGTATGATGATGTATTTCCTTTTTTATGTGCTTTTATGGTTGTTTTTACACAAACTGAATAAAGCTTATTGATTGATTGATAGATTGAATTATGAAGCAAAATGGCACCATTTGTCAGAAACCAATCCAAGTTCAATCTCTTCTTTATGTTTTAAATATTATGTTTCATGTGTACATAGCGAGATTTTAGTGTGTAAAATGTTTTTGCCAATTTAATATACAACCCTAAGGAATTTCCATGATGTTGGAACGAAACGCGTTGGCTGTTTCCCTCTGTGTTCCATAAGCAGTGATTATCAGGACTCAATAATGATGAATTTGTATATGGCTGTAAGCATCAGAACTCCTCTTGCTTAGGGATACGAACTCTCTAGTCTTTCAAGAAGTATGACCAAGATGCTTGTTGAGTACTGCATCATGACCCAATTGAATTTGACTCTCCATTGTTGAAGAAATTCTGTTAGATATGTGCTGTGGATAGCTAGCTTATACCTGGCTACTGGAGGTGGGCAACCACAGCTTGAATGTTAACTCATTGTACCCTGGAAAGTGAGGCTAACTGCTACAGCTGTCTCTTAAAAATTAAAGCTTGTAAAGGTGGTCTTTCCATGAAGGAGAACGGGTCATTGAGAGAAGCCATCCGAAGGCTCCAGCAACTCTCCAAATGCTAGCAAAGCCCTCCCTCTGTTCATTTGTCATGTCAAGTAATAGAGGGGGTGTTAGCTAATCCCCATCCTCCTTTATGAGTGTCCTTGATAACTTCTTCCATACCATGCGGTATTCATATTCCCCACTACAAGGCTATTAAATGAGGCCAGCACCATTTCCATTTCGTTTTTTAGGTTTAAAGTATTTTATTGAAGCAGGGTAAGGAAGGAAACAACAAAGTACATGAAAAAGAAAACCACAGGTGCCCTCATACTCAGTGCGTACGGTACATTAGATACATCAAAGCAATTCTTTCGCCACTTTAGGCACCATCATGCTTGGAAACACAGCTCGCGCACGTGTGGGTGGAGACAAAAAAGGGGGGGAAGGGAAGGAAAGGGAAAAAAGGAGAAAGAAAAAAGGGTGGGGAAAACAATCCTGCCCCATTTCCTACCCAGCCAACAACCCCCCAACTCCCACACCCCGTCCCCACCCCCTGAACTGTGCCATCAACCACTCGCTCTCCTCTCTCAGCAACCTATCGTTTGCCCCCGCTACCAGATGCCGGCTTAGACCAATCAGACAGGCGGGTCCGGCGGCGGTGTCAGCCGCAACAGTCTGAGATACCTAGGGCAGGTGATTTCTTTGAATTCAGAGCACAACAGATTATGGAAAGGCGCCCACTGCTCCTCAAAAGCATCTACGTCCCCTGCCACAACTAAGGACAGCTTCTCCATGCCAAGGACATGCCACAATCTGTGCAGCCAGCCGACAACAGTGGGGAGCGTGGTGGAGTGCCAGTGTATGAGTATGTTTTGTACAGCTGACCCCAAAGCTATCGCTATCTGTCTACCCCTTTTAGATCTGAGAGGGTACATCAATCCATTCGGCAATCCCAATAGGACGTAGGCAGGGAATCGGGGCAGCTCTATCCCAAAACATCTGTCAACCTCATTGAGGACCTCCTCCCAGTAAGAAGCCAAAAGGGGGCAGTCCCACAAGATATGAGTAAGCGTGCCATTCTGACCACAGTTACGCCAGTACGTCCCCGGTATTGATCTATCCATCTCATGTAGTTTCTCAGGAGTGCGATACCAATAGGTTGAAATTTTGGTGAAGGTCTCCGTGTGAGGTTCCGTGACAATTGTAAGTGGTGTTTCTAACTCGTACGAATATGGTCGAGTCTGGTATCTATGAACCGCAAATGACGAGTTTGGTAAGTGTGCGCAGTTTCGCTGTGCTAACTTAAACCGTTCGTTTGTTACGTGGGCGTTTCATCTGTACCCACGGGTTCCATCTTAGATACGGCATCCATTTTGTCTCTTGCCCTCAAGTAGTCAGCGAACGGACGCTGTCCGCTTCGCGACCCTGGGACTCCCAAGATATTTGCGGAAGACACATGTCCTTTGAAAGTGTCTTTATGACGAGGGGGTTGCTACTGTAAGGCAGGTGGTGCCGCTCGAGGCTCATCTCGCCGCACGGACTTATTGTCTCAGCCGTGCATCTCATTAGGCACGTCCCTTTGATGCCTGTATCTCGTGTTTCCCGACACCTCCCCTTTTACACCCTTTCCGATCTCCCCACTGTCTCCGTCTTCCTCTGCACCTGTCTTCGTTCCTGTTTCGATCTACTTGATTGCTGATTGGAATTTGCTAATGGTGGGAAGATGGGTTTTTACAGTTGGGAACCGCCAAATGTTTCCGCACTTATGTTCCGGACCTTATGTGTTTCAAAGCGACCAAAGCGACCCCTCTGGGAGCTAGATGTGGGAACTGAGTTGTAAACCTTTGTGTTCAATGTTAGCCTATGGGTAAAAACTGTATAAAAGGAGCGATCCACATAACCAATTTGAAGCAGTCTCCACAAGTAGCACGCGTTGTACTTGCCGTGATTTCTGTGTTCCCTGCAGTAAATAAACCTTGACTCTTTGACGCCGAAGGAAGTGTCCCGTGTCTCTGTGACTTGTACGCCGGAACAGGTTACCCACGAAGGTTTCAGGTGTTGTGCCCTGGCACCGCTGGGTCCAAAAGAACCCAGTCCTTCAGTTGGCGCCCAACGTGGGGCTGCATCAGTGGTACCGGTCCAAGCCCGACGATCGTGAGGAACTTCGTGTGAAATCTCCGAGGGAAGGTGCACCCCGCTTCATCGATCCTGTTGTCGAAATAAGTGGCCCGAAGACTTTTCCCGCGAAGATTCCCGCCTCCTGACGGCTGCGACGGACTGCTGCCCTGACTGTAGACCTGTTTTGGCGCCTGGCGTAGACCTTGGTATAGCGAGACGATTGACGGGCCTTCCTGAGGACGCCATTGATCTTTGAGTTAAGTATTTGTGGGTCGCTCCCAGAATCCTTGGTTGTAAACACTTTAGCGAGTGTTTTTGTTGTAGACACTTTAGCGAGTGTCTTTGTTGTAAACACTAGTGGCTTTGTTGTACACGCTGTGTGAGTGTTTTTGTCGGTGACACTTTGCTAGCGTACTTTGTTGTTGTATTTGTTTGACGACTGCAGCCGCCAAAGACCGAGGGTTTTTGTTCTTGCTGGGACTTGTTAAATCCCGTAACCCTTGAAGTTTGTGAAACTCGGCTAGTGTGCAAGATGCCTGGTCGCAGTACTTTGTTCAGTTGTTGTAGACCTTGTGGTGCGGATTCCCTGCTGGAGGACTCGTGTCCGATACCTCCGGTTGGAACTCCTACTTATGACTTATATAGCAAACATGGGCTAGGCCCGATTGCTTTTAACGATTATTGGATAAAATATACAAAGAAAGACGGCGATCTTCGTTGGCCACCTCACGGTAGCTTCGAAGCGTCGATCTTAGATAATTTGGAAATAAAGTTGTTCGAACGCAAATCTAGGCCGGCCATGTTTGATGCCTTTCGGTTGTGGCGCAAAGAAGCCCGACAGAAAGAGATCAGACAGAATAAACGTAGTGAGCGAGATAATGTTGCTACCATTGTGAAGAAAGCTGAGCAGTTTCAGCGTGATAAGGAGGATAAGGATAAGGAAGTGTTTGAGAGGTTGCAACGTATGACCATAGATAAATGTTATCCTGTTTTGCCTACGGAGTCGGATAAGAAGGAAGAGGCAGTTGAGGATCCTTTAATGTCCTATCTTATGAAGTCGCCACCCCCGTACGTACAGGGTACCGCAGCTCCTGTGGTCCCTGCCGTACCTGTTCTTCCACCTGTTATTCCTCCACCCGTTCCTCAACCTGCACCCGCTCTTCCGACTGTTCCTGCTCCTGTGCCTGTTTCTATTCCTACTGCTCCTCCGCTTCCACATACTCCTGCTCGCGCTACTGCTCCTGTGTTGTTAACTCCTGTTGTTGCTAACGCTTCTACTCCTCCTCTTGTTAGTCTTGTGTCTTACTCTTGTCCCTCTACTCGTAATCGTAGTTCTCCCATTGCGACAAATTTTTTCCAGTCGCTCGGACCTGTCTTTGGGTCCGCTGGTTCTGATGGTCCTCAGAGACGTAGCCAGCTTCCTGGTAATAGGGAACGCGCTGCGCTATACAATATGGCGATGGGTTGGATGGACAATCCGCAAAGAAATCCACCCCGAGTCGTTCTTGAAACGTTTAGTCAATTCAACATACCGACTCAGAGATATGTGTTTGACGAAATGTGTAAACTCCTACATGATCAGATAGCGGCTGTTGCGCCTGACGAGGTGCTGACCGCCCTGTCTAATCTTCGGCTTCAGTTCGCAACTGGACTGATAGTCGATACTAATGTCCGACGGGCTATTGAACAGTTGCTGTCTTATCGCCTTGCTCCTATTCCTCACGCACTGTTTGTTGAGGATCTTGAACGCCAACAAGCCGAGTCTGGCCAATATCCTATGCGTGAAGTTCCGCCGGTTTGGGTACCCGCTGATAATACTAATGTTAACGCTCCAGTGGCGGCACATTTCCAGAGAGTATGGATACATCTCCCATGGAAACGATCTGAAGTGCTTCAGGTGAAACAAACTTTGCCTGATCCTCGCAAAAATCCTGCGGGGTATTACAAAGAATTATCGCAGCTTGTGGATGCTACGGTAATGAATCTTGCCGATATTGACATGTTGTTTGGCAATGTTGTACCGCAACCGGTATGGGCCAAGATTCGTCATCAAGATCACACAAATGAATTAGGTGGTGATTGGGCTGCCATTACAGCGGCAGACGCTGGACAAGTGGCTGCTGCTAAACCCGATCAGTTGATTGCACTTCTTCCCCAGCGAATCATTACATTAATGAAAACGCTTATGCCAGCTATGAGGGTAAATTGGGACAAGTTGTCAGCCTGTAAGCAAAAGAAAGATGAGAGTGTTTCAGACTTCTTTACGAGGTTTGAGGAAACATTTGTTGATCATAGTGGACAGGATATGGGTACTGAGGGTGGACAGAGGTTGTTTGTGGATAAATTTGTATCGAACTTATTGCCCGACTTGTGCAATAAATTGAAGAATTCAGAAAGTGCATGGGCCGTTTCTACCTCAGCTCAGATTCTGGCTACGGCACAATATTATGAAAATAGGGAGAAAGAAGAAAATGACCGAGCTGATAAAAAGACAAAAGAGCTGAAAACTAAAGTGTTGTTACAACAAGCATACCCGCCGCGTTCTAATCAGAATGCGTCTCAGCAGAATAGATCACAGTCGCAATCGAATCGATCGCAGTCGCGTAATGATTCCTCTTTCAACAGATCTTCGTTGGGGTACAATCAATGTGCTTATTGTAGACAGGAGGGACACATTAAATTTGATTGTCCTGCTTTAAATGATCGTAATAGTGGTAATTCGTCTAGAGGAGGCCGTGGTGGTTCACAGAATGCATCACGTGGTAGAGGTCGTGGTGCTCAGAACGACCGTTCTGATAACTCGTCAAATTCTAATAACTGTTTCGACCAACGTGGATCATCGCAAGGACGATCTGCGCAGTACAATGCAGACGATTATTACGTCGATCAGGGAACTGACGACAGTAATTACTAGGACAGCCGAAGACAAGGAGAGGGAGTGGTATCAGTTCCGGTTGATCAGAGAGGGCCTTACGTCGCAGTTGCTACATCGGGCGTCGTTGAGCCTTTTCTGTTGGACACTGGTGCAGCGAAAAGTTCCATTATGCATTCGAAACTCCCTGGCGCACCTTTGTCTGGCTTAACAAATGTATCCGTTGGATTCTCTGGCGCCCCCGTTAGCAATCCAGTTTCACGCCCTTTGCCCCTTCAAATTGGGCCGCGTGAGCTCGAAGCTCCACTGATTTTGACCACTGGTTGTGGCGAAAATCTTTTGGGTCTGGATTTGCTTAAACGTTTGTATGCAACTTTGTATTGTTCTCCTGCGGGTGTAAAGCTTACGTTTGGGGAGAAAGTAGTCTCTCCTATGTATTTGTCTCTCGATAAGCTTCCACCGGAATTGGATTCTCTTCCTGCGTCTTTGTGGGCGACGGGTCCAAATGATGTGGGCCTACTTGATATCTCCCCTTATGTTGTTCAGTTGAAATCAAATGTACGATTGCCACGTATTCCCCAATACCGTATCTCCCTTGATGGTGAACGAGCTTTGTTAGCGATCATCTATGATTTGATCGAGAAAGATGTTATTGAGGAGACTCGGGGAAACGTGTGCAATAGCCCTGTACTGCCCATTCTTAAACGTACTGATCCTACCAAACCGCCTGTTTATCGTTTTGTTATCGATTTACGGGAGGTGAATAAAATTGTGGTTCCTCAATTCCCTGTTGTGCCTGACATCACGGCGCTACTGACTCTGATTCCAGCTACTGCATCATGGTTTTCGGTGATTGACTTGAAAAATGCCTTTTTCAGCATCCCGATCGCCGAAGAGAGCAGGGACCTTTTCGGTTTCTCTCTTGGTGGACGTAGCTTCCGGTTCAAACGCGCTCCTCAGGGCTACTGTGAAAGTCCGTCTATTTACAGTCAAGCCTTGAAGGGTCAACTGGATGCGTTTAGGTTGCCGGTTGGTGCGGCCCTAATTCAATATGTCGACGACTTATTGGTGGCTGCTGATACTCAGGACATTTGCAAAATTGCTACGGTGTCATTGCTGCAACATCTCTGTGAGTTGAATCACAAGGTGTCACCTTCTAAACTCCAATATTGTTGTCAAGAAGTAACCTATCTAGGTCACTTATTGTCAAAGGAGGGAAGGAGATTGACCCCAGAGAGAATTGCAGCGATTGCGCGAATGGCTGTGCCAAAAACCCAAAGAGATGTGCGTGCCTTTCTAGGTATCACGTCGTACTGTAGGCAGTGGATTCCTAATTTTTCATTGCTAGCGAAACCATTGGTGGCTCTTACGTGCAAGGATGTTTCAACTCCTTTACCATGGACGGAAGAATGTCAGAAAAGTTTTTCTGAACTACGTGATTCATTGTGTTCGGCTCCTGTGTTAGGTACCCCTGACTACAGTAAACCGTTCACGTTATATGTTCACGAGAGAGAAGGCTGTGCGTTGAGTGTCTTAACGCAACCTTTTGGTGATAAGCAACGTCCATGTGCATATTTTTCCTCGACCTTAGACCCAGTAGCTAGAGCATTGCCGAGTTGTTTGAGAGCAACTGCGGCAGCTGCGGTCTCCATCCGACAATCAGCAGGATTGGTCATGGATAATATGCTCACGGTGATGGTTCCGCATGCAGTCGACACTCTTTTGAATCGAACGAAAACTCAGCACTTGACGAGTGCGAGGTTGTCTGGGTACGAATTGACGCTTTTGGCAAGCCACATTCAAATAAAACGTTGTAATGTCCTGAATCCGGCAACTTTGTTACCAATTAGTGCAGAGTCAGATGCAGTAACAGAACATGACTGCTACTTGCGTACAGAAGAGGAAACAAAAGGTCGAGTGGACCTTAAAAACACCCCATTGGAAGACCCTGACGGCACTTTGTATGTGGATGGGTCATGTTTTAAATTGCCGAATGGTGATGTGACTACTGCCTATGCTGTTGTGACGTTGAATACTGTTGTTGAGACTGCGAGATTGAATCAGAATTCTGCCCAAGCTGCAGAGCTGATTGCTCTTACTAGAGCATGCGTGTTAGCGAAAGGTAAGCGTGTGAATGTGTACACCGATAGCCAGTACGCTTTCGGTGTAGCGCATAGCTTTGGACGATTGTGGCGAGAGCGTGGTTTCTTGACGTCACACGGCACGAAAATACAGCATGGCCAGCTTGTGAATGATCTTTTGGATGCATTGACTTTGCCTGCTCAAGTTGCGATTGTTAAGTGTAGTGCGCATCGTAAAGTAACGGATGATGTTGGTCGTGGTAACGCGTTTGCAGATGAGATTGCTAAGGAGACTGCCCGGAACCTTAGCACTCGAATGTATGTGACGAGTTCGGTTAGGTGGCCTACAGAATCGAGTATGTGTGAGAATACTATAGAGAGCGTGAAAGCAATTCAGAATGAGGCCACCGATACGGAAAAGACGAAGTGGAAAGAAAGTACGGGAAAGTTGGATGTGAATGGTTGTTGGATTGATTTGTCGGATCAGAAAAGATGGTTGTTGCCCGATGCGTATGTGCTGGCCGTTGTGACAATGGCACATGGGTTAGCACATATCAGCGCGAAAGGCATTTGCAAGTTGTTGTCGCCTGTATGGAAGAATGATGGCATTACAAAGTGTGCTGAACGTCTGGTGAAGAATTGTATGGTGTGTATAATGTACAATCCTGGCAAAGGAACCCCAACTCCCCCTGGCAGTTTTGCTCCTCCTTCGTATCCCTTTGAGGTGATTCAATTGGACTTCATCCATATGGAGCGATGCAATAACTTGAAATATGTTTTGGTTGTGGTTTGCGCATTCTCCCGATGGATTGAGGCCTATCCCCTCAAAGACAATACTGCTTTGTCTACTGCGAAAATCCTACTGAAGGAATACTTTCCTCGGTATGGAATGCCTAGAGTCGTGTGGTCAGATAACGGAAGTGAGTTTGTTGGAAGTGTGATGAAGAATGTGTGTAAGGGCCTTGGAATTAATCAGAAATTCCATAGCGCCAATCATCCCCAGTCAGCTGGATTGGTTGAAGGGTACAATGGTACCCTTAAACTAAAGCTAGCGAAGATTCAGGCTACGACTGGACTTTCGTGGCCTGACGCTTTGCCTCTAGCATTACTGTCAACTAGGGCGACTGTACACTCCCGAATAGGGCTTAGTCCCTATGAAATAGTGTTCGGCCGTCCTGCGAATGTGTGGGGGGTTCCTAGGCCAGGTATATTCGTTGATCTTGAGTATCCGATGTTGATTGACTACTTACATGACTTGACTGCTAAACTGAGGTTAATTCATCAACAGGTTTACGACGCCTTGCCGACGCAGACGGAGGGTCCAGGCCACCAGCTCCAGCCCGGTGATTGGGTTGTCACCCGTAATTTCTCACGCAAGAAGAATCTGGACCCCCGTTTTGTTGGACCTCACCAGGTGCTCCTGGCCACGAGGACTGCCGTTCGTCTTGAGGGGCGGAAGAATTGGGTACATGCTACCCATTGTAAACGAGTCCCTATTCCTTTACCGGCAGACCCGTGGGTGAGGAAAGGCATTGCGTCAACTGAAGCAGAGACATTGCCGGCGTTTGTACCTTTTAGCGACGCACAGCTCATTGGTGAACACTCAGCGCAGCAGAAAGCCATTGTTGAAACATTGTCAGCAAAAGACTCAAGATCAAATCAACAAACTGATCAGCAGGACGCTGTCTCTTCAACGGATCCTTTGTTCGACGAGCAGACACGTCCCGGGAAACATCGATATTCTTTGCGTTCTCACACTAAGGACTAATAAAATTTCTTGCTTTGCTGAAATTGATAACTGTAATATCCTCGTTTCCCCTGATCAACTTTGAACATTCGTATCGTTGAAACTTGTTTTGTATATATATTAAGCTTCTTCCTTGTATCTTTTTCCTTCTACAGCTGAATTATTGTGCTGAATACATACATATTGTGTATTGAGGGCCGTAGGGCCGCGCGCGTACTTCCTTCTGGACAGTAGGTCTTGACGCTAGGTTAAAGGCCGTCGGTTCCTAGGAACTCCTGGGAATTGACCATTGCTGCACAGAACGAAGTGCGTCAAGAAACGTTGCGGACGGTCATAGGGAAATGGCATTTTCAAAGCTGAACGATTTGGAAGGAGCTCAGGCGTATAGAGTCAAACTGCAGAAACTCAGTCGTACTAAATGTTTTGTATTCCAATTGTTTGTATTGTTCTTAACTGCTTCTGCATTCTTGGCGGGTGGGGTGTATTATGCTATGTCTTACTTTTTACTTCCTACCCCTACTCCTACTCCTTACCCTAATCTTACTCTTACTGCTACTACTGCTTCTCCCCATTCCTTTCACATTTTACCGGAACACGAACAGGCTAGACGTGTAGAATTCCGCAACAATTCCTTTATCCAGCTCCTCCATCAGCATCAGTTAGTGGTTAACACTACTAATTGTTGGGTGTGTGGGTTGATGCCACATACTACGGGTAAGGGAATTCCATATCTGGTGTTACCGTATAGTTCCCAAGGGTCGGCTCGAGCATTCCAAACAATGCTTCGAAGCGCACTAGGTTTCCACCCCACTCCAGAACAACGTTCCCCCAAACCTGGTCCTACCTCGTACCAGTGGGTGCTATCGATGGCAATAGAGGATATGGAAGATGAGATCCATGATGCTTTTCTCATCCCTAAGGAAGAGGTACAAGCCTATAGGGTCCTGAGTAGAGGGGAATATAGTATGTTCGCTAATGAAAAGCAGCTTAAAAGCTCGCCTCCATTCGAGCTGTTGCATTTTCATACCTGATAATGCTCCTACTGTCTATCAAGCCATCTCGAAGTTGCATAAGATCTCCGAATCCATACACGTGGATGTAGGGGATTGGACGCTACTTGGTTGGTTTTGGGGCCTGCCGACTAGTGCTTGCCTACATGAGGGCAAAAGGAGCGTCTGAGGTTCCGTGACAATTGTAAGTGGTGTTTCTAACTCGTACGAATATGGTCGAGTCTGGTATCTATGAACCGCAAATGACGAGTTTGGTAAGTGTGCGCAGTTTCGCTGTGCTAACTTAAACCGTTCGTTTGTTACGTGGGCGTTTCATCTGTACCCACGGGTTCCATCTTAGATACGGCATCCATTTTGTCTCTTGCCCTCAAGTAGTCAGCGAACGGACGCTGTCCGCTTCGCGACCCTGGGACTCCCAAGATATTTGCGGAAGACACATGTCCTTTGAAAGTGTCTTTATGACGAGGGGGTTGCTACTGTAAGGCAGGTGGTGCCGCTCGAGGCTCATCTCGCCGCACGGACTTATTGTCTCAGCCGTGCATCTCATTAGGCACGTCCCTTTGATGCCTGTATCTCGTGTTTCCCGACACCTCCCCTTTTACACCCTTTCCGATCTCCCCACTGTCTCCGTCTTCCTCTGCACCTGTCTTCGTTCCTGTTTCGATCTACTTGATTGCTGATTGGAATTTGCTAATGGTGGGAAGATGGGTTTTTACAGTTGGGAACCGCCAAATGTTTCCGCACTTATGTTCCGGACCTTATGTGTTTCAAAGCGACCAAAGCGACCCCTCTGGGAGCTAGATGTGGGAACTGAGTTGTAAACCTTTGTGTTCAATGTTAGCCTATGGGTAAAAACTGTATAAAAGGAGCGATCCACATAACCAATTTGAAGCAGTCTCCACAAGTAGCACGCGTTGTACTTGCCGTGATTTCTGTGTTCCCTGCAGTAAATAAACCTTGACTCTTTGACGCCGAAGGAAGTGTCCCGTGTCTCTGTGACTTGTACGCCGGAACAGGTTACCCACGAAGGTTTCAGGTGTTGTGCCCTGGCACCGCTGGGTCCAAAAGAACCCAGTCCTTCACGTGAGCCCCATGTGATAGGCAGAGTGGCGCGCCCAGTATGACTCAGCACTCGACCAAGCTCCCGCTCCCAGCGCTCCCTACCCGGGTTGTGGATATGAAAGGGGGGGGGGGGCTGCAGCATCTTGTACAAATCGGAGATAAGCTTAGCGTCCAACGTGCGAGTGACTAGCCAGCGCTCGTACTCCGTGATCTCCCGGTCCGCCGTCGCGCGCACTTGAGGTTGTAGCGCCCAGTGGCACGCCTGCATATACCGCATGCGCTCCGTCTCGGGGAGGCCATAATCCTGACGTAGGTCCTGGAAGGGGACGACACCCTCTGGGCCATATATATGATACAAGGTGTGGCAGCGGGCCGCCCGCCAGTGATCGTAGGCGCCAGGCTCCATACCCGGGCCGAAGTCCGGATTGCCAATCAGCGGCGTGAAGGGAGAGGGAAAGGTAGTGAGTTCATGCCTAGTAGCCACTGAGTCCCACACCCGAAGCGGGACCCGCATCACAAAAGAGGCGTAAAGGTTAGGGGGCCGATGGGCCCGTCTCAGGAAAGGCACCTCCTGTAGCGTTCTGCCTGCTACCGCCTGGTCCTGAAACAGCCAGTGTTTATCCGACTCCCACCGGCTCCACTCCACCAAATAGCGCAGTTGGGCGGCCTGGAAATATTTCTGCAAGTCTGGTATCCCTAGTCCTCCAGACTCAGGCGCCAGCGTAGCTATGGTCCGTTTGATCCGAGGCCTACGGCCTTGCCACACAAAACGTGCGATGGCCGATTGAGTCTCCGTGAGCCATCCTTTGGGGGGCTGTAGCGGGAGCGCCCTAAACAGGTATAGCACCTGAGGTAGAAGGGTCATCTTCACTGCGGCCACCCTGCCCAGCAGCGATAACGTGCCCTTATCCCACCGGGCCAATTCCTCTCTGATTTTCGTACTCAAAGCCGTGTAATTGGCCGTGACCATCGCGGGGAGTGAGGGTGCCAAGAGGATCCCCAGATACGGAATCCGGTCCCCCGATCAGCTCAAAGGGAAAAGCCTCTGCAGGTCAGCTCTGGTGGCGCTAGTCAGCGAGATATCGAGGGCAGCAGACTTCCCGAGGTTCACTTTGAAGCCCGCCACCGCGGCAAAGAGGTCCAGTTCCACGATACATGCAGGCAGGGACCTCCGTGGGTCATCGAGCATCAAAATGACGTCATCCGCGTAGAGGCTAAGCGCATGGTGAAACTCTCACATCCTGACCCCAGTGATATCGGGGTTCTGTCGGACCCTTTGAGCAAACGGCTCCATATAAAGAGCGAAGAGCAGAGGGGACAGTGGGCATCCCTGTCGCGTACCACGTTCTATCGGAAAGTGTCGGGAGCTGCCCCCATTCACCCGGACCACCGCGGACGGAAACCGGTAGCAGTTGAAAATCAGGTGCCGGAACTTCTCGCCGACCCCAAACTTGCCCAGGACCTTCTCTAGATAGGGCCAATGCACCCTGTCAAACGCCTTTTCCGCGTCTATGGAGAGGAGCATGCGTTCCCCGGGAATCCTGGAGGCCTTCTCAAGAATATGAGTCACCCTCTTCGTGTTGTCCACTGTCTGCCTGCCTGGCACGAAGCCGGCCTGATCGGAGTCGACCATGCCCGGGAGATGAAGTGCCAGACGTGCTGCCAGTATGCTAGTGAAAACCTTCAGGTCCGTGTTCAGTAGCGAGATAGGGCGGTAGGACCCGCAGGCAGTCCGGTCCTTGCCCGGTTTCGGGATCGCGGAGACCGTGGCCCGGAGAAATTCGGGGGGGATGGCACCCGGTTCCGAAAACGTATTGAAGTGGCGTGTCAACAGAGGCGCAAGTTCCTGACAGAAGGTCTTATAGAAAAGAGGGATGAAGCCATCCGGTCCCGGGGCTTTACCCGTCTTAAGCCGGGAGATCGCCGTAACCACCTCCTCGATCCGAATCTCCCGCTCCAGATACTGGGCCTGATCCGGCGTCAACGACGGGAGCGACACCGATTCCAGATAGTCCGCCTCCGCCCGGGCGGAGGGGGCCTCGCCAGTGTAGAGATCAGCGTAGAAGTTACGGAAAACGTCCGCGATCTGCTCGTCCTCCGTGACTGACCCTCTGGTAGGAGTAACCAGCTCTTTCACCCGGTGCTGCTGATGTTGCACCCTGAGCTTGTGCGCCAAGAGACGGCCGCACCTGTCTCCCCCGGTGTAATACTTGTGCTTCAAGCGAAGCACCGCGTACTCCGCCCGGTCTGTGTCAAGAGCAGACAAGAGTTTCCTGGCGGCCTTCAGTTGCCTCCAGACTCTGGGGGCGCCCGTTCTGTGATGTACCTGTTCCAGCTCCCGCACCTGCCGAGTAAGCTCGTCCCTCTTGAGCTGGCGATCCTTGTTCTCCGCCGAGGAGATAGCGATAAATTCGCCCCGGAGCACAGCCTTCAGGGCAGCCCATTGCGTCGCGCGGGAGGTGTCGTTGTTGTCGTTTACCCGCTGGAAGTCCGTTATGGCCGCGCGGATCTGTTGCACCGTCGAACGCCTGTGCAGCAGCGTGTCCCGGAGACGCCAGACCCCTCTCGGACGAGCCACCGGGGGTAGACTGAAGGTACCCTCCACCGGCGCTGGTCGGAGAGAGAGAGGACCCCCATGTCGGCAGTCGAGGCTAGTGCGAACATCGGGCCCGTCACTAGGAGATGATCCAGTCTCGCGTAGGACTTGTGCGCATGAGAGAAATAGGAATACGCGCGGGTCGCGGGGTGGAGGCGGCGCCACATGTCGTGCATATCGAGCTCCTCCAGTTGGGTACGAACCGAGCCCGAAAGCTCTCCCAACGGGTGGCGCCGTTGCACAGACCTGTCCAGAGCCGCATCAAAGACCAAATTCAAATCTCCCCCTAGCACTATGTGCCTGTCAGAGGTGGATGCCACGTCTTCCAATGCCCTGTGCAAAAATTGGTCCTGGTGGTCATTGGGGCCGTATATAGAGCCTACAGTCATCACCAAGCCCCCCACCTTGATCCTATATGATTGAAGCCTCCCCTTCTGTTCCGCTACCTTCTGCAAAACCTCCCCTCTGAACCCCCTAGAGAACAAGAGCGCCACACCTGCCGTTTTAGAAGCACTGGAGGAAAAGAGCTGCGTGGGGAACTTGGGGGTACGCATTCTGGGACAATCCTTGGCCAGCAGATGGGTCTCCTGCAGTAGGCAGATGTCGGCCTGAGAGTTCTCCAACAGAGACAGGACGGCCCGCCTTTTAACCGGGTTATTCAGCCCCTTCACATTCAGAGTAACAACTTTAAGAGCCATCAAGGAGGGGGACCCCAGAAACGCACATGAAGGTGGGCAAGGCCCAGCGGGCGAAACACAGAGGCCACCACAAAAAACCTCAGCACACAGCGAAAGCAAACATCCCCACGGCACAGTACAGTCCCCGAACCCCAAAACCCCCCAACTAAATGGACCCCCCCCTTCCCCCAGAACTTCGCACGCCCAGCTCCACACTGCCCCCAACTCCCATCCCCCCAACAAACCCCCAACTCGAAACATTCCCCTGCAACTCCCCTTCCCACCCCCCGCTTCTCAAGCCATTCAAAAAAGTCATTGTCCCTGTCCGGTCCTTATCGGACAAGGCTGTGGAAAGTCGATTGAGTGGACGTCCAGCCACCACCACCAGCACCCCCGTCCCCCACTACCCCCAGAACCCTCGCACCTGCAGTGATGAAAGGCTAATGTAGACTCCCCCCGGAGTAAGTTCAGGCCGTCAAGGCCACATCACTGTTCGCCGTTGCTCTGGAGGCCTCCTGGATAGCGCTCGACATGTCCGCCCGAATCGTGGGCGAGTCAGGCCGCTCCGGTGGAGGGGAGCGCCTCTCCCCGATCTGCTGCCAGCCGTCTCGAGTGCTTCGCCTGCGGCGCAGCGCCGGGGTGTCTGCATCCGAAGCCGTGATTCCCAATACTGCGCAGACATCCTGGAGGGACCAGAGCTGGTGCAATGTCCCGTTCCACCGGAAGATCAAGCGGAAGGGGTGCCCCCAAGAATACTGCGTTTCATGCTCCCGAAGGAAGTCCGTGGCAATTTTAAAAGATTTCCTCTTCTGCAGCGTGACCGTGAATAAGTCCTGATAGAGAGCCACCGGGTGATCTCTGAAGCGGAAAGGCTGCTGCCTCCGCGCCTCGCGGAGAATCCGCTCCTTCAATGGGAAGTCTGGCAGAAAGGCCAAAATGTCCGGGGGGGGCTCCGAGGCTCTGCGAGGGTGGCCCACCCTGTGCGCCCTGTCGATACGGACTTGAAAGTCCTCTGACTCCCCCAAGATTGCGCGGAAGAGGGCCTCCAGGTAGGCGGTCACGTCGTCACCCTCCTCGTTGGACGGGACGCCCCGGACCCTAATATTGTTCCGCCTGGACCGGTTTTCGAGGTCTTCGGCGTGGGCCTGTAGCTCAATCTGTTGCTCCCGCAGCCGCAAGACCTCCTGCTGCAGGTGGGTGATCTCTTCATCTCTGGAATGACCAGCCTCCTCCACAGTGTTAACTCGCTCCCCCAGGGAGTCCACTTCTCTCCGTACTTCCCGGACCTCTCCGGCCACCTCTTGCTTCAAAGTCTGAAAGTCCTCCCTCAAGGAGCTAAACAGCGACTCCAGGAACGATCGAGTCACTGGGGGCTCTCCGCCGTCAGCGCCTCTGGAATGGGCCGGGGAGCTCGGGACGGCCTGGCTCCCCCCGCTGCGCAGGGCACCACGTCCCAAAATGTCCGGCAAAGTACGGTCGCCTCTCCTCTGACCCCTGGCATTCGACATCTTGGCGGGCGGGAGTCGCCGATGGCCGCAGCTTGGTGAAGAGGCGCCTAAGGTCCGGGCAGCCGAGCAGCGGAAGCCGGCCGGGCACTCAGTCGACGATCAGAAAGCACTGCTGCGCAGAGGCCCCGATCAAGGACGGGCGGCCGGTCCGAGGTCTCCAAAATGGCCGCCCATTACAGTCAATGGGGCCAACGCCCAGGGAACGAGGCCTACCTTCGTCACGGATCCAAATGCGACACACACAGTCGAAGGGCAGGCCCGCAGGGCAAGAGGCAACTAGGGCCGGCTCGCCTGGATGTGCAAATACTCCGGAGGCACGACTCTACTCCGCCATGGCCAGGGGTGGGCCGGAGCAGCCACGCGGAGCAGGCGTTCTGGAGCCCCGGCCTTGCCTAGTAGTCGTAGGCCGGCTACGCCTCCTTCGCCTTTCTACGCTCGGCTCCGCTCCGCCGGCGAAGGCCGCCTCGGCACCCACTCGGTCGCTGCAGCGCAGGTACTCCGGCAGGCAGCTCGCAGTCGCTGGATCACGCCGCCGGGACCCCAAGCCTGAAGGTCTCGCAGCTCTCGGGCTTCCCACAAGTCGATCAGCGGGCGCCGTCTCAGTCGGTATCCGGGCGGAATCACCACCGTGGCGGGACACCCGGGGCTCGCCGACTGCTCCACACCACCACGGGGCTCACCAGGTGTGCTTACTGCTCGATCCGGGGGGGATCAGCGGATGTAAGTGGTGCAGGGTTTCCAGGGGCTCGGGAGCTCTCGGCAAGTGCGTCCTCTCAGCCCGCCATCTTGACCACGCCCCCTCCATTTCGTTTTTTGGGGGATTTGCAGGAGGTATGTCACCAAAACTAAAGCAAATTTGGGAAGGGTGGTTGTGTCAGGTTTAACAGTGGTTATATTAATCAGATTTATTTAGTCAGTGGTAAATGCTTCTTGACCTAATTTTTCAAAGGGGATCTGCATTTCTAAGTCATTTTAGCAAATGTTTCAGGAATGAGGCACTCCAAGTTTGAAGCAACGGTCACGCCAAGATAGCAAATCTTTCTTTTAACCTGGTAGAATGATATTTACTGTTTCATACAATTGTTTCTGATTTCCCTTCATTAACTTCAGAGCCAAAAACTTAGCCGAACTAGCTGGTTAGATGGTTAAGACAAGGAATACTAGACTTCAGATGTAAGCACCATCAGATCAATCGCTTTTAGTGTCAACTTATTTCGTATTCATTCTAAAGGTATGGCTCAATGTTATGCATCTCTTTCAACATACAAGGTATACCCTCTTTGCATGGGAATAATAATAGGGGAGCCATCAGTCATTCGTTCCTAGTATCATGTTTTATACTGAGCTCTTGAGTGAGTTCCTGGGTAACTAATACTTTGGCCTTTGGATTAGTGTATCGCCTTGATTATGTTGTTGGACCGCCATAATTATGTTCTCTCCAAGTTCAAATTCTTCTATACTTTCCAGAGATAACACTAGTATATGGGCTAACACCTTAGTAGGAGCTTATGATGGTGGGCCACATTTCCATTAGCCTTGTAGAGGACAGCCCTTGGAACATGTAAAGCAGCAGAGGTGTCAGAGGCAGTATCCTGTGATCTTAGGGGGTCACTCGACAAGCCATCAGAGAGCACCAGTGGGGTTGAAATCCAGGGCAGGGCTAGACTCCAGTTCAGGAATAGAAGCAGGTAGGGAAAGAGCATGCCACTCTCAGCACGACCATTTCTACCATGGACATCAAAGTAAACTTCTAAAATATCGGCATGGGATCTTTTGAGAATCTGGGTGAGATTTGGTGAAAACTTCTGGAAGGCAGGGGGTCCCGGGGGGAGGAGGAGGGATTTCTGGTGTGGTATACCGGCAGAAGTTAGAGTTCACGTTACTTGTGACATGTAGGGGTATGAAGGCCAACTGGGTGAGTTTTTGTAGCAAGGTGATCGAGTGACTGCAATATGGGTTGTGGGAGTGAGGAACCTACAGCTCTACGATTTGGATGTGTAGATATTGGGTTATAATTGTGTTCCAGTGGAGCATGTACTCCCTTACCAACACGTGTGCTGCAAGGTAAGCACCCCTTGATGTTTTGGATTGCCAGAGTGGGATTATAACCATACTATATTGATGTGTATATCAAGTGGTGTACTATTACGTATGCGGTTGTTGTTTGAGTTGAGAATTTAGGTTTGTGAATAAAGGCTAGTTTATGTCTTAACTTGTTTGTCAATAGGAAGAGATGCATGTGGTATTCTAGTGTGTGTGTGTGTGGCCTTTCTGAGTAAAAGGAGGTATGTGGTATCTGAGTGTGCTGCAAATAATGTGTTGGCTCTCAGGACAAACAACAGGGAACAACACAATAGTTCTCCCAGAGTAGGAAAAGAAAGAATAAGAACAAGGACACTTTGGTGTGCTACTCTGTGGCGTGCATCCGATGAGCATGCCATGAACATGCCACTAGATACAGTCATCCCAGAAGGAAATTAATAGCAATATTAAGTGTAGTGCAGCAGCTACTTTAATATTTGACTTTTTGCTTGTCTGCTGTGGTTCCAGAGACAAACATGCTTATCTCTTGGTGTTTACTAGAGGTAGATTTAACCCCTTTGCTGCTTCTGTCGGCCAACGGCCGTCGCAAGCACAACCTCTGTAGTGCTGCGCACGTCCGTTGGCCGATGCGGACCCGCCCATTGAATGGAACATCCCACACTGCGGCGGAATGTCTGCCGCGGTTAAGGCGCTAACATGAAATTGTTGATCCGAGTTGTTTTCATGATAAATGTCCTTTGGAAGAAATAAACGTTCTGGTCTTTAGATTTGATGCAATACACTGGGACCATTAAGGTTTTTATTAATCAGTAAATATGACACAGGCCAAAGAGTCCACAGAGTCACTATGGTTATAATTTAATATCATGTGCATCCCCTGGATTTCACCTACCCACTGTGGCTGACAACACTACTGATACACATGCTGACAAGGGGGCTCGCAAACTGGGAACAAATTGTATCCCACTTAATAAAAGACTTGATGCATGGCCCAAGTTGGTTCAAAAAATGAAAGTCTTGCAGTAGCATTCAATACCAAAGGCAGCCCCAGACGCATGACACCCTAGGCTCAGGATAAACCGAGCAGTGACATGGGAGAGGAAGTCATTCCCAGGACACAAGTGCACCAAGCGGGGGCAGGCCTAGCTGTTTATCCCCTGAGGCACTAGGGGAACAGGCCAGTGTGCCTAGTACAGCTTAGATGAGATGGCAGCAGGCATGACCCAGGCATGACGATTTGATGATCATTTTATTTTTCGTTTGATTGTTTGATTGTTGGACTATTAACTGAATCATGTTTTGCCTAAACTTTTCCTTCCCAATTGGACAATTAGGTCCAGACAATCGTGACAAATGCCATTTGGGTGCATGGACAAAACGACGGTATCAAGGCGAGACAGGGCAAATACTTTGTCACCCAAATGGACATAAAAGTGTGATTCTTCTGATAACTAAATCGGATGTCATGCATGACAACTGCACTCTTTTGTCATTCACCTGTTGCACAGAACTGATATTGGTCACCGTTTACAATGTTTCAAAAGTATGCATAGCAATATATATTTAAAAAAAAGAAATGGTACCAAAGTCAGTTCACAAATAAATCTGTAATAATTAGGAGTGAGATCAAGAACTCCCTATGTTACTATAGTGACTATAGTTCTGAAATGTGTTTCTTCAACTGAGGTATTAACTTCTTGGCTGTCTTAACAATAGGGGTCTTCGTCACCTGCGGAAGGTGTTCTGGTTTTTGGTTTGTATCTCGATGGTGCAAGATGGAACCCTGAAGTTGAGGCTTTGGAAGATTCAGAGCTTCGAGACAGATTTTACCCCCTCCCAGAGATACACTTTGTACCACAACAGGTAAACCAATACATTTAATTTATATTGTACTAACCCTGCCCTGTTACTGATAATAATAAAGTGTTCCTAAAATTCCTCCTTTAAAGGTATTATTCAAACATTAAAGCACACATCCAGGAGTTGAATTTACATGCTGGATTAGGTAATAAATGCTCAATGCTGTGTGATCTATGATACATTGATGTGCTGTCTCAACCAAGTTGAGGTTGTGATGAGACACAATTTCTGGTTGGCATCTTCAAATGGAAAGATGATTGATTTAATTATACTTCTGTTGAAATCATTTAGTCTTCATGTTGTCTGATCATTCTGTTGCTTATAAAAGCTTCTACCTTTTAAATTGATATTTGCTCAGTAAGGCTATAGTTGTGCAAGTTAATTAAATGCCTGTTCGGTAATAAAAGCCATAAAACACATTAAATACATTCAATTGTCATTCACAAAAATTGCAATAAATACAACAATAAACAAAACAGCATTTTAAGGAAATTTACAAAGTCACAATTTACCTCTAAGGTCTTCAAAACATAACATTTAAAAAGAAATCCCACTGAATAAGAAACAACAATTGTCGGTAACGTTTGAAGATATAAAAAGCAACTCTGCAACTGGAAAAATGTGATATGTGTAACAATTTTCTAATTCTTGGAAGTTAAGATAAATTACAAAAGAGCATGAAGTACATCTTAGTTTGTGAAGAATGGTTATTACACACATGTGAATTGCCTTACCAACTGTCTACCCTCAATCATCTAGTTTCAAGCTCTGAAACTAGATAAAAGATTATGCTGTAAACCTATGTTACTAACAATTAACATAAAAGGAACCATGTTAGATGTATCTCATTGGACTTGCGTCAGGCATTTGACTCACTCCGGTGGGATTATATGTTTGCAGCACTGGCACGGTTTGGGCTCCCGGCTGGCTTTATTGATTGGATCCGATTACTGTACACTCATCCCACTGCTAGGGTCCGCACGAACAGATGCATATCGCCTCAGTTGGACATAGCGAGGGGTACGAGGCAGGGTTGCCCTCTATCCCCGCTATTGTTTATACTGGCGCTAGAGCCACTGCTGTGCAAGCTTCGGCTTCGAGCGCAACACAGGGGCATCACGAGGGGAGGCGTAACTCATGTGGTGTCGGCCTACGCCGACGACATCATCCTTTATTTAAGAGACCTGCACGGTGATCTGGACCCCATTCCTGGGCTCTTTGAAGACTTCAGTGCACTCTCCGGCCTCACGATAAGCGAATCTAAGTCGTATGGGTACTGCTTTAATGCCCTCGACGCGAGCGCCCCCTTACCATTTCCGCCCCACAGTTTTGAAATGGCGGAAACAACCTTTCGCTACCTGGGGATACAGATCTATAGGACGGCGGCAGATATGCTTGACGGTAATCTGGGCCACGCTGTGGCAGCTCTGAGGTCGCAGGTACAATTCTGGACCACGCTACCATTATCGGTGGCGGGCAGGGTGGCCATCACTAAGATGGTAGTGCTCCCAAGACTTCTTTATTACTTTACGAACTTGCCCTTCTTGGCGACAGCTGCTGTATTCCGAACCTTGAACACCATGCTAACGGAGCTGGTCTGGGGACGGGGCAGACGGCGCATAAGCCTGGCGAAACTACAGCTGCCTACAACGGCTGGCGGGATGGGAGTCCCGGACTTCCTGGCATATTACTACGCATGCCAATTACAATGGCTGGCCTATTGGCTAGCGGGTCGCAACCTGCACGAAATAGGCATGTCCGAAGCGGATAGGGAGAGAGGAGTCATACACACCCTGTTGCTGCCTAACGCTGCGATCCCTGGGCAATCTCCCCCCCTGCTCAAGTTGGCCATTACCTGCTGGAGGCGGGCCGTACGATACTCGTCCCCGGCCTCTTCCTATGCCCCAACGATACCACTGCTGGGGATCCCGCTGGGGACAAGCGTATTGTCTACCAGGGCACTCGCTACGTGGACTGATGCCGGGGTAGCACAGGTGGGCGACCTATTTAGTGAGGGACATATGATGTCCTGTGAGGACTTTTGCACGGTGCACCATACGCCTGGGGGAATGTTCTTACTACATGCAGGGGTGCGCGACTACATCACACGGCACTGGGCACCGGACGGCATAGAACCAAATACAAATCCACTGCACACGATGCAATACCTGATGGGTACAGGGAGCCATTTAACAAAATGGATTACAAGTGGTATACGTGAAGGGAGGGCGGTGTCATTGCAGCCACTGCGCGAGGCGTGGGAGAGGGATGCAGGTCGAGTGTTTCGAGATAAAGAGTGGGAGCGGGCCCTTGCATTCCCCAGGAAAGTCTTGCGGAACCCAAAATTTAAATTCATCCAACTCATGATCCTACACCGCGCATACCTCACACCTCACCGATTGCACGTAATGTTCCCCAACACACTGGATTCATGCCCCCGGTGCGGCATGGAAGATGCGAGGATAATACACATGTTATGGGAGTGCCCGAAATTAGGTTATTTTTGGGCAACGGTACACACCGCCTTACACAGGGTGTCCCCCAACAGACAACACAACACTATATCCTCTAGCTTACTGGGACTGGGACCTGCAGAACGCAAGAAAAGTGTGGCCACAAGGTTTGTTGACCTAGCAATGCTACTGGCAAAACGTACCATTACTATGAGGTGGAAGTCGAGCAGGCCCCCTGACCCGGAGATGTGGAAGGCGGAGGTGGTGAGGTGGGGCAAGGCGGAGGGAATGGCAATACAGACCGAGGAGCGTAAAGGCTTGAGAAGGATTCCTATATCCCTCGAATGGAACACTATTATGTTATCTTTTGAACTGTTGGATGAGGATGCTACCTCTGTGGGGTCGTCCTTGAGTGATTGAAAGGAGCTGATTGCTTTGGGAGTCACCGCTTCATTGGATTCCCCTGAGTACCCGAATGTCAAGTGACAGTGACCCACACAAGGACACAGGTGCACTGCACAGGAAGAACTCAAATTGGGCTGTGATGCCCTTTATATGGACCTTCATGGCATAGCGACAAAGGGGTGGATTAACAAGGAATAGGGTACATACTGTACCGACATGTCTGAACCCATACTATGCCTGAATAGGAGTGCCGGGGGAGGGATATTGGGAGGGGGGGGTTGGGGGGTTGAGTTGGGAATAGTGTAACAGGTTGAAAATAGGAAAAGGCAATATGAGCGAGTACGGTACAACTGATGTATTTCAATGGGATGTAAGACAAGTGACTGCATGTACTGTAACGATTGTGCAATTTTACTATCCTGCAAATAAACAGTTAAAAAAAAAAAAAAAGGAACCATGTTAGAAGAATACATTTTGACATTGTGCTTCTCCACTTAATGGCTGTTTTGAGACTAGTCAAAAACTTGTGAACATCCAATTTTGGAGCAGTCATTTTTGCCATGCTGAAGCCATGAGAATGTATCTTTAGTGTCTATAGCATTTACGTAAGCAGTTGAACCAACTAACTACTAAAGATAAATGTTGTGTGCAATTTATGAAGGTTTAACATAAAGTACACGAGTTAAACAGAAGTTATTTTAGGAGGCTTAAGAAAGAAGATTTTGACTATGTTTCGTTTTCATTTGGTATTTGAGATTCCTTTTAACGTCTTTATGTTGTTAGCAATTTATAAGCTTTTTTCACCACTTTATTTGCTTTAAGATGCAAATGAAATGCCCAGAAAATGTGGGTAATGCATATGCAAATATTTTGAATACCCTCTCAGTTACGACTCTGGGTGTTTCCATAATTATCCTTGGGAATAGATTATTCTACAAATGCAGGGGTGGCTTATGTTTGAATATATTGTGCTTACTTGTATAATTTTCTCACACATAGATGTGACCTCAGTATGCTTAGCTTAGACACTTCTTGTTTTGTGACTCGCAAGCTATCTAAACATGCAGAAGTTAGGGGGTTTTCAAGTATAAATCACAGTTAAATCAGGATAACTACATATCAAAGGTCACTTCTTAAATTCAAAGCTTTAAACATTTGTAAAAAGGTTTTGTTTGTTTACAATCTAGATAAAACCTAATAAAAAGAGTAAAAAGGTAAAAATACTATATTTCTAAGAGTTATCGTCTGAATCTGAGATATCAATACGATTCCACGTGGGTTGGATCCATCTGACATTTTTCAACATTTCCTGTTAAGATAAATGGGCAGACAGTGAACCTCTGGGCAATTAATTTGCATAATCATTGGCTCTGCTAATTATCTAGGCTAGATCTTGCACCCTTGCACCTAGGGTAGACAATCATGTTACCGCTTTCCATGGCTTCTTCAATCCCTCTGGTTTTGCCTCATCTAGATCATGAATTAATATGTTTAATTACTGTACAGGATGGGTTATTTTCTAGAAGTGCTAGGTGACGACACAGGATGATCTCAATTTTAGAACAAAGTAAGCCAACCGGAGGTAATAACTATGGATAAGGTGATATTATGAACACAGCAAGGGAAACGGACAGAATCCAGGCCTGTTGTAGGCTGCATGTTTCACTAACCAGTTAATGCTTTGGCAAAGCAACACTGTTATCACAAGACAAAGGATTTACTTCAATCTGTGAAATGTACAGTGTACACTGTACACTGCAGACTGAAAGTTCACACTTTTATTATATTTTGTAGTCTAGAAAAGCATAGCTTTTCTCAATTCTTGTGCTGTGGAGCAGAGGCTTGCTTAGTCCATTTTCTGGTTTTTCAAACCCTTGTAAAATTTTCCACAGTAAGATTTTAGCAGAGGACTCCAGTTCTCTGATGCATTCTCTCTTCATCTTCTCCGGTTGTTTCCAGTTGTTTCACCCTTTTATTTTTCTTTCTCGTCCTCTCACTGTTTCTCATTGATTTGATGATGCCTTTTTTGCGGTGTTGTTACAGACAGCTGTGCTGTCTTTCAGGAGACAACATTATATAGAATACTCCACAGAACCAATGCTTGCTTAAGATTAAATGACTTTCATGTTAGTCTCAGTTGTCTTGCTCCTGGTTGTTGGTTCCTCCCTTTCTGATTTCTCTGTTGATAGATTCATCATTCATCCAGCTCCAACAAAATATAACATCTAAAAACACAGAGTCAAAGGTAAACTACATTGGTTTACTGCCAATTAGTGGTCACCAAAAAAATGACAGCAGAAATGTGGAAGATATAACATTAATTTTGACAGACTCTTCCATGTATTGTGGGAATGTCCTCTACTGAGGAACTACTGCGTCCGGGTGACCCGCTGTATGCAGGAAGTATGGGGAGCTGACCTAAGACTAGAGGCTAAGAGATGCATACTAAACGTGTGGGAGCCTGCCGGACCTGCCGCCCCAGGGGAAGATATGGGTTACTATAGGATATGCTATGAGGCTACGCTGTGGGGGGCGGTTGGATCCCCTAGAGTGAGTCTTTGGAAAACTGACATGGATTGGTGCATACTCCAAGAGAAAACGGTGTACATGGCAAGGGGGTGCCCAAAGAAGTGGATAGAAATATGGTCTAACTGGAATGAATACAGAGGCACCATCTGCGATCCCCCCCCCAACTGCCCCGATTGATGACCCCAGTGCAATGTAGCCGAACTGTGTAAACCTGCCTTCGAAGCATTTGTAATGTTGACACTATTTATGTACTATGACTTCTGCACTGCACATGTGAATCACCCCTGCTTGATCATGCCAATTGCCTTGTTTAACTTTGATGTTAATAAAAAGATTAAAAAAAATAATAATAATAATAATTTTGACAGACATTGAAGACTACAATAAACAAGCATTGGCAATATCAGTCTGTCTTGCTTGTATGTAAAGGCAATCAAGACCGATTTGTATTTCTAATGTTTGTCCCTTTTCTTTTCCACCCTCTAAAGAATACTTGGAGGTCTTATATTCTCTGGAAAAGATGCTATACATTTTTTATATTTCTGTTTGCCTCTCAGTGTCTTATTGGAACTGTTTAATATTCTCAGCAATTTTGTCCTCATCCCTCCTGGAATTACAAGCTCTGAATTGTCTTCCCTTTTCTCCCATCTTTCTAGCTACATTTACTCTGTTTGTTCAGCTTGTTAATGTCTTCTCACTCTTCTGTCTTTTATTGTGTTCCTCGAGGTTCTGTTCTTGGGTCCCTATCAGTGTTTATTCACACAACTAATGGGCCTTCTTTTTTCCCATTTCATGATCTCTCCTGTCACGTTTCTTCTGTTGCACTGTCATATGGATACTTCATTACATATATTGCGTTAAGTTAGCATGAGTGTATTACATGTTTATACAGCCGGTTTGCCTTCGGCTTCAGTTTTGCACACGACACGTACTTGTTGTTGTAGCTTTCACCCTAGAAGCGGTGAGGTGTTTTATTTGAGAATAATATGTTATTCCTATGCTATCAGCTTTGCCTCGTACACTTGGTACAACTGTCTGCACACTGAGAGCTGCACACTCTAAGATTAACCTAACACAAGGTTGCTGGGAAGTCTGATCCTCGCACCACATTAGACATTAGACATAATACAAATAATGTTGATGCCAACGTTTTTGGGCTCTACGCGGGTTTAAGATAGAGTTACACGGAATGAACGTAGACACTTGGTGCTGCGCATGGAGAGAGCTGGTAGCTGTTGATGTGAACTGCTCCTACTGACATTGAGAGGTATGGGGCCGCCCTGCTAAAGCCCGAATGAGACCTTCTTAGATATAAAATAATATACTCGATAGGGTGCGCGAAATATAGGTGATATCGATTCTATAGGTTTTGCATTATAACATGCTAGCACCTTTTGCTTACTATGGATTAGTGACTATGCTGCTAACTCTGATTTTTATAATCTGCATTTTGGTATTATACAAGATACTGCGTTTGAGAACTTTGCATTGAATAATAAATATTTCAAACTTGCATGTGTGTTCTTTGACTCCCAGTTTTGGTTTGAAATGATTATATAACGAAAGAGTGTTCATGTGTTCCACGACTCCTGAGGTATTCTAAAGATCATGTTCTGGTTTGTCTAAGACATGGTTCATTCCATAATGATCCATGAGACACTGTAGCTAGCTAGGTAAGGAGATTCCTGACACTGAGATGAGTTTTGGATCATCCTAACTCACTAAGGTTCTAGATCTCTATGCACAGTTCTGTGGGAGAACGGAAACCCTGCTACATGGCGCCCAACGGATTGGTTGGCCGTATTTCATGACACTCGAGTAGTATATCATTCAAACCTTAACACCTTCATTCCCGTTTCCGGTAAACGGTGGTGTCGGAAAAACCTACCTATTTTTGAAATAGGTCTTTTCAAGCTTGAATTCTACTTTAAACGGTTTCTTTGAATTACTACCCAGTTGTGCTACAAAGTGTTCTTTGTCCTTTTTCACTTCCGGTGCTACCATGGCCGTGGAAATAGCGCAGCATAGCCGCGTCGCGGTTCGCGACCACTTGAGGGCATATAATGTCCCTGCGGAAGGTTTGGCTGTGGTTCTAGTGGTGAGTGCGGAACATGCGTACCCGTACGAATTGTTTTATTCCTGGGTGACGTTTCCGGAAGTAAACGCTAATTCGGGCGTCTACCACTCGTACACTGCCTCGGCTGTTCCGGCGGCTTATGCTCCGTACAGAGCACTGGAAGTACCTATCGATGCTTGGCAGCACGGAGTTTGGTTTGGTGGCGTCCTACCCCACTCTTTAACGGCTCCGAGGTTAGGTCCGTTGTCCATTCCGGGCACAGCCTGGCCCGCCTTGGGCGGATTTACTCCTCATCCTAATCGCGCCACTTGTAATGTGGTTGATTTGCGACGTCTGCATGATGTCGCGGTTGACGTGATTAGAGCGCTTGTTCATTACATTGGTCGTAATATACATGGCGCTGCCCCCGCAGGTGCGCAGCTTCGAGCGGAACAGGCTGGTTTGAAAATCAGTCCTGTCATGGTGAATTCCGTAATGGGCAGAAAGCCAGATAATAAGGATGATTTTCCTTACTGGCTTGCCGAGAAATTCGACCAGCTGGAGGCTGTGTTTCCTAATACGACTCCGGGTGAAAAACACCGGATTCTTACGCTTAGTTTACCGAAGGATTTAGCCCCTGAACTTGCTGACTGCGAAACATGGGGTAAGACTTTTGCAGCGGTTTACTCGAGGTGCTTTGGCACACCGACAGTGTCGAACCTGTCTGCGATCCTCAAACGTGTTCAAGATGATCACGGACCTGAGTCGGCGGTTGAGTTGGGTATGCGCCTGAACGGTTCATTTGAGACAGTTTGCGGTATTATCCTTGCCAATGTAAAAGGGGATGCTGTGAACTTTCAGGTGGCCAATGGTCTGGCGTTAATTCCCGATGCCGAGAAACCCCGTCAGCTGGCAAAAATTATTGTGGCGGCTTATAAAACGGTTGGCCGCAATTCTAAGGGTGCAAAGGTTTTTCTTGAAAAAGAAAGAAAGCAGCCCCAGGGACAGTCTTCGGAAACAGGTGGACAGCCCAAGTCCAAAAAACAAAATTGGCCTAAAAAGCAGAATCAGGGTAAGCAACAACAACAGCAGACACAGGTTTCGAGTCCGGCGCCTTCACAACCTGCGCAGTCAGAGCGAGTTTATGAATTGCGCGATCGCGCTACGATTAAATCGCCTGAAAGATATCAGGCATCTGACCAACGCTCTCCTCGTTCCTTTCAGGACTCATCGGCTCCGTCAACCGGTGGTGGAGGGGGCGGCAGGGGCAGGGGTGGCCAGCAAGGACGTGGCCAGCCCCGCACACGAAGTGAAGGGGATCAGCGGGACGACTCTACGCCAAAGAGACCGCAGTTTGCCAAGAAGAAAGTCGCTGCCTTAACGGCGCATCGATATGCCCCAGATAGTGAGAACGCGACTTCGGAATCTGACGTGGGCTCTGACCTTGCTGGACAGCGCGGCGGAGATTACCATAGTGAGAGAGGCCCTCCGTCCACTGTTGAAGGTGACAGCGACTGAGACTTTTATTGTGATTGAAACAGCTGATACACATGTTGCTCCCCCTGAAAGACTTTTTGAAATTGTCCTGTTAATTGAAGGTGACATGCAGCGAACTGTAAAAGGGGTATTTTGGGAAAATCTTTCGGATACGTATGACATTTTGCTTTCGGAGGCTGACTGGCCCCCACCTTTTGTTCTCGCAGCTCCGCGAGGGGAGGAGGTAATCCTCCCTAGTTTCGCGCACACTGTGCCAAGAATGGAAGCTCTGCATTTTGCAGAAGAGTGGGCTCTGGCGCTTGCGCCGGCTGTGTACCGGAATCAGTGTGGCTGGGATAAATTGTCCCCGAGCCATGAGATTCCGTTACGGTCACAGCCGCAGCCACAACCCCAATATCCCATACGGCGTGAAGCTAAGGCTTCGGTCGCGGCTATCCTTGAACAATTGGAATATCAAGGTGTAATTGAAATGTGTGTGTCACCGATGAATAATCCCCTTTTTACTGTTAACAAGCCGGACGGATCATATCGTCTGGTTTTGGATTACCGGCATTTGAACTCGCATTGCCGTAACTGTGCAGTACAGAATACTCACGGCTCTGCCCTAGTGAATAGTCTTGAGCGTAAACGGTTCAAAACCACGCTTGACATTTCCAATGGTTTTTATGCACATAGATTAGATGGTCTGAGTTCCCAATGGACCAGTTTTACATGCGGCGGCGTACAAAAAAAGTTTAATCGACTCCCAATGGGATATAAGAATAGTCCGGGAGTGTTTTCCGCCCGCATAGTCTCTCTTTTAGAGAGTTTCGATCCAGTTGCATGTTCATATGTGGATGATATTTATCTCACAGACGACGAGCTTTGGGTGCATCTGTGTCGAGTAAACAGCATAATTTGTAACTTTGCAGACATGGGTTACAAGTTTAACTTTGCAAAATCGCACATTGCGGAGTACACAGTGTTGTTTCTAGGTTATGAACTTAACCATGAAGGAAAGGGGTTGGCTCCTCAGTTCCTGGAGAAGTGCGCGCAGTTGCGCTCTCCGACAACGCTGAAAAAATTACAGTCTTTGCTGGGTTTTTTAAATTTCGGGAGGACATACATTCCGGAATATGCCCAGCGTATCAAGCCTTTATATGCCTTGGTACAACCATCTTTTTCCAAATCATGCTGGCTGCCTGAGCATTCAGCCATTCTGCAGTCCTTGCAGGCTGATATGCTAGCTTCTGACTACTTACAGACTCGTGATAACCAGACCAACCTGGTGATAAGAATTATCCCTGGGACGGTGGGTTTCACGTACCTGACTTTTAATGAAGGGGATACAGTACCTATTGCTTACAAGTCACACTTGTACACTTCGGCTGAACTGCGTTTTTCCACTGTGGAGAAAGTTTTAACAGCTGTACAGATGGCAATTCTTAAGGAACGTGCCCTGTCGCAGGGAAAGCGCATGTTGGTTGTCACCCCGTGTCCAGCCTTGGAGGCGGTCACGAAAGCCAGTGTACCAAATTCTAAAGCTTTGCACCCTCGGTGGATTCAGTGGGCTACATCCTTGACATCTCAGGATGTCACGTTTATTTTTGACGCCGCTTTACGGTCGCAGGAGTATTTACAGTATGAATTTGTTCATCCTGCTCCTTTAGCAATGAGACCGTTGGAGGATTTCCACTGTATCGTTTACACGGATGGTTCGGCGCAGGTTGCGCATGGCTCTAAACATGCCTACGTTTCCGCTTGCGCCATTGTGGTCGGTGCCATGGTGAACGATGAGTTCAAGTCCAGTGTGGTGCACACACAAACGCTAGGGGACTGCACCGCACAGTTGGCAGAGCTTCGTGCTCTTATGCTTGCATTGGAGTACGCTGATCCTTGTGTGACGACTTTAATAGTAAGTGATTCTTACTACTGTGTCCAGTCTTACAATGAGAACTTGTTCTTTTGGATTCAGAATGATTTTCGTGATTCCAAGGGTAGCACAATAAAACATAAAATGATCTGGGTCCGAGTGGCGGAACTTAAAGAGAAACTGCCGCTCGTGTTTGTGATTCATACTCTCGGCCACCAGCGCGTGGGAGTCCACGCTGTTGGCAATTCGCTTGCTGATGAAGCAGCGAAGTCAGCGGTATCAAAATACTTAGTTGCAGCGGTCACGAGGTCCAAAAGCAAAATAGATGATGACATCTTGGCGGCTGTTGCTGCCACAGCGAGGGGAGGTAAATATCCTGCGGGGTTCCCTTCGAAGTACACATACCACTTAAGTCCCGATAAGGTTCCTTATGTGAAAATTCCTGAAGTTGGAGAGCGTTTAGTTCCCAACTCGGATCGCAGAGCTTCTCTGATTACAGCGGCTCATGAAGGTGTGGCGTCTGCGCATGCGGGCGTCTCAGCCACTGTATCTCAGCTACAACAGAGGTTCTGGTGGCGGGGACTGTACAAACAGACGCGCGATTATGTCCTTATGTGTGACATTTGTCAGCAGATTAAGCCTTCTACTGCTGCGCGTCCGCCTCAGACACAGTTGTGCATCTCTAATAAACCGCTTGGTTGCGTTTATTTGGATCACTGCGGTCCTTTTTCTTCGGATACTGCTTGTAAATACATCTTAGTAGCAGTTGACTCATGCACACGCTTTGTATGGGTATGGCCGCATCGAAGCGCTGATTCGCGAACTGTCATTAAGGATTTGCGTGTCTTTGTGGGAATCTTTGCTTGTGGTACTTTCCATTCGGACCAGGGTCCGGCTTTCGCCTCTAAGGCGTATAAGGATGCTATGGTTTCGTTGGGAGTACAGGTGAAGTTTTCAAGCCCCTACAGGCCTGAGGGCAATTCTGTAGTAGAAAGAATGAACCGCGACTTAAAGCAATCTTTGACAGCCCGTGTTATAGGCACTGGTAGAAACTGGCTGACCCACCTCTATGGCGTGCAGCGTGCGCTTAATAATCTCCCTAGAAGGTCTCTGGGTGGGCGGACCCCATACGAAATGCTCTTTGGTATCAAGATGTACGTCCCTGACCTTGATGGTGCAGACTGCCAGGCCCAGGCCGCGGCCTTTGACGTAGATGAACATTGCAATGTTTTACAGGATCTACAAAAGACCAGAGACAGTCTTGCAAAGGAACACTTGCCCTCCACATCGGATGATGCGTTGCAGATCCCGGTAGTTGGCTGGCTACCCCAAGTTGGAGAACTGGTTCGAGAGAAGATCAATAACAAGAAAGAGTTTGGTCCCTCATATCGACCGCCGGTTCGAGTCCTTGGAGTGAAGGGCACAAGAACAGTCATTTTACCACCACTTCCAGGTCGTAAAGAAAACAGATTTATTTCTATTGACAATGTCAAGACACACAGGGTGGCCGATTCTTCATAGCATGACACCGGCTGCATCCTGTCCTTCCATGGTGAGGAACTCTGTGCTGGCTATTACATCTGGCACAGATCAGGAGGTGTCCCTCGAGATGCCTGCTTTATCCAATCCTTTATTAAATACTATTCCTCTTGCTAACATTGATGAGCTGACCTATGCAGATCCTGCTGATTTATCTATGTCCGACCTACATGCCCGTTTGGCTAACCAGTCCAGATTCTCTTTTGACTCTGATTCGGAACTTTCAAAGAAACCATCGACTATTGCAAAATATGCCACGTTGTTTAAAAAACATTTTCTAATTCCACCTTGGACGTACGTTTGGCTGATACTATTTTCATTTTATCTTTTTATGTCAATTGGTTTTGTGTTTTATTTTTTCCGCTTGATCGAAGGCCATTATGTGATAGAAAGAACAGGAATTCGGTACCTTAATGGAACATTGGCCCCTCTGTCCTCCTCACATTCAGTACACAGACTAAAGAGAGACTTACATTCAGTACAGATTACTGCTTGGCCAGTCCTTGATGGGATTGTGTGGGATGCGGTTAGGTTTCAGATACATGGCCCCACAGAAGTTATTAATGTTCCTAATGTGCTTAGAGTAAACATGGGAGATGTGATTAAGCAAAATGTTCGTTCTGATGACTGGGATCTTCAGGCTGTAGAAGCATTGTTCTCTGATTTGAAATATTATGCGGCCTTTGATGCTGAGGATTTGTACTTAGATTCTGTCAATTATGGTGATTTGTTTTGCTATCAACATTATGGGAATCATTTCCTACACAAGACAAGTTCCAGGAGGGTTCCTGTGAATTACACTCAGTGGGAACATTGCCCTGCTCCTTTACAGGGGAGCTCGAGTACGTTTCTGGGAAAATACTCTTATTTTACAGACTTTAATCAATCAAATCCTGAGTCGTTTTATTTTAAAGTGAACCAGAAATTCATGCCCAAAGTCAGACTTACTGATACAAAATTGCTGTATTCAAAGTCCTTTCTAGAAAGGTTATCTGTAGATGGCTATGAGTTATGGAAGGATACTATTGACCTTAAATCGGTTTGGGGTACCAAGGATTGGCAGGTACAAGGCACTGAGGCTTTGCATCGTGCATGTCTCATCCCGAATCACATGTTGTTTTTAAATTCAACTATTTCCCAAACAACATGTTTTGGATTGGCTACATCTAAAAAATTAAATACCCCTACTATCCCTGATTTAGAAGAATATTCAGGTTGGAGTAATTTCACTACATTATCCATCAGTGAGATACAAGCACTTTTGCAGAACTCCTCCTTTAATGTTTCCCATTTCGACCCAGAGGGGTGGCTCTTGTGGCAGAGGAGCTCTGATGCTTGCCAACGTCGTTTTTTGGGTTTGTCTGAAGGGTTTACACACGTCAGGCCAGATCCCAGGTTTGAAACAGATCACACTGTTACTACTTATTCAGTAGGAAAATTGTGTCAGAACTGGTTACAACATTCCACTTTGGCTGCAGTTAAACTGCATCTGTCCCAGTTGAATGAAAATATAGACCTAAATGATTTTATAAAAGGCCCAGCTAGGGGTAGATCTAAACGCTTTCTTTATGCTATATACAATGAGATTTGGAAATTTTCACAAGTTGAGGCAGCAAAGCGCCTGAGAGCTATTGATCAAGCAAATTTGGAAAAAGTGCTTGCAGTGGTCGATAACAGTATTAACATGCTTTCTTCCAGAATTTACACATTGGATAATATTGTTTCTTCTGTTGTTGATATTGTACATGATGAAGTGTCCACGTTATACCATGGTCAAAATCAATTGCGTTCTGTGATGCAGTTTGCATGGACGCTACAGACTCTTAAGGCTGGTCGAGTTCCCTGGACCTCATTGAACGTTTCATCCCTTTTTGCTCCTTTTAATCTTACTGAGAAACAGCGCATGCTTTCAATGCGTGATGCTTCATTTTCTATGCTACATATTGAAAAGCTAGAGTCCTTGCCTTTCTCTGTTGCTGAGACCACTACTGCCACGTGGCTTATTCATGGATTAATTACATTACCATTCCCTTTATATAAATTTACTAACTGTATGCGTTATATTGCTATAGGACGATATGAACCGCTAGGCAATGCATTCCTACATGAGGCATGGTCATTACCATACACATACAGATGTCTGAAAGATGGAAAAGAGGTTAATCTTAATGGTGAGGAATGCACACAGTCACCTGACCATTCATTAATATGCAGACACATTCAGTTACACGGTTCTTGTAATCAGGACCGCCCAAATTTAGCATGTGTTTTAAAAGGCACGCCAGTTCCAGCAGTAGTGCCCACATTTACATTATTAGCTAATGGGAGTTATTTGCTTTTAAACAACGAATTATGTTGTGGTTTATTAATTGGTGTGGCTTATATAGTTACTGTATCAGAGCGTGTAGTGTGCTGCAAGAACGTGCTATACCCACCCACGCATGGCTCTTCAGATGTCTCCATCTGGCCACGGATCCCAACCTTGGAAGCGAAATTCAATGGTTTAAGCAGAATAAGGGCCCTTTTGTCTCAAAAACAAGTGACCCTGAGTTCGGCCCGGGAAACTTATGTCCTTCACATAGCCAACACCCGCACAGAGGTGCAGGCGCTCTTAAACACTGATTTGCCATTTCATTTCTGCGAGCTGGTACACCAGATTTTTAATGCTTCTTCAACGACTGGCCTTGCACATTTTTTTAAACTAGTAAGCAGTGGCCTCGTGACTACGTTTGAAAAAGTTTTTGGTATCATTCCCACGTTTTTCCACACTATTTTTTCGAGTTTGTTTGGTGGACTACCTGTTTTGCTGGCTGTGGCCGCAGGCTTTCTGTTGGTGTTTTTCTTCATAAAACATGGATGCCCATCCTGCGCAAGACGACGTTCAACGCCTCCTGACCCTGTGTCGTAATCGGATGCTCAATTACTATGGAACATTGCCGCTTGCAGCATTAAGCACGGCCTATAGATTGTCATTTCGGTTCACCGACTTCACGTGTGTCCAACCTGTCTTTCACTGCCTGAGCTGCGAGTTCGATTGGGCCATTGATTTATGCCTATGCTTGAGGACTGCTCCTGACGTCGATTTTGATCAGCTAATGCGTCCCGTTGTGGCTCACGAGCTGATCTGTTCTGGCGAGAGAGTTATGGCCTTAGCAGCAATAAATGGAGTCCTGGGCCAATGGGAGATCTCTGCAGCGGCGAATGCCTTTCTGACACACAGCGAGCTGGTGAACCCACCGAGTTGTCCTCTGACATTGCAGGAGGATCCGATGCTGGAGGAGCACGTATGTTCTTTCCCATTGCTAAATTGGATGGCTGAACTATTTTCGGATGATGGCAGTGATTTCATACTGGAGGCTGTTGCAACTTTCTTTGCATATACTTTCCAATCGTGAGACGCATGGAGGGAATGCTTTGTTGTGATATATAACTTTCCCCTCGCTGGAGTGGAGGGATGGACTATGTTCAGCTGATGGAAAGTTCACTCACGTGATGTCGCTGGAGATAACGTCTAGGTGAACATGACTTTGGATATCGGATAAGTGCCTTGGTTTTTTCTCTTACAAACATTTGAAAGGATGCGACCTGGTCATACATTTCATAATTTTTGGACCTGGCGGTAGACTTTTGGTTCAAGACTTTTGTTCTATTTTTTTTAGATTTGAGGCCACTGTAGGCATTCATACATATTCATTCATACATATTCATTCATACATATTTTTAGCTTATTTTAGCTCAAGATTATTGAATTTTGCTTTCAATTTTTGTATCTGATTTAGTATTGCCTTTTCCCTTATGATTAGCGGTGCTCGGACCAATGGGGGGGTGTCATATGGATACTTCATTACATATATTGCGTTAAGTTAGCATGAGTGTATTACATGTTTATACAGCCGGTTTGCCTTCGGCTTCAGTTTTGCACACGACACGTACTTGTTGTTGTAGCTTTCACCCTAGAAGCGGTGAGGTGTTTTATTTGAGAATAATATGTTATTCCTATGCTATCAGCTTTGCCTCGTACACTTGGTACAACTGTC
This sequence comes from Lissotriton vulgaris, assembly GCF_964263255.1. Classification (NCBI taxonomy): domain Eukaryota; kingdom Metazoa; phylum Chordata; class Amphibia; order Caudata; family Salamandridae; genus Lissotriton; species Lissotriton vulgaris. The sequence goes on from NC_141694.1 coordinate 132,563,115, forward strand.
TGCACACTGAGAGCTGCACACTCTAAGATTAACCTAACACAAGGTTGCTGGGAAGTCTGATCCTCGCACCACATTAGACATTAGACATAACACAAATAATGTTGATGCCAACGTTTTTGGGCTCTACGCGGGTTTAAGATAGAGTTACACGGAATGAACGTAGACACTTGGTGCTGCGCATGGAGAGAGCTGGTAGCTGTTGATGTGAACTGCTCCTACTGACATTGAGAGGTATGGGGCCGCCCTGCTAAAGCCCGAATGAGACCTTCTTAGATATAAAATAATATACTCGATAGGGTGCGCGAAATATAGGTGATATCGATTCTATAGGTTTTGCATTATAACATGCTAGCACCTTTTGCTTACTATGGATTGGTGACTATGCTGCTAACTCTGATTTTTATAATCTGCATTTTGGTATTATACAAGATACTGCGTTTGAGAACTTTGCATTGAATAATAAATATTTCAAACTTGCATGTGTGTTCTTTGACTCCCAGTTTTGGTTTGAAATGATTATATAACGAAAGAGTGTTCATGTGTTCCACGACTCCTGAGGTATTCTAAAGATCATGTTCTGGTTTGTCTAAGACATGGTTCATTCCATAATGATCCATGAGACACTGTAGCTAGCTAGGTAAGGAGATTCCTGACACTGAGATGAGTTTTGGATCATCCTAACTCACTAAGGTTCTAGATCTCTATGCACAGTTCTGTGGGAGAACGGAAACCCTGCTACAGCACATAGGAATCTCAGATCTTGTTTCTTTCTCTACTTTGTCCCTCCAACTTCAGAATACCATATATTCCAGTTTGCAATCCAAACTTAAGTCACTTTTCATTGCCTCCACCTCAGCTCTTATAAAGCTGAAATTCTGTTTCCTCCAATTGACCACCTCATCTGTGCCTGCCACCTACTTCCATTGTTGTCCTTCCAACCTGCTTCCAAATGTATTCACTCCCAGTAATCTCTGCATCACTTTTTTACTTCTTTTTTTCTGTATCCACAACAGAAATTGAACATACCTGCACATATCAGTAATTATAATGTATGTAAGCAGTCCCTTTCTTACTTTTCACTATTGCTCTATAAATTAAATTTGATAAAATAATTAAAACAATTAAAGTTCTACAGATAATTTAAAAATATTGAGTATAATAAAATGACCCCTATTAATGTGCCATCCGCAAAAACAGATTTGAGATTTCAACCTCTTCCAATCAACCTCTCAATTTGTTGCAATAATTCAGGGGCTATAAACATGTGTCCCGTTTAAAGCTTATATGATCAAAATATGCTGAATGGCTCCGAAACCAACAATGTCTACTTGTATACAAAAATATCTGAAATGTGTAGAATACGTTCTTTTAACAGGTTCTATTGGCCCCGCCCCAAAGTATTGAACAGAGCTGCTAACATCAGTGTTTTGATTCATCAATCTGGCAAATAATAATTTGTATTCATTTTTATAGATTATCAACGAAACTGGAAATGTTGATTCAAATGAGAAAAACACATGCTATGAATGTCCGCTTTACAGGACCCCACAAAGAGCTGGGATTTTATCATCAGTGGGCCTTTCTACTAACTTTGTAACAACAATCAACCTACCAACACGGATCACAGCGCGCCACTGGATCACCAGGGGAGTGGCTTTGCTTTGCCAGTTGGATGACTAGAAGATTTCAGCCATAAAGGGCGTGTCCTTTACCCAAATAGTTTCCAAAAGCTCATGGAAGGATGCAAATCTGTATCTTTGATGGCAACAAGGGCAGACTAGAACTGGAAAATTAGAGATAAAAGTTGAAAAAAATTTACTAAAATTCCAGGAAATGGCAGATTTCACCAACGAATTCTAATATATTTTTTAAAACATTGCTTTCTTACTTTTAAACATAAACAATGCAAACTCTAACACATATAAATATTTAATTTGCACATTGTAAATAAAATGTTTTATGGCTTAAAATATATGGTTTGTTTTTATTGGGAAATGTATCAAAAACTGAAAATAACCTGAATGAGCTTCAAGATGGTAAAGCTGAAAATATTTCACATTGTCTCCAAATATAAATAGTTTAGAGTTCTGAGTAGCGGTGCTAACAACCTGCATGAGAAAATATTGTCTAAGTTTAGATTGGTTTTCAAAGTTTTATACAGGACCCACTAAGCGCTTCGGGCTTCCCAAGGGTAACAAGTCACTACATAGAAATACCAATACAATAAAATGCAATTCTTCTTTGTGTTGCTTACCTCCTTCCAACTCCGGTCTGCTCCACACACTTCCTTAGTACCATTGTGTTGCTGAGAGTGGAATTACTAGTAACCACAGTTCTTCTCTCAGTTTGGCATGTCTGCAGTTGAGCGTAAACCGATCATGTAACTGCTCCTCTTTCCTTAAAAGCAGTAATATTTCTTTCCACGCTTTCTCCCGCTGATTGAACTTTCCTACCAAAGTGATATATTTCTAATACAATGCTCACCATTGACAGATAGTATTCATCTAATTTCTTGGCTGCACGTCAGTCTTATTTATGGTAATACATAAGGCTGTAGGATTAAATCAATCACACCCATCATCTTCGCGTTCCAGACCTCAGTGGTGCCACAACTTCGTGCTTGACTAATTACTATCTCAGAAAGGGTGATTGCCTTAAACTTAGCCAGGATGAAACAGAAAATGTCAGAGGTGCAAACTTGCCATCTACATGAGAGATCACTCACTGAACTGCCTGCAGAACTAGGGCCGATGGTCCCATGAAGGCACACATTAAAAAGCATAGTATTCCTCTTGGCACAGATCTAATTTTGGAACCCATAGAAAGATTGTCAACAGAAATATTCTAATAATATGCTCAGACCCTATGAAGGATGTTTCCTTACCTACTTTTTTGCTTCAATCCATAGCTGTCCTTTTACTCTCTTGACTTGATGTGAACATATCTTACCTAGGAACACCAAATGTCCTCCCAAACAAATTTCAATTGGTCCAATACCAGTGGCCTTACGGCACCTTCATTTTTAACCTTGCGAGTATATTACCGTAGCTCTCTTGACTCTGTCCAAAGTTCCACTTTCACACGGTATAATATTTTAATCATTATGTGTTAGAACTGGGGGTCTCTAGTTGGCAATGGCTTGCACCTTTGTCCAAGTAGGGACCCTTGCTTCTAGTCAGAGTAAAGGGGCTACACTCCTAAAATAACCCCTGCTCAACCCTGTGGTAGCTTGGCACGAGCAGGAAGGCTTATCTCAGAGGCAGTGTGTAAAGCATTTGTGAACACATACAGTAAGACAGTGAAAACACTACATATGGATACAACACTGGTTTTATAAGAATAAGTATTGTTTATATAGACGTCACACAGACCCAAATGAAACAAATCCACAATACAGTAGTAAGAAAATGACTTTAAGATGGTAGACATAACTCAGTTCACTTTAGATGGTAAATGCGACATGTTTCTCACAAAGTACCTTCGGATGCATCACGCAAGATAAACAAAAGGTTCGCAGGGAGAACAATGCGTTGGTTCTTTGCTTCGGGGGAGGCGATGCGTCTGTTCCTCAGTGCTTGCGCAAAGTAGGGGATGCGTCTGTTCCTTACCGGAGAGGAGGTGATGCGACGATCTCGTGATGCGTCCCAGTTGCGATGCGACAAGATGGCACCTTGATGCGATGCAACAATTCGGTGTGATGTGAGAAGATGGGGCCCTTGATGCGATGCGACGATGTGAAGACGATGCGTGCACGCCCTATGGCCATGCGGCGACTCTGTAACTTTAGTGCCGTGACAGGCCCTGCGATATGCTTTTCCGGTGATGCGACGGCGACCCTTGCGGTGGCGACATGCTTCTCGGGTGATGCAACGACACACAGCTGCGATGGAGACACGCTTCTCCGGTGATGCGAAGGTGACCCTTGCGGTGGTGCACGCTTCTCCTATGATGCGACGGTAACAGCTGCAGATTCGACACGCTTTTTCTCGATGTCTCGCACTTCCATCTCCCAACAACATGCAGACTTCTGCAGACAGAATTCCTAGCAAAGAAATTCAGGCGGAGCTGGTGGTGAAGTCATGTACCCCCTAAGGCTACAGCAGGAGGCAAGGACAGTTCAAGCCCTTGGAGATTCTTCTTCAAGATGATGAAAGTTGCAAATAAAAGTCTTTCTCCTTTCCTTGGCAATAAAGAAATCACTGTAGGCCAACCCCAGCAATTACAACTGGTACAGGGGAAGTAGAAAACTCCTGCAGAGTCTCTGGTTCTTTTCTTTGGCAAAAGGTCCATCTTGATGTGCAGAAGTGATCTAAAATTCTCGGGTCTGGGTTCCAATATTTATACTGCAAAATCCTTTGTCTCTGAAGGCAGAGAGTGTCTGTACCGAGTCCAAACCAGTTCTGGGTGCATCCTGTCAGTGCACAACTTCTTCTTTTGTCAGTGTGGGCCAGGGTCATCAGACGCACCACAGGAGATGGAGCCAGCATTGTGGAAGGCAGACCCAGCCCTATTCAAACCAAGGTTCTACTCCTCCCACCACTCCCAATGCAGATAGGTCTATTTAGCCTTGTGCTGACTCACCCTGTCTCCTGGAGCCACCCCAGTCCTTGTCACTCACAAATCAGACATGCAATACACAACCTAGCAGAGGCAGGCTGGATGGTTAGGCAAGAAAATACCTACTTTCTAAAAGTGGTATTTTCAAACACAGAATGTTAAAACCAACTTCACTAAACAATGTATTTTATCATTCTGAGTTCAGGCATACAAAAGTTGTTTTTCTACCATGTTCACTGGGTCAGTTAGGATTATAAAATGTTATAATCTAACTACCCATTCTGACAGGTAGCCTTGCAATAGTAACAAATGAAATTGGCTGTAATTCACTATCAGGACATGCCACACACATCAGGTTATGTCCTACTGTTCACATACAATGCACCCTGCCCTAAGGCCTACCTTAGGGGTGGCTAACATGTAGAAAAGGGAAGGTTTAGGGACTGGTAAGTGGTTGCACTTACCAAGTCGACATGGCAGTACTAGACTGCACACAGGCTCTGCAATGGCATGCCTGAGACTCACTTTACAAGCTGCTTCTGTGAGTGGCACAATCAGTGCTGCAAGTCCACTAGCAGCATTTAATCTACAGGCCCGAGCACACATGGTGCACTGTACTAGGGTCTGACAAGTAAATCAAATAAGCCAATCATGGAGTCACTAATCCATTACAGTAATTTACCATAGGGAGCACTTGCACTGTGGCACTGAATAGCAGTGACACAGTGCCCAAAGCATCTAAACCAGCAAAACATATTAACACCTTGACTGCTAGAGCAATTCCCCTCCTGTGCTGGAAGTTCCTATATTCCATGGATCACGTCGAGCTCAGCTCGTCATGAGCACACGACCAGTGTACTGCATGACGAGCTGAGCTCGTCATGAGCAGGGAAGGGGTTAAAAACAGGAGACAACAGCAAAAATGGAAGGGAGACTCACTCCAATGGTACCAGGTCTAACATTATGCATAACACGATCAGCACCAAGGAATCGGACCAAAGGTTCCTCCAACAAAATATTCTTACCACCTTTCTTTCAAACACACTTTTATTGATTAAAGTAGCAAACTTCAACAACTGCCGACTGAGAGGACATTCCTTCCTGCTAACAAACTTTAAAACTGTATCCCTTCCAGATAAGAAAATAGCAAATCTATCTTGCTTTACAGAAAGAAGGTACACATGGCTCTCCAAACTCCTGAGTAATCTTAATTCTCCCTTTTAAAGGCCACTGACCTACCCCTGAAAGGCAGTAACGTCCTGCACAACAAACCACCGTAATGCAAACATAACCTGGCACATACAAGAGGACCTCATGAATGCCCCAAACAATGACCAAGCTATTCTGAGGACCTAGATCAAGAAAACTAACTGGAACAATGTAGTAAGTCACTCACCATTTGCACACATACCTTCAGAAGCAAGTTCACTTCAACAGGGCTAGACCATGTTTCAGGGTCTCATTCACCACACCCAATGCTTTCCATAAAGGACATAATACATGCACACAATGTGCAAGCAAACACACAGGTCCACCTGTAATCAGTTCAGAAATGTTAAGATCTACAATGCAAGTTAGCGCTGTTTCCCTCGGGAGCAGCGTCCCTTCAATGCACTCCGGAGAACACGTTCTTTGAATTTGTTCAATAAAAATTCCTAGAATTTAATTCATGCATTGTATATTTTATTCTTATTCAATGATTTTCATGCTTCACATTATTGATTCATAATATGTTCAAGCGTATATTTCTTGTCAGCCCATTGCATTTCGGGCATTTGCCCTTCATCAGGGCACTTATTCCTGAAAGCAACCAAGTGTAGCACATATTTAATATGTTGTGATACAAATACAAATAATTATCTACTGATATGGTGCATATGCTAATGTTTATCAGTTTTATCACACAAGGGACGGGTTTCAAGCAGGATTTTAGTCAACACTGCTCCCGAGGGAAACAGCGCTAACTTGCATTTTATCGACCCTCAGCACAGGGGGTTTTACTTCAAAGCACCACCCAACTTACAAACAGATCTCATCTTAATTCAACTCGTGTGTGATTTCCACATTCCACTTATTGGACTCCACAAGATCTACAATGCCTCATAATGGCAGTTGTGAGTTGAACAAATGCTATGTAACCACCAGCTCATGTATGGGCAACTCCACCCCAAAGCTCACACTCTCCTGTATCATTATTTCTATACTCGCACATGCTGTCCAAATCCGTATCCCTCTCACACACTCAGCTACTCTCCCAAAATAGCCCCTCCCTTCTTCTTCCCAACTCTATTCCCAAAGGCCTCATCTAAAGTACCATGCAATGCAGGATTCGCATTGCGAATTATTGTGGGGCATCAAGGGTGCTCGTTTTACAGTTTCCATCTGCTTACTATCACCGGACTTGAGGCCTGGAGTGGTAGTAATTCCATTTGCCATTCACAATTTGCAGTGTTTTTTGCAATGTTTATAGAAAAACATCAGCTCTTAGATAACACCCAGTTCGGATTTAGGAAATTCCATGGGACAGAGACAGCCCTGATTAAAGCGGCCGACGATATCAGGGTAATCAGGGACCAGGGGGGCACAGCCATTCTGGTCTTGTTAGACCTATCCGCAGCCTTCGACACGGTCGACCACACCATCTTGGTCGACCGGGTCGAGGGTTTTGGAATCTGTCATACTGCCAAAAATCTAATCGCGTCCTTTCTTGCCAAAAGAACGCAGGCAGTCATCCTAGGACCCTTTCAATCGGCCCAACTCTCAGCCCCATGCGGTGTCCCTCAAGGCTCATCCCTGAGTCCGACACTATTTAATATCTACGTGTCGGACCTTGCTAAAACCATCAAAGCACATGGGATGAGCCTAACCTCTTACGCCGACGATACCCAACTAGTGTTGGCAATCAAAGGGGACGGAGATCAAGTGGCCGAACAATTCAAGAAAGGACTCCTAGATATAGGAGATTGGATGTCAACCAACTGTTTAAAGTTGAACTCTGACAAAACAGAGGTACTTATTTTTGGAACCCTTCTGCCAGCATGGCCTTCGAGTTGGTGGCCTGACACCTTTGGTATGCCTCCTATCCCCGTTACCAAAGTCAGGAACCTTGGCATCATCTTCGATGATGCCCTAAATTTTATGGACCATGCCAATAAAACGGTGTCTTCAGCACATCTAAAGCTTAAGATGATCAGGAAAATACACCCTTTTCTACCTGAATCAGCCATTAAGACACTGGTCACATCTCTTGTTTTGTCCTCCCTGGACTACTGTAATGGTCTCTTTCTAAATGCTCAAGCCAGAGTCATTACCAAATTGCAGACCATTCAAAACGCCGCAGCACGCCTGCTTGCTGGCAAAACCAAATTCGAATCCATCTCCAATAGCATTAAAGACCTTCACTGGCTCACCGTGCAGAAAAGAATCCAATTCAAAGCTTTATGCATTGTGTTCAAGGCACTTAACAACCAAGGCCCCCAGTTTTTAAGAGACCAACTTCAATTGCACAAACCTTCTAGAGCCTTAAGGTCAGCCACCCTAAACCAATTAGTTACCCCCCGTACCAAAACTGTCACCTGGGGCGATCGCCGCTTTCTGGTGGCCGCTCCCAGGCTTTGGAACACTCTGCCCCTCAACATCAAGCGAAGTCCCACCCTCCTTCAATTCCGTAAGCTTTTGAAAACCTGGTTGTTCACTCAATAGTCTATCAGCTCAGAGGCATTTACAAATAATTGGTTTACAGCGCCAAGACGCCCACGGGTATAAGCAGCGCTTTAGAAATGTTAAAAATAAATAAATAAAATAAACATTACAGATCCATACACTGGTGGCTTGAGTACATTTCCATGAAATGATTTCAGAATTCTCAAATTGTGACACTGATCTGATTAATTATTCCTTCTCCTTCGTACATTTGCCTTGCAGTGCTTATTTTTGAAATATAAAGTATGTGTAAGAACAATTTCTAGCTTTTTCAACAAAAAGAAGGGTCTTTTGTTCAAAGATTACGATAGCAAAATGTGGCTGCAAATTGCACACCGACTTTTTGTGAATCAAATCTGATTTTGCGAACCGACTTGTGAGCAAATAGGGCTGATGTATGAAGATTCTATTCACAAAAAGTGGCTGGCTATTGACATCAACATTTTGCTAATGGAAACTGATCTATGTACTGCCCTGCCTAATGATTATGCACCAGGGAGGTCATAATTTTCGACTCACTACAATGTGTCACAATCACAGGGATGGTGGCCTCCAAGGATCAGCTGGCCACCATTCCTGTGATTGCTTCTAAAAAAAAATAAAGGAGCCCGATTACTTTAAAAGAAATGTTACGACGGGGCGTGGCCAAGATGGCGGGGTGAGCGGACGCTTCCTCCCGTAGCTCCTCCGGCCCGGCTCAGCTCGAGCCCCTTTCTTGCGCTTCTCTCCCCCCGCTGATGCTCAGCGAGTGAGAGGAGGGTGGCGGAGTACTTGGCGCGCACATTGATGTCACTTTGGCCCGGATCGCCTCGGAGGAAGCACTTCAAAAGTTTGGTCAAAGATCGAGGAACGGAGGAGAGCCTGGGAGGCGGAGCGAACTGCAGTGCTGTCCAGACGCCTCGGCTGGGCCTGGTGCTGAAAGCTACAGATCCGGAGGGGATCGGACCCGCCGTGTGCCGGAGGATAGCGGAGCCCTACGGGCGAGGTCTTGGCGGCACGGACGACTTCGGATTTGTGATTTGCGCTTTGGCCCCCCGGCTAGCGACGGCGACACGCTGCGCTGTGCAGGCCCCGGCCCCGTGAACGACAATCGGTGGCCTCAGCGCTGGGATCGGACCACTCGGGCCCATCTGTGACGCTGTGGGACATTGGCTGTGGAACTTCTCCGACTGCTGTGTTTCGGGGGGGCCCCGGCAGTGTCGCCAGCCGGGACCGCTCTACCTGACCCCGCCCTGCCGCCATCTTGTCCCTGGAAGACTGGTGTTGGTGGCCTTCATCGGTGCCCTTGGCTGGCGGGCGCTGGCATCCGCCTCTGCTGCTATACTAACTTTCTGTGGGACGTGCTGAAGGGGGGCCCCTGCTTCGGCTCCCGGTCGCCGCCCCAGTAGGGCGCCGCGACTGGCAGGGCCCGGACTGGTCCGCCATTTTGTCGCTTGTGACGCAGCACCCCTGATTGCAGAGTGGTCCCCACATCTGGCGCTCACCGGCGACTGGGCAACCCTGGGGCGGCCGGACCTGTGCCTTCTCGACCACTGCCGCGACTACGATGACTGGGAGAGGTGGCTCGAGGAAGGGGGACCGTACCCTGCCGGATATGCTTGGCAGGGCCCAGCAGCTGCGGGACAGAACACAGCCGTCGCCGGGGTCCTCCCGGGCCTCGGCGGAGGCGACTGGAGGCGAACCGCCCGTCACGAGGTCCTTTATGGAGGAACTGTTTAGCTCCCTCAAGGAAGACTTTCAAACGCTAAAGAGGGAAGTGGCCAGTGAGGTCCGTGAAGTACGCAGAGAGGTGGAGGGCCTCGGCGAACGAGTTGAAACAGTAGAAACGGCGGCCCAGCGCCGGGACGATGAGATAGTCCATCTTCAACAGGATGTTCTCCGCCTCCGGGAGCAATGTGTTGAGCTCCAGGCCCACTCTGAAGACCTTGAGAACAGGTCCCGGCGGAACAACATCCGGGTGCGTGGTGTCCCATCCGCGGACGAGGGGGCCGACTTGGTGGCCTATTTGCAGGACCTGTTCCGAGAGATCCTGGGGGAAGATGCAGACTTCCCCGTCCGCATTGACAGAGCGCATAGGGCTGGTCGACAGCGCCAGTCATCGGCGCCCCCACCGGACATTTTGGCATTCTTGCCCGACTTCTCGCTGAAAGAACGAATCATGGCGGAGGCCCGGAAGAAGCAGCCTCTAACTTTCCGGGAGCGGCCTGTAGCGCTATACCAAGACCTGTCCGCCATCACGCTGCAGAAACGCAGGTCCTTCAGGATTGCCACTGACTTTCTGCGCGAGCACGAGACGCCTTACTCCTGGGGACACCCTTTCCGTCTGATCTCCCAGACGCTCCCTACAAGACATCTGTGGGGTTCTGGGGCTCACAGCTACGGAGGAGGATGGAGCCACACCGTCGTGGAGGCCCCCGGAGAGAAGGAGCCGACGGAGGTCAACGAGGAGACAGTCGCCGGCGAGGGCAGGCTGTCCCGATTCCCCTACTATCAGGGCGGACATGGCTGATGCTTTGAGGGCGGCGGCCGGGGACTTGGCCGACTCCAATAGTGTGGCCTTGACGGCCTGAATTCACTCCGGGGGGGAGAGGTTCTTAGCTTCACGTTGCTGGGTTTGGGGCCCGGGGTCGGGGGGGAGCGGATGGAGGTGAGTGGCTGAACGTCCACTTAACTGTTTTCTACGGACTTGCCCGTTTTGGGGCTTGACTGAGACAATGGGGTGTTTAAGTTTGTATTCGGCTAGTTGCCATGGGTGTGTTTTGGGGAGATGTAGGGGTTGTTTTGTTGTTGGGGAGGTCCCGTCCGATGTTGCCCATACCCACGCTTGGCCTGTGTTGGCCTTTCCCGCGCGCCTGCCCCATGCGCCCCGCCCGCTGATCCCTTACTTGCTACATAGCGTTTCTGATCCCCGGGTGGAATGCCGTCCTTAAAGGTAGTGACCCTTAATGTTAAGGGTCTGAATAACCCCGTGAAGCGCAGGGCGATGCTATCATTGTTGGAGGGGATGCAGGCGGATATATGCCTCCTGCAGGAGACTCATTTACTGTCCCGAGATTGCCACAGGTTGCGCTCTGCCAAGTTCCCCACCCAGTTCTTCTTCTCGGCGGCGAACAAGACCGCGGGAGTAGCCATTCTTTTAGCGAGCTCCTTTAGGGGGGAGGTTCTGTACAAGCATGCCGAACAGAAGGGGAGGCTCCTTGCATACCGCATGCGCCTAGGGGGAATAGCTATTACGGTTGGCTCAGTTTATAGCCCAAATGATCACCAGGATCGTTTCCTGGACTCAGTGTTGGTGGACGTCACTGCCTCTCCCGACCGCCATGTTATCCTGGGGGGAGACTTTAACATTGTTTTCGACTCTGCTATGGACAGGTCGGCGCAGCGCTCCCCGCAGACGGGAGAACTTTCCCACGCGGTGAAGGATCGGATTGTGGAGATGGATTTGCACGACCTCTGGCGCTCTATGCACCCCACTGACAGGGACTACGCCTACTTCTCCCATGCACACCGCACCTACTCGCGGCTGGATTATCTCCTGGTGAGTGGACCAATGCGCACGGCCGCCACGGCGGCGGACATTGGGGTCCTGTCCCTGTCCGACCATGCGCCAGTCTCCGGCGTTTTCCAGTGGCCGGTGGCCTCTCCCTCTCGGGGGACATGGCGTCTTCGCGATACCCTTTTACATAAAAAGTCTGTTGTGAAGCGCATAGGGGAGGTCATACAGGATTATCTAACTCATAATGGCAACTCCGACACGTCACAAGCAACGCAATGGGCGGCTTTGAAGGCAGTCCTCCGGGGGGATTTTATTTCCATCTCCTCTGCCGAAAACAGGGAACGGCAACGTAAGAGGGACGAACTGACCGCGCAGGTCCGGGAGCTTGAACAGGTCCATCGCCGTACAGGGGCTCCGAGAGTTTGGAGGCAATTGAAAGCGGCAAGGAAGCTCCTGTCGGCACTGGATCTTGATAGGGCGGAGTATGCCGCTTTGCGCCTAAAGCATGCCTTCTACTCAGGGGGGGACAGGTGTGGTAAACTCCTGGCCCACCGGCTCCGGGTCGCACAGCAGCGTAGTGTCGTGAAGGAACTGGTGGGCGCAGATGGGGTTGTCGTTTCTGGTGACGCAGAGGTGGCGGAAACTTTTCGCAGCTTCTATGAAACGCTGTATGCTGGGGAGCCCTCCTCGCCGCGAGACGCCGAGGACTATTTGGAGTCAGTGGCCCTCCCGGTGCTGGATCCCGCCCAGGCGGACCATCTGGAGAGGGACATCCATGTTGAGGAGGTAATCTCCGCTATAGCGCGACTGAAGCATGGTAAGGCCCCGGGCCCGGATGGCTACACGTCCTTGTTTTATAAGACCTTTTGCACCACTGTGGCCCCGCTCTTGGCTCGACTGTTTAATTCTTTCTCCGAGCCTGGCACCATCCCACCGGACCTCCTGAACGCAATGGTATCGGTCATCCCGAAACCCGGGAAGGACCGGGCCTTGTGTGGTTCGTACAGGCCCATCTCGCTCTTAAATGTCGACCTCAAGTTATATACGGGGATCCTAGCGTCCCGGCTCGGCCTACACCTACCAGGACTGGTGGAGGTGGACCAGGCTGGCTTCGTACCCGGTAGACAGACGGTTGACAACACTAAGAGGGTGACACATGTCCTAGAGAAGGCCTCGCGGATCCCGGGGGAGCGGATGCTGCTATCAGTTGATGCGGAGAAGGCCTTCGACAGAGTTCATTGGCCGTATCTCGAGCTGGTTCTCGGGAAACTGGGTATCGGTGAGAAATTCCGCACCATGGTCTTCAACTGTTACAGACGTCCTTCAGCGTCGGTGCGGGTCAATGGGTGTAGCTCCGGCAGTTTTGCTATCGAACGCGGTACGAGACAGGGTTGCCCCCTCTCGCCGCTTCTGTTTGCCCTCTACATGGAGCCGTTTGCTCAGAGGATTCGCAACAACCCGGACGCTATTGGGGTCAGGATGGGCCAATATACCCACACGGTCAGCCTCTACGCGGACGATGTCCTGCTGACCCTAGACGACCCCAGGAGGTCGCTGCCTGCTTGCGTCCAGGAACTGGATGCCTTTGCGCGTGTGGCCGGCTTCAAAATGAATATGAACAAATCGGTGGCGTTGGATGTGTCCTTGGCGGCAGATACCAGGAGGGACCTTCAGCGTCTTTTCCCCATGCAGTGGTCCTCGTCTACGGTGACATACCTGGGGATCCTGCTGGCGCCCACACTGCCCGAGATGGTGACGGCCAATTACACTTCCCTCGGCAGGAAGATCAAGGAGGAACTTGGCCGCTGGGGCAAGGGCCTTCTGTCTTGGCTGGGTCGCATCGCGGCGGTTAAGATGACGGTGCTGCCCCAGATTCTATACCTCTTTCGCGCTCTGCCTCTCCAACCCCCTGTGGGTTGGATAAGACAAACGCAGGCTGACATCTCCCGCTTCGTTTGGCAGGGCCGCAAGCCGCGGATGAAGAGGGTCCTCTCCACGCTTGCTCCGGAGGCAGGGGGTCTTGGTATCCCGGACCTCCGTAAGTACTTTCAGGCGGCGCAGTTGCGGTACCTGGTGGAGTGGAGCAGGTGGGAGTCCGACAAACACTGGCTTTTTCAAGATCAGGCGGTAGCGGGCCGCACCCTCCAGGAGGTTCCGTTCTTACGCCGCGCGCATCGCCCTGCTAATCTCTACGCCGCTTTTGTTACACTGGTCCCCCTGAGGGTGTGGGATGCGGTTTGCGAGGTTCATGACCTGACTACCTTCCCCTCGCCGTTCACGCCCATAGTGGGCAACCCGGACTTCTCCCCAGGGATGGAACCGGGAGCCTTCTCCCATTGGGTGAGCGCGGGCTGTAGGGCGCTTTTCCAGTTCTACGGGCCGGAAGGCGTGATTCCTTTTCAACAACTTCGGCAGGAATTCGGTCTGACGGAGACGGACAGACTGCGCTATATGCAGGTCTGACACTGGGCTCTCCAACCCCAGGTGCGCGACGCCGCTGCTCGCCAAATCACATCGTATGAGCGGTGGTTGGTGACTCGGGTCTCGGATGCCAAGCTGATTACCGATTTGTATAAATTCCTTCAGCCCCCGGCGTTCCACTATCATAACCCGGGGAGGGAGCGCTGGCACAGAGAATTGGGTAGGACGCTCAGCCATAAGGAGTGGGACAAAATTGCATATCGGGCGCGGCATTCTGCATATCACACGGGACTTACGGAGACCTTTACTAAGGTGTCCACTTATTGGTACTACACCCCGGAAAGGCTGTATGAAATGCATAGACACACTGACAAGGGGTGCTGGCGGGAGTGCGGACAGGAGGGTACCCTCTCACACATTCTTTGGGCTTGTCCGGTGCTGACCGCTTATTGGAAGGAGGTTTTGGATGAGGTGGATAAGCATTTTGAGATTGAGCTGCCGCGCTTCCCAGCGTATGTTTTGTTGGGCCTTCCCAATGACCTTATGTATCCGTTGAAGTCCCGCAGGGGTAGACAGATTGCGATTGCGCTGGGCTCGGCGGTCCAGAACATTCTTGTCCACTGGCGCACCACCACTGTCCCCTCCATTACGGGCTGGCTGCATAGGCTCTGGCTGGTGTTGGGAATGGAGAAGATGTTGCTTACAGTGGCTGGGGATGTAGATCAATTTGAGGAGCTATGGCAACCCTTCCTAGCACTACTGTCCACGGAATTCCGGGAGCTCACCTGCCCGAGGTACCTTAGACTTCTTAGGCTGACGCCACCGACGACCCCGGTGGATTAGACTGCACGGGAGACAGGATCTTAGGGGATGGGGTGTGGGCTGATTGGGGCGGGTAATACTAATACAGGGCCATTGGACGGGGGAGTTGGGGGGTTGTTTTCTTTCTCTTTCCTTTATTGGGGTTGGGGGATCGGAGGGTCTGGGCTGTGCCTTGCTGTGTCGCTGATGATTACCCGCGCTTGGCTTTAGATGGGATGTTGAGGCGCATGCGAGGGTTACACAGAATGCCTATTTGCCTCACATTTGCTGTATTTTTCTTCTGGTCCACCGGACTACTTTTCACCAACGCTCCTGAGCTGCACTCCTTCCTTTATTGTGCTGTATGTAACCTTAACCTCCTATTCCCCTCCCCCATGTTTTTCTTGTCTTAATAAAAATGCTTTAAACCTAAAAGAAATGTTACTGTTTTTAAAAAATAAAAAAAGCATTTTACGAAAAAGTTTTAGTGAGAGTTGGCAGACTACTGCCTACTCCCCCTGAAACATGCACACCACGTTACAAAGGCAAAGGGGTCCTAAAGGGACCCCTTGCCTTTGCAAATAGATTACCACCCCAACATGCAGTCAAGGAACGCGCATCTGCCTTCGTGAGCTAAAATCAGATCTGAGCACAGCTCCACCACTTACCTGTGTATGCAAAGTGAGAGAAGCGGGGAGGGGAAATCTGGAGACTCGCTTATATAATACCCAGTGCAATACAGCGGTCTGGCTGGAGCCTTCTACGTCAGTTGGGGATGTGCATAGGAATTTGAAACAGAAAACACTGCCCTTTGAGGTTCTTGCAAAGGAAGACAGCCGACAACCCACTGAGATGGCTACTGAGAGTACTGCCGGCACCACTGGTGGCTCTGACCCCCCAGGACTGGACGTTCCTGACCTAAACATGGTGGTACCACATCTGCCTTCATTTACTCAGCAGCCTAAATGGCAGCCCCAGCTCCTTCTCTGAATTTTTTATACTCCCCACCCCCCTTCTTTTACCTCTATCCTGTAGGGGGGACATGCTCTTCCACTACTTGTCTATGCTACTGTAGCGTATGTATCTATTCAAAACTGTTTTTCCGGAACGCTGAGAACTAAGCTACATGGCTGATGCCCGGTGGAACTGCTAGACAGCTATTGAGGAGATTGGCCCTGGTTTCCCCCTCGACTGTCACCTACCCAGCTGGACATTGGGCACAGTTCTTCCTCGTCTTCCTGCTATGGCTCCTTCCCCTCCTTTCCTACGAATTCTCGCAACTTCGTTTTTGTTCACTGTACCTTACTACACTATTGTAACTGATGTAACTTGTAACGCAATGATCCTCTGGTAAAGCGCTCTGATACCTCCGGGTCTAGCCAGAGCTATATAAAACTTTTTTGATGTACCTTGTAATACAACTATCCTCTGGTAAAGCGCTCCGATAATTCCGGGTCTAGCCAGCGCTATATAAAGCTTTTCAAAGCAAATCAACTCAAAACTGTTTTTCCTGAACACTGAGACCTGAGCAACATGGCTGATGCCCGGTGGAGCTGCTAGACCGCTATTGAGGGGATTGGCCCTGGTTTCCCCCTCGACTGTCACCTACCCAGCCGGACATTGAGCACAGTTCTTCCTCGTCTCCCTGTTATGGCTCCTTCCTCCCCTCCCTCCTACGAATTCTCGCAACATTGGTTTTTGTGTCCTGTATCTTACTGTACATTTTAACACAACGATCCTAATTGTAAAGCACTCTGATACCCTCTAGGGTCAAGTTCGCACTATATAAAACTTTATAAATAAATAAATAAAACATGTGAGTTGGTAACTTTTCAATTGTTTGGAACTAGAATTACAGTTGCAAACCATTAAAACAATTTCCACAATGGGCCCATTCCAAATAGTGATTCGTTATCCATTTCTAAACCCATTTTCCAATTTGGAAAAACTTTTTTTAATTAAGTGAGTTTAGTAAATCAAAAGCTGCTTTTTAGCCGTCACAAATCCTCCAATTTAACAAATCGAAGCGTTTTGCGACCCTTTAAAAGTTTTGTGCATCAGGCCCATAGGTCGCTCACATAATACCAAATCGCAGGAGGTCGCACAACAACCTTCCTATTAATGCTAATTAGGCAGTTTGCAATTTGTGACCCTCTTGTACAATCACAAGGATGGTGGCATTCAAGGGGCAACAGACCACCCACCATACATGTGACTGCTTTCCTGAAGAGTAAACATATTTTGAAAAGCAGCTCAAGTTCCTTAAAGAAGCCTGGGCTACTTAAAAAAAAAAATCCATTTTTGAACAATTCAGTGACGGCAGACTGTGGTCCTCTGGACCACTGCTTGCTTCCCCTACTTCTCCTCAAGCTGCCACGCCGATTCCCACAGGTAAGGTGTCCAAAGAGGACTCATTCCTCTTTGCCAGTTAGTTGCCACCTCGACTTGGGGGTCGGTAACAGATCAATTGTTTGCAAACGGGATTATGTTCGCAAACCATTCATGCATGCCTTAGGGGCCTGCAAGTTGAAAGGAACGCCCTTAACACACCTCTTCCCAATTGTAATTCGGCATGGGTTTTTATACCTGTTTTGTGACAGTTTTCCAAATTGCAAAATGGGAATAGTGCATTAGAAAAGTGATTTCGCGTTTTTAAACCCTGTAAGTCCTGGTTTGCAATTGCTAAATCGCTTTGTGCACCAGGCTTGAACTTCTGCCTTTTTGATAGGGCTTCAAAAGAAAATTAGAAACATTTGTGATTAAACGTTTAAATAATGTACTGCCATTTTAGTATGCTTTCACAAACATGCAGGATTCGGAGGAGCCTTCATTTCTATAAAAAAAATGTCAGTAAAAACATTCCCACTCACTAACGTTAGTTTATGAAAAGCTGTACTGTTCTAGTGTAAGGAAGTTTCATATTGAATAATTTTTGGCAGTTGCTTTCTTCTCTTCATGTGGTTGCTTATGTAATTTCCTGCCTTCTGCACTCAAAAAACAGAGCAGCTCAATTCATGCTGCGTTCTCACTGCATCACAGCCTTTCTGTGCAATTCAAATTGTTTTCAGCACGACATCACGTTTAAGGTGTGTCAGGGTGTATTACTGGCTTTAGGACATTAATAGCAAAACAATGCCCCCCTTGTGCTCAGGGGCGACTGGGACGCAAAATAGGCCCGGCCACAAAATAGATGTGGCCCCATTAGTAAATTGGGTAATAGAAAAGTGAACCACGTTTATATATAGTGAAACTGAACTTTTAAAGACATGCTGTCTGGGTGATCTGTGAAACGGGGTGAGGCGCAGGTGTTTGTCCTTGCTGTAATCCAAGTGTGTGAGATTGTATTAAGGAAATGTATCAGTGAAATTCAATATGTTCGTCTCTTATGAAGAATATAAAGTGATTGACTGCTGGTCTGCCCACAATACCATATTGTGCTATTTGTCCAGCAGCATTTCCTTCTGTGATATAAAAGCATTCACAAAGCAGCTTGTTCTGTCCGTCAATCTTGTCCCCGCCTTCCCTCTCTCCTGGTTCTCCTTGGTCCTCAGACACAATAGTCCATACGGAGAAGATAGTCTCCAAAGAATGAAAGATCAGCCACTGTGATTCGTGGACGTGTCTTCCACAGAAATCATCTTTGGTGGCTACATCCAACTTTTATATCCCAAAAATGTGATAAGGATTATTGTGGGGTGTTCGGATATCAATTATATTTAATAGGTTCCAATCATTGTAATAGTGTTTTTGGAGCCCCTCCAAATTCGGAACATTTCTAATGACTTGTCATCATATTTGAAATGTATTACCTGTTAAATTGAGCCCTGATGAAGTTCCAAAAGGTTCTATCTTTGGGGAACGAAACGCGTTGGCTGTTTTTATGAACCATCGAGAAATAAAGGAAGAGATAAAAAGAAATAACAACGGACTACTTATTTTTGTGTTCGGTGCACCTCCTATTGCTCTAAGTATTTTGGGAATCTGTAACCAGTGGCATCAAAAGGCAACAGGTGCTGGAGTATTGTGCACAATCACCCTTATACGGCAGCAGAGATATAGCAATAGTGCTGTAGGATGACAAATTGGCTGTGCCCAATGGACCACACTAGCTGTAGTAACTTGATTGCAATATGCAATCAAGTCCCGAGGTAAGTGGGCCACATATGGTATGTATGTACACGTAATGTCACAATTTGTGACATTACATGCTGATGTCACACATACAAGTGGGCACTAAGCTCGCTTGTATGAATCAAATCCAGGACCAATATGTTTGAACCCAAGGGGACTTTGTCACCTTTTCATGCTCTAACACATTGGTCCCCATTCAGTAGGCGATGCGTCAGAACTGAAGCACCGTCTCTGTATTTTGACGCATTGCAGGAGTTGCGTTGGTTTTCACGCCAACTCCAGCAATGCTCCAAAAAGCCCTGCGTCATGGTGTGCAATATTGTAAATATAGCTCATCCATGGTGGTGCAAGGTTTTCTCCCACAGGCGCTAGAAAACTGATGCAGCGATGCGTCAGTTTCTTGTAAATGAGGTCCTGTATGATTATTCAAACTTACAAGCATTAGGTCACACATAGATCTCTTTAGCAAGCGCACCTGAGCAATTTATAGCAAGCATTATCCCAAGAGGTGCTGAATGCACGCAGATCATCAAGCTATTTCACACCCTCGTCAGATACCTTAACACATACAATTAACCTGTGTGGACACTTACCCATCAGATAAAGGTAGTACCATACCTTGGTGGCCAATGTTGCTTGTGCTTAAATTAGAGCAACAGGGAGGTGAGAGGTTTGAATCTTACTGCGGCAAACTCAGCCTTTTATTCTTGGATACAATCAGCACCACCGAGTTGAGGGCGCATAACTCCTTTTAGCAGTGCTATTAAAATGCATGACTGTGGTAAGTGGAAGCACAAGCAAAGGTAGGTATGTATGTATGTGCCTACATATGCAGCTACTTTTATGAAAGTGGTGCTGTGAAAGGGCATGTCACTTTAAGGTGAGCAGGGCTTAAACTCTGGATTTTGCTTGCAGAAAAATGGCAGCCCTGGCAAATATTTTCAAGGCCCCTCAGTCCTGACACCTGCTTTGTCTTTCTTCTGTAGTCTGTCTGACCGGTTTCCCCGTACAACATGGAAGCCAGAGGCAGAGCACATGTGTGGGTGACATAGGCCATGCACTCTTCCTTGCACAGCTCCAAGAATTAGGCCAGCAACACTAACCTTCCTACATTAATTTTACAAACTGGCAATATCTTGGGGTAATTTGACCCTCAGAAAATATTGTGCAAGAGGCAGGGGGTAGTTGGAGTATGAAGAAGGACTTGGGGCCACTCCCCCCCTAAGACACGCATCCATCCTGCGGTTGGGTTCTGGAGTCTCTGGCCCCAGAAGATTGTAAGAAGCAGCAGAGGATGGGAGCATGGTGTACCATGCTACCAGGCACTATGATGATTGTCATATGTCTCTCCCTGTATGACTCTGGCTAGCTGACAGGGACATTTGAGAGAGCACCTGCTGTGGCTTCTCTAGTATGCCTCGATGTCTCAGGAACTTCCACCCCAAAAACATGAGCAACCTATCCAGGCTACCCACAAAGAGAGAGTGAGTAGACGAGCATTTTAAATGTTCCCTTCTTCCTCTTCCCTCACTGGGCTATAGACAAAACACTATTGCCACCCAAAATGCAAGAATGACAGAGGGGCGAGTGAGTGGGAGAGTACAGATAGGAGATGAAGGGAAAGACAGGGAGAGCTAGAAAGGGATGGGATAGAGAGAAAAGGAGATACAAAAGAAGAGAGGAGATGCACACAATATATAGGTACGTAGTCTAACGTAGTGTTCAGTCGTTGGCTTGTGATGATGTATTCCCTCCTGTAACTAGGACCCTATGCACCTTTTGCTATACTTCTGTGCATTTTGCTTGCAGTGAAGGGAGCCATACAGCCGTAGAGGGGAATAGTCTTTCCAGTGGGTAAACGGTCCTTTAAACTTGTGCAGTCAAAACATCTTTGAAGAAAGGTGCATGCTTGGATTGTTACAACTCATTAGTGTCCCAACTCTCTCACAAGGACATTGCCTTGATCTATTTCCCACAATTACTGAACTCTTCTCTGTCACCTCCCAGGGGTTATCTTGGTCAGACCATAGATTAATTAATCTGGAAGGATGACTGTCAGATACTCCATCAAAACATCATGCATATTAGGACATAATGCACTTGTGATGAGTTGGATGAGATACCCGTCACTTTTGTTACATCCACCAAACAATAAATCAGGCCCCTAATCTTTCTTCTGACCCAGAAAACCTAAACGTTCTAACCTTTTGATTTCACTCAACTGCTTCTGGACTCCTCAAACCCTATCTGGAGTTTGTAAAATTCCAATTCAGGGTATGCCTTAATCCGATCTTCCGTGTGAATATTAATGAAGTAGGGCGAAACTGCCCCTCACTCCAATTGCAGGCCATCACAGGGAGCCTCCTTGCATTTACACTTTTGCTTTTATGATTGGCATAACCAAGTGAGAAAACAAAGGAGGAAGATAGTGCAGGCAACACAGACTTCAGTAGAGGGGGTGCTATAGCACTCCTGTACAAATGGAACATATGGGGAACTAGGTGCTGGCCTTTGCTCTCTCAAGATTGGCCATGGAAACTGTACGGGCTAAGATCTTTGATCAGTGGGAAGCACTAAAGATGGGGACCTCACTGTACTCGTGAATATAGTGGTGTCTAGCAAGGATATGCAACCTAGAAGTGACATATCCAACACCCTTCAGCCACTCTGCAAGGGTGTCAACACCGGCGTGGAGGTGAAAAGTTCAAATCAACAAGTTGTTCAAACCTAACTGGCCAAACACAATTCTGATGCTAGGAGCTGGTTCGAGGATCTTCAAGGAGAGAGTTGTGTTGAGTGTCAATAATGATGCACCGGAGACATGTTGAGGTCTGGCCTTCCAAGAAGGCGAGAACCCGACACACAGTGTTTGGCACCTTGCTAACTTCAGATGGAAAAAACAGTGGCATGTCTTAAAATTAGGTGGGAACACTCCTTGTTGCATTCCACATCCCTTGCAAAGCTCCTTTCTGACATGTCAAACCACAGGTCCAGAGACTGATGAAAGAAGGGAACTACAGAGGGCATCCTGCCTTTTGCATAGTAAAATCCTGAGGAGATCAATGATGAACCTCCCACCGCTCAAAAAGACTATGTGACATGGCAGGGACCTCAGAAGAAAGCAGTCACCTCAAAAAGGGGAATTTATATCATGTCTACAAGTGGATATTATGGAAATATTTGAACAGATGGAACAGGGCGCCAACCAGGCAATAAAAGAAGTGCAAAGAGAGTGTCAATTTGTCTTCATTTATTGAATAGTTTAAAAGACAGCCTAATGTCCATATAAACACAATGGGGCATATTCTCAAGAACGTGTGATAACCATCGCAAAAGTAACTTAACGCAGCTTCCAACATCGCAGTCAGTCGCGAGAAAATTACGCTGTGTTAACAAAGCATTCTCAACACAGCTGTACCATGCAATAGTATCCAGATAACGCGTCAATGCCACGCCACAAAAATGTGAAACGCTAACGCAAATAATCTTGCGATGAAGCCAATTGCATCACAAAAATCATCAAAAACCAGCAACAGCCTGCAAATCTCACACGTCTAGCAGGAAAATGCACCATAGAAACGACAGAAACAATCCAAAGGGTGTAGCAACATGGATGCACCCTGACCGAAGGCAGAGGCCAACACGAACACAACAACCCCCACAGACCACCAGCAAGGAAAAACGGGGACGAGGGCGGCCAAGGAGAAGAGAGAGAGGAAGACGGGGTGCAGTATGTAGCAAAATCAGATCAGCTTTACGGAGGTGACAGTACACTACCATCAACTAACCCACAAGTAGACCACCTGGAATGCAGTCGGAGGGTCGAGGAGGCCAATTGAGGAGGCCAAGAGACGCCGGCATGATGTGACAACCTAAACCTGGCACAAACCTGCTGCCAACAGGAAGGCTGCAACAGCGACAGGAGGTGGGAGTCTTGCGCCATAGGAGGAGCTGGAGGAAACCGAGGCCACAGTCATCAGTGTGGAGACGGTACAGGGAGTAGGGAGTACGGACACAGCTCGAGAGAACCTGACACAAAATCAACAGGCTGAGCAACGCCCAGGAACTGGGGGGACAAGGGGAGATGGGCACAATGGCACACATACACAATGAGGTGTAGCACACTGCACACCCACAATTACCCTGGATCATGTCCCTGAATCCCGTGGCACACTGCAGCACACACAAATAGCAATAACAGCAAGCCCACATTGACAACAATGTTGTACAATGCACAAAGCGGACACTGCAGAACAGAGGACACAAGTGGCTCCGCACACGCGCAGAAACATGCCTACTACATCTGACAGAGCTGGAAACTGTGAAATGGAAATGAACGCATACAACCTCACATCCGTCATGTGGTCCAAATGTACACGGTCCTGCATCCAAATACTGCTCCTCCCAAACAGTCACAATGTACATTGTCATACTGTCTGCATGTAAACAAGAACAATGCGACAACATACATGTCAACACAATTTCAAGATGCATCTCCACTTCACATTGCAGAGGGGCACACAACACCTCAGGCAGAAGCCGGAGAGGATTGCCACACCTTTGACACCGACACCCTACAACAGCCCATGGACATCCCACCACCAGGACCCGGGAAGTGAAGCTACTTAGAGGAGTACACAGATCCTGCAACAGACCACACAGCAGGAAGCACCCACAAGCACAGCTGGCTCACAACACTTCACCCATCCACACATGGCACCCCAATGCCAGGTGTCAGAACGCCAAAAGGAGGTGGCAGAACAGGTGTGGGCGGGGTCCGAACCCATGGAAGGTGAACTAGATCACATACGTTGGTGTCTATTTTCCTTCAGGGACAACCTACACCCCACAAAGGAGAGCCACACTGCCATAGAGACATATGCAGATGCACATTCACAGTACAGAACAATGCCCAGGGGCACGCAAGAAGCAGTCACACACCCACGTTGGCTCTGCGTATGATGGCCCAGGCCACTCCCCTTACGAATTGAGTGGGTGACGACAAAGCTACATGTCGAAGCTCCAACCCGCTGCCTGCTGTGACATGTTTTTGCCCCCTGTACACAGCACAATGTAATGTTTTAGGGCCCAGGGCCCTCATGCATACAACAAGACCATAGGGACACACGCAGATATTATGTTGAACTTGCTACGGGCACGTGCGCCCAGCCCCTTCTTTTGCAAGGCCACATATACAGTTACGCCTGTGCTGGATATGTGTGGGGTGAGTGTAAGTCAGCCCGAACGGAGTGCTTGGTGCTGGCAACAACTTGAACAGTGGACACCAGTGCAACAGAAACTGAAAATACCTGCATAACAGAGTCAACTGCTGAGCAACATGGAAGCAGAAGTGTCAATGAGTTGCAGTGCACTGAGGTTGGGGCACCTGGAGTGTTGAGCTGGGGATCAGGCAGAAGATGGCATCCACGACAGGTGCAAGCAAATCCGTCAGCCTGCCAGTACGACCATTTGGACACTGGCATTGGAGGTTAGAATTGGTCCTGGCGGTGGTGGCGTGTGCCTCATGCAGTGATGCGATGTCAGGGCCAGTCAGGACTCGATTTGATGCGTGAGCCCTGGTGCGCTGAAGTTGAGACCGGAGGCAGAGGACAGGGCAGGGCCACAGACACCTGGCGTCGAAGACCCCAGGGCCATCGCCTCAGAGGCCATCAATACCTCAGAAGAAGGGGTCCCGGACCTGACCAGCACAGAGCTAGTGGCCCCGGATGCACAGCGGCCGGCACAGGCACCCTGCGGTGCACTGAGGTTTGGCCATGCGGACTGGGTGGGTCCTCATCGATGTCGAAGGTGCATGTGGTGGAGGGTTGCGGGGGACACTGGAAGGTGTCCTCCAGGGTGTGATGCGAAAGGTCTGATGTTATCCGGAAGCATCAAATGGTGGAGTGGAAAGCAACAGCCTCGTTGCCACAACCGATTCGGTATAAGCTAAATGAGGATGAAAACTACCCCCTAGTCCGTAGACTCAGACGCCACCAATGTACGACTAGAGAGTGTCCATGAATGTCGGGGAACAGACTTAGTGGCACCGGGGCTGAGAGGGGATGCAGTCTGCGATGATGCCGGTACACTGATATGAACTCCGCCATTGCTAAATCAAGACTCTGTGGCCTACTGGACCGCACTACAGGCCGGAGGCAGTGGTCAGCAATGGCCCACAGCCAAATGTGATAGGCTTGCGATGCACAGATTTAGTGACACCAGGGCAGTTGTCGGTAGTGTACGATTACCTTCCTGACGATGATCCTTTTTTCCGCCAAAATGCAACGCGTCATCCTCTTACGCCTCTCCATGTATGCAATGATATGTACTCTGCCTTTGCATAATCGATGTTCAGTTCCAATTCTGTGACCTACTCGAGTGCAGCGTAGGCTGAGAGCAGTAGTCTGCGTGGGCCCACAGAATCTTGTGATTGTGATTGTGATGTACTACTAAGGCCTGGTGGCACCACGTCGAAGGGTGTATAGTGACATACACTCAGTCATAATTAATGTGCTCTGCCATGGTGTAATAAAGACTCAGTTCCAAATGTGTGACCTACTTGTCCGCTGTGCATGCCGGTGGAGTACGTCAACGAGTAAGAGTACTGCAGGCCGTGATGGTCTGAAGTGGCTGCCACAGTTGAAAGGCTCGGGCTTGGAGATTGCACCGGCACGTGGTGGGCCCTCTTCAACACTTGACAGTGTCGGCAGGTGGGCATTGAGGCCTGGGCGCGCAGAGGCAAGCAGGACTGGTTCGGGACCAGCGCCCCGGGGTGCAGCAGGCGCACAGGATCGCTGGCAACTCCGCTTACGGCGTCATCTTCGTGGCGGGGTGAGAGACGCCACCCTGGCAGAGACGTTAGGCATTCCAGAAGGGGACCCCACCCAGAGTTACGTGCCTTTTATTCACACCACTACGCTGGCCTGGCGTATACCGGGCCAGCCCACTCTGCTCACGCTTACGGAGTGGACGTAACAAGCTACATTTCCACGTTCCTCCCCACTGGCTGGGGTGAATTGGTTGCATCCACTGTCCACTACACTCCAAACACCAGCAGTGTGTGTTGCCATGGATATGTGTGTGGTCTGCATACTTGAGTCTGTCCAGCACATACATGCTACACTTGGCATTGTGTACATTCTCATTCATGGGTCACTTGCCTCCTTGGCACATGCTTGGGCCCCACCTCTTCCCACATCCTGCTTTTGTGTGGCTGAGGTGCCATGCCATTGATGGCTAATGTACATGGCTGGCCCAGGTTCCCACAGTGAGTTGTGCTGTTGTGCCTGGTGGGTGTGCATGTTGTATGTGAGCTTGTGACGTGTGTATTTCCTGTGTTGTGAGTTGCATGATTGTGGAGTTGAAGTGTGTGGTGTGTTCATTTGGTATTGGCCAACGAGCAGTGCATTTTTGTGGGTGCCATCCTGGAAGCGCTGGTTGATGATGGACTGTCAGAAGGTGTAGGGCTCATGCACACTGCCTAGGGGGTTGGCAGCGATGTTGACGGGATTCCTCGGTGGTTCAATATTGCCTGGAGATTGGTGGGATACGTGCGCTTTCTGTTGCGCTTATTGTGTGCAGGGTTGCCCGGTGGCACAAGTAGGACATGTGTGCAGTCAATTGCTCCCTGACACGTGTGAGAAACCAGCTGTGGCGTAGGCGCTTTGCTTGGTCTCCGGCTGTTCCTGCGCAGTGTGTGCGAAGTATAGATAGTGGGATACCAAGCTGATGGTGTCATCCATGACCGTTGTGTGGGTCTTGGATTGGGCTGGCTGTGTGACTCCTCCAACTCGTGCGGATATTGGTTAGAGCAGAGGACTTCAACATTTTGGATGCCGAGACCCCCCTGTCAACATTTTCAGGTGTAAGGACCCCCTCCTGACAAAAATTTCTAAACCTCTAGGCAGGGCTACTGGAATTATGAGGCAGGTGAGGACCAAATTATGCGACAGGCTTGACTAAATTGTGTGAGTAGAGAATGTAAATAATGTTCTGTGATGCTGCATATTTTGGGATAGCATTGCTTTATTATTTTGAAATGTTTTAAACACAGTAACACTGAGGAAAGATTTCACCCCATCAGTACCAGTTTAAAACCAAAATACAGTAATTAACATCAGAAAGATGTCTAGTCAACCTTTGTGAAGGGCTCCCACTCCACTGGAATACTCACTGCCACATTAGAAGCTCACCTAGCCATGGCCGGGAGCAGCAAGGGTCCCTTCAAACCCTGGCGGTCTTGTGCAGAGTTAAGCAGTTTACCCATGCCCCTTTCCTCTCACCCCCTACCTTCCACCCCTCTCTACTCTCTTCTCCCAACCTCGGATCCCACTCTCACATTGCAGGCAGATGGTTATTAGCCCCAGGACACCTTTTGGAAACAGTAGCGCACTACAAATGTAAATAATAATAGGCAGAAGCAGGGGATCCACTAGACCCAAGGGGGGGTGGGGTTTAACACTCCCAGCCAGGGCTGGCCTTAGCACTGGTCGCACACGGTGCAACAGTCTTTTCACCTTCTCCATGAATTCCCTCACTACCACTCACCAACAATACACCTCATCTCTCTATGGCACCTGTCTGACAAACATTTCATTTTTTATAGCGCTACTCATAGTTTACTCACACTCAGGGGCATATTACCAACAACTAGCGATAATTATCGCTATGTTGGTTTAGCGGCGATATTTTTATCGCCGAGCTGCGGTGATTTTTATCGCTTAGGAACCTTGCTATTATCAAGGTTTATCTCCTAAGCGATAAAAATCGGCCGAAATGCATGAACATCGCTGAAAAGTCAGTGATATTCATGCATTACCGAGCTAATGCTCTTAGCCATGTTATCCACCTATGTTGGAAGGCGGTGACCCCAGGGGTCAAGATGACTCTCCTAACCACCCGGGACCTCCTCTCCCACAAATACTGCAGAGTTTTATCGAGGGGGAGTCCCCGCCGGGGAGGACTGATCGTACACACTGTCGACACACCACACTTACGAACGGACACCACACAGTGAATCTTTATCAAGTATGAACTTTATCAAGATAAAAGTGAGGATCAATACAGAGCGATCGAGGGATAGCAAAAGTCTTGTAGCAAGGGACCGGGGAAGCGGGACAGTCTTAGGGGGCCAGCTGGCACGCCACGCACCCTGCGCACAGTTCTCAATCCTCGAACTGGGGGGTACGGGGGCTGGCGATGGGACGTGCTGTCCTACTCACTTCGGTTTCAGATGGTCGTGAGGGTAGCGTCGATGGTCCAGCCGGACCAGAGAGTTCTTCAAGCCGCGACGAGGTCAGCAGGGCTTGGTCAGGAGTACTTTGTCGTACTCGTAGGCAGATGGAGCCACGACAGCATCCGCAGGGCTCTGGATGGTAGCAAGTGTCTCTCGTTCTCAAGAGTGGGCCGCAACAAGGTCAGCAGGGCTCCGATGGTTCAGGTCTGTCTCTTCGAGAGTGAGCCGCGACAGCGTCAGCAGGGCTCCGATGATTCCGTTCCGTAGATTCGGGGATGAGCCGCGACAACGTCAGCAGGGCTCGGTGGGTCAGAGTCTGTTCTCCTCAAGGTCAGCCGCGATCAGATCAGCAGGGCTTTCTTGTCCAAGATACAACTGCCGGCTAGATGGAAGGCAGGCTGTCTTATAGTCCAGGAGCTCTTTGATGTCCGGACCCTCAGAGGCAGGAGGCCGGAGGTCCGAGGGCCAAGCGCCTGATTGTCTGGGCGGCTGTGTCTTTGATGCTTTTGGACCAGGCGTCCAGGGAATCCCAGATGCTCATCAAGGCCTGGAGCCAGCTCACTGGGAAGCTAAAAGGTGCGATCGAAACCAGCCCCCAGGGATGGTTCGGAGGTGTGAGTACAACCAGCTCCTCGGGAGGGGGCTGGAGGTGTGATGGAAGTCTTGGTTTCGGGTACTTGGTGAGTCGTTCACTCCCCTGGGTGAGTCGGGGCGCGCCGGACGCGCACGCCTAGCTGCAGCCGGGAGCGGCCAGAGGCTGCCGAAAGGGAAGAAGGCAGCCGGCTGGCCGGGGTGGCCAAACATGGAGTCTGCCGGTCACGTGCATGGGTGCAGGCACGCGGTCTGGAGGTCGTTTCAGGTCCGATGTAGGAGTCTCGTGTATAGTTCTAGGTGGACGGGAATCAGTTCTGTCCGTCGGTCTGGGTTATGGGGGTCAGCGAGGGCCACGCCACGAGGCCGGGTCCAACATGCGTCCCCTCCAGCTGAAAGACGAGGAGAACTACCCATCCTCTTGGGGGTTCTCTTCGCTGAGGCAGAAGAAGCGGGACATGCCGTCGGCGTTGGCGTGGTCGGCACCAGGACTATGTTCCACAGTAAAATCCATCCCTTGGAGGGAGATGGACCAGCGTAGCAGTTTAGAGTTCTCTCCTCTCATCTGCATGAGCCATCGGAGAGGACGGTGGTCGGTCTGGACCCAGAAGTGGGTACCGAACAGGTAGGGCCTCAGCTTCTTCAAGGCTCAGACTACGGCGAAGGCCTCTCGCTGGATGGTGCTCCATCTCTGCTCCCGGGGTAGTAGCCTCCGGCTGATAAAGGCCACTGGATGATCAATCCCCTGGTCGTCCACCTGGGAGAGTACGGCTCCGAAGCCATGTTCGGAGGCGTCCGTCTGGACCACAAATTCTCTGGAGTAGTCAGGAGCCTGTAGTACTGGAGCGGTGCACATGGCCTGCTTTAATTCCTCGAATGCCTTCTGACAGGCGGGGGTCCAACTAACCTTCTTGGGGTTGGCCTTGGCTGTCAACTCGGTGAGGGGGCCTACAATACTCCCGTACCCCTTGATGAATCTACGGTAGTACCCTGTGAGTCCCAGGAAGGCCCGCACCTCGGTCTGGGTGGTGGGGGTCTCCCAGGCATTGATAGCGTCTATCTTGGGTTGGAGGGGGGCTACGAGGCCGCTTCCGACCTGGTGCCCGAGGTATACCACGGAGCTTTGTCCTATTTGGCACTTGCTAGCTTTAATGGTGAGCCTGGCACGCCGCAGGGCGTCCAACACCTCCCAGAGGTGGTACAGGTGTTCGGGCCAATGGGCACTGAACCCGCAATGTCCAACCCGGCCAGGACCTGATTGACCAGTCGCTGGAAGGTGGCGGGGGCATTTTTCATGCCGAAGGGCATCACTCTGAAGTGGAAATGGCCATCTGGAGTGGAGAAAGAAGACCTTTCTTGGGCCCGCTCCGTGAGGCCGATCTGCCAGTAGCCACTGCTGAGATCGATGGTACTGAGGTTCTGAGCCGACCCTAGGCGGTCAATGAGTTCGTCGACTTTGGGGATGGGGTGTGCGTCGGTTCGGGTGACTGCGTTGAGTCCGCGGTAGTCCACGCAGAACCTCAGCTCAGGGATGGTGCCGGGGGCCGCTGCTTTCGGAACCAGGACCACGGGGCTAGCCTATGAGCTGTCGGAAGCTTCTACCACTCCTAGGTCCAGCATTTTGTCGACTTCGGCCTTGATGCAGGCTCGAACTCGGTCGGGGACTCGGTAGGCTCTGTGTCGTACCGGAGGGATGTCCCCGGTGTCCACGTCGTGGACGCACCAACTGGTGACGCCGGGGGTGAGGGAGAAGAGGTCGGAGAATTGTCCCAACAAGTGGCAACATTCTTCCCGCTGCAAGGGGGTGAGGGAGGAGGAGAGACTCACTCCCTCTACAGAGCCGTCTTGATCCTTTGCACACAGGAGATCGGGTAGAGGGTCCGTTTCCTCTTCCTCTCCGTCGTCGGTGGCAAGGAGTAATCCAAACTCAGAACGCACAAAGTGGGGTTTGAGCCGGTTCACGTGTAAGACTTTCAGGGCGTTCCTGGCTGATTTCGTATCAACGAGGTAGGTGACCTGGCTCTTGCGCTCTATCACCTTAAAGGGTCCAGTCCACTTGTCCTGCAAGGCACAAGGTTCCACTGGGGACATGACCCAAACCTGTTGGCCTGGTTGAAACTCGACCAGAGTGGCATTCTGGTCGTACCAGCATTTCATTTCCTCTTGGCTGGCCTCCAGGTTGGCCTCGGCCAGCTCGCGAAACTTCCGTGTCTGGTTCCGGAGGGCCAGGACGCAGGAGAACACATTGGGGGGTGCTCGGGGAAGCTGTCTCCCAGCCTTCCTTGACCAGGCTGAGGGGACCCCGGACAGGGTGCCCATAGAGCAGCTCGAAGGGGCTGAACCCCAAGGATTTCTGGGGGACCTCTCGGTATGCGAACAGGAGGCAGGGCAGGAAGACGTCCCACTTGCGTCGCAGGGGCTCCTCGAGACCCATGATCATCCCTTTCAGGGTGCAATTGAACCCCTCGACCAGGCCGTTACCCTGGGGATGGTAGGGGGTGGTAAACCGGTACAACACCCCACACTGTTGTCAAAGGGAC
The DNA here is from genome assembly GCF_964263255.1 of Lissotriton vulgaris. NCBI lineage: Eukaryota > Metazoa > Chordata > Amphibia > Caudata > Salamandridae > Lissotriton > Lissotriton vulgaris. The sequence continues at coordinate 132,594,589 of NC_141694.1, forward strand.
TTCATGTACAGGGAGATGAAGTTTGTGCCTCGGTCGCTCACCACTTCTCGCGGGAATCCCACCCGGGAGAAGATCCCCATGAGGGCCCGGCCCACGACCGGGGCCGTCACGGTCCGGAGGGGGATGGCCTCGGGGTATCGGGTGGTGTGATCGACCAGGACCAAAATGAACCGGTGACCTAAGGAGGTCCGGGGGTCCAAAGGTCCGACGATGTCGATCCCCACCCTCTCAAAGGGGGTACTGACGACGGGAAAGGGCTGGAGGGGAGCCTTGCGCTTGCCTCCACTTTTGCCGCTAGCCTGACACATGAGGCACGACTTACAGTGGTGTTCCACATCGGCCTGCATGTGGGGCCAGTAGAAATGGGTCACTAGTCGCTGGAAGGTCTTATCTTGGCCCAGGTGTCCCGCATGGGGCACATCGTGGGCCAGGTTGAGGAGGAGACCACGGAAACGTAGGGGTACCACCAGCATGCGGGCAGACCCTAGTTCGGCGGTCTTCTGTTCACTGTAAAGTAGGCCATTTTCCCAGTAAAGGTAATGGGAGCCGGACTGGTCTCCAGCGGCCTGGGCTGCGGCCTGTCGCCGGAGCCCCTCAAGGGCAGGGCAGGAGGTCTGCTCTTGGCAGAACTCCTCTCGGGACGGTCCTCCTTCTTGGCGCCACTGGGCCAACTCGGGGAGATCTGCTAGGGTGGGGACTGGCTCGACGGCGGGTCCGAGGGGACCTTCGTCGGATTCTCTTCCTTCGATGGAGGGCTGGTCGAGGACCGTGGGGTGCTCGCCACCCTCGGGGACATCAGGGGCTGAACTGGGGAACTCGGGCTCCTCGTTCCGGGGGTTGAACATTCTGGCGGTCATGGCTCGGGTGCTCACACAGGCCCATTGGGGCAGTCCCAACATTTCTAAATGGGTCCTTCATTCTACCTCTTTCCACTGGGAACTCTCTGAGTCATTCCTCAGGAGGCAGTCTACAGGCATGTCCGTGCGGACCGCTACCCGCAGATCGCCCGAAACTCCCTCCCACTCAAACGGGACCTGTGCTATCCTGCAGGTGTGGACGGAATTATCGGCTGCTATCACCCTACAGGAGGTGTGGGGGATGATCATGGACTCAGGGACTAGCGTGTATCTAACAGACGTGATGCTGGCTCCTGTGTCTCTAAGGGCTCCTATGCTGCGCCCGTTAACCTTCACTGTTTGGCGGTACTTTTCTGTATTGTCGGGCAGGTAATCTCCTGGGATCATCTCGCTATTCCCCAGGGAGGCTAAGACCATGGCTGCGGGTTCCCACTCCCCCTGTTCTTCTATCTCTTCCTCTTCTAAGGCCACTGAGGATATCTGTCTGGTGGAGGGGCCAGTGGGAGTGGATTTCGGTGTCATGGGACATCGGGGATCACCGGCATAGTGCCCGGGTTGCTGACACTTGTAGCATGTGGAACTGGGGCGGAGCCCCGGGGGTCCTGCACTCGGGCGGCTCTCGTCGCGGGCGGAGAGCGTGGGGTCTGGTTTCTGGGGGGACTACGCTGGGGCCCTGACTGGGAAACTTGCTGCTTGCTTCGACCTCCCCCACCTCGCTGGTGGGGAAGATCCTTGGTCGTTCCGTGGGGGGTCTCCCCCGGGTCCCTTCTGGACTCGGGTGGCCACCCAGCGATCGGCTTCAACAGCCAGTTTCCGTGGGTTGGCGAGCTTGCTGTCCAGGAGATGCTGTCTCAGTTCCACAAAACAATTGGCGGACAGGTGCTCGTAAGCGACGAGGTCGACTAGGCCTTCGAAGGTGGTCACATTACTGCCCTTGATCCACCCATCTAGGGCCCGGGTGTAGTAGTTCACGTAGTCTACCCAGGTGGTGCCAGGAATCTTCTTGCACTCCCTAAACCGCTGGCGATACATTTCTGGCGTTAGGCCATAGCGGAATAGGAGAGCGTCTTTCATGTGGGGGTACACGTTCATGTGTGCAGTCGGTAGGTCCAGCAGGGTGTCTCTCCCTTCGCTGAGGAAGCAGCTCCACAGGCCGGCCCCCCAGTCCTTCTCGGGGACCCGGTGGGCGGACATGGCCACCTCGTATGCTTTGAACCACTGCTGGATGTCGTCCTCTTTGTAAAATTCCTTTACAATGTCCTTGGGGATATGCACCTTCGTTTCTTTGGGGACCACCTGTTCTCCAAGTCCCGGTGATCCGGTGGCTTCTTTCCTGGCTTTCAGCTCCAGTTCTTTGAGGCTGCGCTCGTGCTCGAGCTGAAGTTTCCGACCTTCATGCTCCCTCTGGAGCTTCTTCTCCTCCAGCTCTCCCTGGAGCCGCAACTGCTCAACGGCCAACTTCTTCTCTGCAAGTTTGAGTTCGCCGTCCAATTTGAGGCGCGCCAATTTGAGCTCATGGTTTCGGTCACGTTCTCGGTCGGCCATCTCCTCCCATAACCGATCTCTCCCAGCTGCTGGGCTCCGGGTCGGTTGCTGGATTCCCTCACCGGCCGGTGTACCGGGATCGGTCTGGGGCCTCCCTCCCTCGTCTTCGGTCGGGGGAAGAGGTGCTCCGGACTCTACCCAAGCGGTTAGCGCTTTCTGGAAATCTTCCTTAGTACTTAGTCCGGTACTCGGGATACTCAGTTCTCTACAGAACTGCTTTAGCTCTCTATAGGTGTAGTCCTCCAAGAGGTCTTTATCGAATGTCGTCTTCACACCAGATTCTGTGGACGTCATTATTGCTCTTTCTTCCTCGTGCGTTTGCTGCGTGTGGGTTCAGGTAGTGTGTCAGTGGTACGATCTTCAGACGTAGGTTCGTATCGCGTCGCTGCCACCAATGTTGGAAGGTGGTGGCCCCAGGGGTCAAGATGACTCTCCTAACCACCCGGGACCTCCTCTCCCACAAATACTGCCGAGTCTTATCGAGGGGGAGTCCCCGCCGGGGAGGACTGATCGTACACACTGTCGACACACCACACTTACGAACGGACACCACACCATGAATCTTTATCAAGTATGAACTTTATCAAGATAAAAGTGAGGAGCAATACAGAGCGATTGAGGGATCGCGAAAGTCTCGTAGCAAGGGAACGGGGAAACGGGACAGTCTTAGGGGGCCAGCTGGCACGCCACGCACCCTGCGCACAGTTCTTAATCCTCGAACTGGGGGGTACGGGGCTGGCGATGGGACGTGCTGTCCTACTCACTTCGGTTTCAGATGGTCGTGAGGGTAGCGTCGATGGTCCAGCCGGACCAGAGAGTTCTTCAAGCCGCGACGAGGTCAGCAGTTCTTGGTCAGGAGTACTTCTTCGTACTCGTAGGCAGTTGGAGCCGCGACAGTGTCCGCAGGGCTCTGGATGGTAGCAAGTGTCTCTTGTTCTCAAGAGTGGGCCGCGCCAATGTCAGCAGGGCTTCGATGGTTCAGGTCTGTCTCTTCGAGAGTGAGCCGCGACAGCGTCAGCAGGGCTCCGATGGTTCCATTCCGTAGATTCGGGGATGAGCCGCGACGACGTCAGCAGGGCTCGGTGGGTCAGAGTCTGTTCTCCTCAAGGTCAGCCGCGATCAGATCAGCAGGGCTTTCTTGTCCAAGATACAACTGCCGGCTAGATGGAAGGCAGGCTGTCTTATAGTCCAGGAGCTCTTTGATGTCCGGATCCTCAGAGGCAGGAGGCCGGAGGTCCGAGGGCCAGGCGCCTGATTGTCTGGGCGGCTGTGTCTTTGATGCTTTTGGATCAGGCGTCCAGGGAATCCCAGACGCTCATCAAGGCCTGGAGCCAGCTCACTGGGAAGCTAAAAGGTGCGATCGAAACCAGCCCCCAGGGATGGTTCGGAGGTGTGAGGACAACCAGCTCCTCGGGAGGGGGCCGGAGGTGTGATGGAAGTCTTGGTTTCGGGTACTTGGTGAGTCGTTCACCCCCCTGGGTGAGTCAGGGCGCGCCAGACGTGCACGCCTAGCTGCAGCCGGGAGCGGCTAGAGGCTACCGAAAGGGATGAAGGCAGCCGGCTGGCCGGGGTGGCCAAACATGGAGTCTGCCGGTCACGTGCATGGGTGCAGGCACGCGGTCTGGAGGTCGTTTCAGGTCCGATGTAGGAGTCTCGTGTATAGTTCTGGGTGGACGGGAATCAGTTCTGTCCGTCGGTCTGGGTTATGGGGGTCAGCGAGGGCCACGCCACGAGGCCGGGTCCAACAACCTACCATTGGATAACATGGCTAAGAACTGCTCAGGGGCAGGTGTTAGCTTTTAGAGGTATTCGCGCTTAGCACGAATATCTCCAAAAGTTGGTAATAGGAGATAGCGATATTAGCGACTGTTTCCAGTCGCTAACATCTTGGCACGCCCACTTTGCATGTCATTAGTGATAAATATCACTGACATGCAAAGCGGGTCCCAAGATGGTCGCTATCTCCTACAGCGATTACAATGCACTCACACTGATCACAATGCACTCACACTGATCACAATGCAATTTAAAAGCCAAGAAAGCGGAGATAAAATTATCTCCCTATTACCTAGCTGTCGCTAACACCAGTTAGCGACAGCTAGGTAATAGGGAGATAATTTTATCTCCGCTTTCTTGGCTTTTAAAGCCAAAAAAGCGGAGATAAACCCCCTTGATAATATGCCCCTCAGTTCTGTGATGTGCATGGTACATCTTCTTTGTACCAGGCACTTTAACATTCTGCACTGTGTGGGTGACAAGAGTGCCCATGTGACTGCACGGTGAGCAATTCAACAGTGTGAGAGTAGGGTAAAAGGAGTGACTACAGGGTGAATGAGGTGACCATATGAATTTGGGTTTGGCTGTAAGTGCAGAGTGGGACGAATTTGTGCATGGTTAATGATGGCCTTGTTTGAGTGAGCTACAGATTGAGCAGTGAGAGGGGACAGGTGAGTGAAGTGTCACATGAGTGCAGGGTGAGAAGTGTGCTTGTGTGACTATAGGGTGAGGTACAGAGTGAACAATGCAAGTGCATTTTTAGTGCAGAGTGATCACTGTGAGAGCAGGGTGAGCGGGTGAATGTTGCAAGTGCATGGTGATCAGTGTGAGTGCGTTGTGATCAGTGTGAGTGCATTATGATCACTGTGAGTGCAGGGTGAGCGGGTGAATAATGAATGGTGTGAGTGCATGGTGATCAGTGTGAGTGCATGGTGATCAGTGTGAGTGCATGGTGATCAGTGTGAGTGCATTGTGATCACTGTGAGTGCAGGGTGAGCGGGTGAATGGTGTGAGTGCATGGTGATCAGTGGGAGTGCATGGTGATCAGTGTGAGTGCCGGGTGAGCGGGTGAATGATGTGAGTGCACGGTGATCAGTGTGAGTGCATTGTGATCAGTGTGAGTGCATTGTGATCAGTGTGAGTGCAGGGTGAGCGGGTGAATGGTGTGAGTGCATGGTGATTGCTGTGAGTGCATGGTGATTGGTGTGGGTGCATGGTGAATAGTGTGAGTGCATGGTGATCAGTGTGAGTGCAGGGTGAGCGGGTGAATAGTGTGAGTGCATGGTGATCAGTGTGAGTTCATTGTGATTGCTGTGAGTGCATGGTGATCAGTGTGAGTGCATTGTGACCAGTGTGAGTGCATTGTGATCAGTGTGAGTGCATTGTGATCAGTGTGAGTGCATTGTAATCGCTGTGAGTGCATGGCGATCGCTGTGAGTGCATTGTGATCGCTATGAGTGCATTGTGATCGCTATGAGTGCATGGTGATCGCTATGAGTGCATGGTGGTCAGTGTGAGTGCATTGTGATCGCTGGGAGTGCAGGGTGAGAGTGAAAGTGAAGGTGAGAATGAGAAGTGAGTTGTCTGAAATCAGGGTGCATTCCCAGCAACCTGAAGCGTAGGGTTTCAGATATAAGTTAAACTAGTGCTATAATGGCATTAATCCGGGATCGAGGGTGGAGGAAATAAATAATGTGCTGATCCTGCAACAAACTTCCAGTCTTATGATTAGGGTTACCAGCTCATTATTTTGATGGCCCAGAAATAAGCAGTCACCTAAAGCTTTATTTTTAGCACTTATCTGTGAATACTTAGAACAGCAAATATAAATAGAACGCACTTTTAATTGTGTTCTAGGGATACCTCAATGATCCACGACTGATAATTAAAGAGAACAAAGACAGAAAAGTCACATAACTAATTAATACATACTTTTTTATCTATAACTCTATTTAGTGTCAAGAGCAGGTCTCTGCAGGCTACTTAAACAACACACAGCAGGCATGTTTCTTTTGGCAACCCAACTTTGTATTCCTTTTCAATAAATGCATTCTCACACTACAACAGTAAGTGTAAAAATACAAATGAAAGGAATAGGCAGAGTGGGGGCCCATGGGGTACTGGAACCACAAACAAACTAAGCTTTGGTAACCAGTTAACAAAGGCATGTAAATATGCTAATGGTCTTTAAAGACCTGTGAAAACTCGGGCATGCCGGAGATAAGACTCCAGACACTGCCCAGCTGAAACCCAGCAGCGCGAGCTGCACTGCAGCAGCCCGGGCTGAGACACAGTACGGGGGAGGAGGGAAGCTGAAGCCCTGGAGGCCAGGGCAGAAGTGTGAATGTGAATGCAAGACCCCCTTCACATCACTCCACGGCCCCCCTGGGGGTCGCGCCCCACAGTTTGAAGACCCCTGGGTTAGAGGATAAAGTGGCCAACAGGTGCATCACAGCCAGCATCTTGGTCTGAGGTGGGATGTTGGTTGTCCGCTGTGTTGGTACCGTCAGCCTGTGCACAATGGTGGTCAGGATGCAGAACATGGTTGTCCTTTTGTACCTGCGGTGGGCAATGACACTCTCTGGTGTTGGGTCTGTGAGGTTGGTGCATTTTCAGAGGGTTGCTGTCTTTGTCTGCGCTGCATCGGTGTTGGTCAGGGGTGGGCGGTGGCGGTGGGTGTTGTGGCCCTGTTGGGTGTCTGGGCCGCATGTTCAGTCGCTTGAAGGCATCTGTTGTTCGTCAGGTGTGGCTCTGGACTGGGCACCCTTTTGTGGTGAAGGCTGTGGTCCGATTTTACACCAGGTCAGAGCAGGTGTTCGTTTCCTGCTGCTAACGCACCTTATTGCATGTTTTGGGATGTTATCACCGCTGGTCGTTGTGAATGTTGCTGAGTGGTGTTGTCGCAGCTTTTTGTACGGGAACGCCTACTCTGTATCTCATTATCGATAGTTGCCAGGTTCGTCTGTGGCAATGTTTTTTTGCGGCTGCTATCGCAGGTAAACTGGTGCTATGGGCTGTTAGCACCAGCTTGTGAATAGGGTGATGAATTTTTCGCGGCTTTGGCTTCATTAAAGTGCCGTTAACACTGCAATAGCTGCTTGAGAATATGCCCCAATATTTACAAACAAATTAAAACAGCAAATTATGAATTAAAAAGACCCAACAATGACACAAGAAACACAGTTAATACGTTACACTCATTAAAACATACTAAATAATCCCTCATGCAATATTCATTTCAGACATACATAATAAAAAAGGACATTGCATTTGTGTGTATCCTAATATATGTGAAAAGCATTAAAGAACTATTTCTTGATGGGGACTGTGTGAAATGCAGACCACCAGAGGTGCCAACAGCTGCGGCCATATCATTATTGAAGAGGAAGATGCAGGACATGGAAGACCATAGCCAACAATACAACCTCCATTAGTTTGTGATTCCTGAAGTAGTCCAGGGGGATAACGTGTAGCAGTTCATGGTGATGGAGCAGGGGAGAGACAGAGAAATGTTGTGCACCCTTGTAAAATTAAACTCTCATAACTATAACGAAATTAACAGAATGAAGCATGTAAACTGATCAACAAAATGCTTTGAAATATTTTTACATTACACGTGCGAAACTAATTGCTGTTTGCGAAAATAATATACTAATAATTGTAAACGAGTCATACTAATATAGAGCTGTAATAATATATATTTAATAAAATAAGTGTGTGTATTTGTGCTTAAAAATAGAGAAAAATATTTTGTGGCATGAGAAAAATACAATTGGTAAGTAAAGTGATGCTATCTGTTTGCTTATGCTAGGTAATAACTAACTGGGAAATTTAGAATGGAGGGAGGTAAACAGAAGGGTTATAATTCTAAAGAGGCCTAGGCGGTCTGACTGTGGAAAATGGCTGTTTATTGAATCGTTGACATCACTTCGAGGAAGGATGGCCTCCACGCATACGCGTTTGATATATTGTGTGAATAGAGTGGCCTGTACACGGAGTGAGAGATGTCAAGGTCAGCTTGGCCTGGAATGAGGAAGCATGCCTAAGGATGCTTGCTTCTGGTAATGATAGAGCGCGCAGGTCACCCAAGTCACCGAATTGATCACTTTTTCCACGCACTGGGCCCTGGCGTGCTTACAAAGACTTTAGTTGGCGTGAACCGGGTGACTCTTACACGCTGCTATGAGTAATTTGGGAGGTGACTCTCGCACCACTCACTATTCATGTACCTGACTTACCACAGGCACATTACTCCTGATGGATTCAGGAGCTAGCAGTGGACAGGTGACAGGTTTCCTAAAAGGAGCAGAACCCAAATACACTTTTATACCTTTATCCACACTTTATACTGTCAAATGACCACAGACACCTGAGGAGTTTTAAAGATTTATCAAGAATTTTTCAGAATAAATATGCCAAGATGATAAGCCAAATACAAATTAACACGTCAATCATTAAAACCAATACCACAATGTAACTATGGATTAGGGCAAGTACCATTAGGGTAAGTGAGAACACTATAGGGTAAGGGAAACAAGGGACAAGCTATTCATCACAAGTTTAAGCTAGGAGGGGGATATGAGCAGGGCCTAAATGTATATTCCCACTAGGCTACTAATGCTACTCTTACTAGGTTCACTGCAACCATACTAAGGGAAGGGAAAAATGGAACACACTATTTAATACGACACTTAATAATATCCTACAGGTAGGGAGAGAAATGGAACATTTCTAATAAACCATTGAATATATTGGCATTCAAAAGGTGATAGAGCAATATCACAGGCAAGTGTGCTTTATTAAGAAAAAGGAGAGATATAGGAAGACGTAAACCCACAGATTAATAATTACCTAGATAGGTACGAGGACTAACCCTGGCCACGGGTCAGTTTGGAAAGACGGGGACAAGGACCCTCAAGGAATGGAATACCAGAATGTGAGCAGGTACAGCTCACGGACAGTCAGGACAGGATACCCCTCAGGATTTTGGATCAGGACTGGGCTCACCAAGGTACGACCAACACCCACAGCTTCGGATGCAACGCCTGCGTTACCCCTCTCTGCAAGTAATCCGCCAGTAACCCCGATTGGGTTTTCGAATTTCCCCAGCAAAGTGCTTCACCAGCACTTAGGACTATTTCCACCCCTAGGAGATTGTGGAAAGTATGGACAGAGTGCTCCGCAGCACTCAAGAGTGATCACCTATAGAGTTCGTAGGGTCAGTGACAGGTCTGCTACTCGGACAAGTCGGACAATTTCTCTAAGCTACACTAGGCCAGTTATACGGTTTGGGGACCCTTAGACCACCCACAAATGTTGCAAGTGACAGTTTCCCACATTATGATTGATCAGGAGAGGTGACTTGGTCATTGTCACCTCCTAGAATTCAGTGTTCCCATCGTAATTATTCAATTTTGCATACCCGCCCCTTGGGTTCACGTTCCCAGGCATAGGAATATAGAAGACAATGAGAGAGAGCATGTTACAGATACATTGTTGCACAGTCAAGGAAAAATTCTGTGTCTTCGAGGTGAGTTCTCAGGCGCATCGAGCTTCATGAGCCAGCTGGCTGGTTTTAGCTTCTGCGCAGTGGGGTTTCTCCCATGTCACGTGACAGGGTTCAGAAGAGCTTCAAGTATGGTGCATCACCCGTTTTCCCCGGCCCCCAGATACACGGTACATGAAAAGTAAGCGAAAACAAATTAGAATCATACGAAAAAAATGATCACACTGTATACCGTTATAGACTTTACTGCACCCCTTATTTCATAATATCTATAGCATTAAAGTTTAGTGCAAAAAGACAGATAGGCAAAAGCAGCGGTGGCAAGCAGAGAGCGTGGTGAGAGACAAGCGGCCATGTTTGCAACAGTGCGCATGAGCAATATAATCCCTCCAGAATGCGAGTGCGTCACATCACGTGAGTATGACCGACGCATGCGCAGACTGGATTTCTGCAAAGCAGCCTTTTCCGTAGTGCAAGCATTGTTAGGATGAAAAGACACACAGGCAAGCCTCCTGGAGACACCCGTGTGTTGGGGAAAAATGCTAAATAAATGTCGGACAGGTTGATTTAGTATGATTACAGTTAAGCGAGGTTCTTGAATCAGAGCAAGTCGCTTTACGTGCGAATCCTTGCTCCATCAATCCCCTCTTTGATGATATTTACTATCATCACTTATAAAGGAAACAGATGCCAACTTTCATTCTTCCATATCATGCATCTCAATTTCGACAAACTTATTGTTTATTTTTCTTTCAGCTTCTTTATGAGAGTGGTGATTCTTCACCTTTTTGTATATTTGATTTCTCAATTCTTCTAATTCTAACTCATCAATATTTCTCTTCACTCCTCTCTTATTCACAGGGTACTTTTTACATTTTTGACATTTACAGCAAATGTATATGATCAGTGCAACCACACCTATTCCAGCTATTGGCATCAGTATTTTCCACAGAAGATTTCTACCTAAGTTAGAGAACCAACTACCTATAGAGGAGAGACCTCCAGTCAGTCTCGTCCAGGCACTGTCAACCTCCAATGGTTTGAGTTCCTTTTCCAAATTAGTTATGTTTCTTACGTATCTCTTAAGTTCGATACTCTTGTCAGGTATGTAGGTGCAACAATGTTGCGCCTTCAGCATTCTACAGACTCCGCCCTCTTTTGCTAATAAGGTATCAAGAGCAAGGCGATTCTGCAAAACCATTGATCTGATCGCAACCATCTCAGTATTGACCAGCAGGAATCCAGCAGCAGTGTCAGTTGATAACCGATCCACTACTGTAGACAGCTTGCAGATTCTGTGAGTATTCAGAACTACCCCCATTCCAGGTATCAGTGCACTAAAGATATCACCTATAATTTCGCCAACACTTTCTCTCTTTCTACGCGCTAAGCCATTAGTCTCTTCATTGCTTCCAGCTGCATTATTCACATGGTATACTTTCGGGAAGACAATGCCAAAGTAGCAGCTTCCATACCAGTGATCCGGCAATTTGAAATAAGCCTTGTTCCCACATATATAATAAATTCCGGGAAACACAGGTTCTGACCCATTTTTGAAACCCCAACCTCCAATTACCTTGTAATTATGTTCACACTCGCTGGAACCAATGAAAACATTGTTATAATATTCTGTCCTCTCTCTATGTAGACAAAGTTTCCCTTTCCGTTCAAAATCCAGCAACAAAGCAGGAGTAGCTTCGCTTTGCGAGGTGTTTTCCATGTGCTCTGCCCACCTAGGGACTTTATCCTTTTCATCATTTGCCTTTTTCTGAAACTTTTCCCTCCTTCACAAGGTAACGGAAACTTTTAACTTTTCCTAAAGTGCGAGTGCAAATTTTAGTTAACAACACACAACGTTTGCCACTGTGTCTGAGTGTTCTAAATAGGTAGAAAAATGTTCTCTCACTACAAGTAAACCACTTCTGTCTACTTTTCATTCACTCCGGATAGACTTCTCTGCCTAACCTCTCACACGAGTAATATAGAACCTGTTATTCCCCTGACTCATCCACTTCTTTCTGGGATATATACTAAGTCAGGCTTTCACCAGCGGACTATTTTACTTACCATTCAAGCCTCGGAGACCCTACTACTCCTTCCGTATGTGACCCTTACTAGGTGATATCGCAATGGAAGTTTTATAAAAAGGACTCGTGGCTATCATTTATTCAGATGCAAAAGAGATCCTATTTAGTGCTTCCAGGTGTTCCTAACCCTGCACTAATAACTCATAACAAGTGACCTTAACAGCCAACCGGATTCTGCTCACCGTTAGCTATATACTTCCCCGGGGATTCGGACTACACTGAACACTTACAAACAATTTTGATTAATATCACATATAACACTTATAGCAGCAATGCAAAAATTCATTTATATATACATATAAATCCTTTAAACGATTTCGCAATATTTGAATCAGTATAATCAATAGAGCAGCATAGAAATATCAGCAGCACATTTTATTTTCACGGTTTGTTTATCAATTATCCTATCTACCTATCTTAACTAGTCCTAACCATACTACTGCTACCAGAAAATTACTGATAGAGCGCGCAGGTCACCCAAGTCACCGAATTGATCACTTTTTCCACGCACTGGGCCCTGGCGTGCTTACAAAGACTTTAGTTGGCGTGAACCGGGTGACTCTTACACGCTGCTATGAGTAATTCGGGAGGTGACTCTCGCACCACTCACTATTCATGTACCTAACTTACCACAGGCACATTACTCCTGATGGATTCAGGAGCTAGCAGTGGACAGGTGACAGGTTTCCTAAAAGGAGCAGAACCCAAATACACTTTTATACCTTTATCCACACTTTATACTGTAAAATGACCACAGACACCTGAGGAGTTTTAAAGATTTATCAAGAATTTTTCAGAATGAATATGCCAAGATGATAAGCCAAATACAAATTAACACGTCAATCATTAAAACCAATACCACAATGTAACTATGGATTAGGGCAAGTACCATTAGGGTAAGTGAGAACACTATAGGGTAAGGGAAGCAAGGGACAAGCTATTCATCACAAGTTTAAGCTAGGAGGGGGATATGAGCAGGGCCTAAATGTATATTCCCACTAGGCTACTAATGCTACTCTTACTAGGTTCACTGCAACCATACTAAGGGAAGGGAAAAATGGAACACACTATTTAATACGACACTTAATAATATCCTACAGGCAGGGAGAGAAATGGAACATTTCTAATAAACCATTGAATATATTGGCATTCAAAAGGTGATAGAGCAATATCACAGGCAAGTGTGCTTTATTAAGAAAAAGGAGAGATATAGGAAGACGTAAACCCACAGATTAATAATTACCTAGATAGGTACGAGGACTAACCCTGGCCACGGGTCAGTTTGGAAGACGGGGACAAGGACCCTCAAGGAATGGAATACCAGAATGTGAGCAGGTACAGCTCATGAAAGTCAGGACAGGATACCCCTCAGGATTTTGGATCAGGACTGGGCTCACCAAGGTACGACCAACATCCACAGCTTCGGATGCAACGCCTGCGTTACCCCTCTCTGCAAGTAATCCGCCAGTAACCCCGATTGGGTTTTCGAATTTCCCCAGCAAAGTGCTTCGCCAGCACTTAGGACTATTTCCACCCCTAGGAGATTGTGGAAAGTATGGACAGAGTGCTCCGCAGCACTCAAGAGTGATCACCTATAGAGTTCGTAGGGTCAGTGACAGGTCTGCTACTCGGACAAGTCGGACAATTTCTCTAAGCTACACTAGGCCAGTTATACGGTTTGGGGACCCTTAGACCACCCACAAATGTTGCAAGTGACAGTTTCCCACATTATGATTGGTCAGGAGAGGTGACTTGGTCATTGTCACCTCCTAGAATTCAGTGTTCCCATCGTAATTATTCAATTTTGCATACCCGCCCCTTGGGTTCACGTTCCCAGGCATAGGAATATAGAAGACAATGAGAGAGAGCATGTTACAGATACATTGTTGCACAGTCAAGGAAAAATTCCGTGTCTTCGAGGTGAGTTCTCAGGCGCATCGAGCTTCAGGAGCCAGCTGGCTGGTTTTAGCTTCTGCGCAGTGGGGTTTCTCCCATGTCACGTGACAGGGTTCAGAAGAGCTTCAAGTATGGTGCATCTCCCGTTTTCCCCGGCCCCCAGATACACGGTACATGAAAAGTAAGCGAAAACAAATTAGAATCATACGAAAAAAATGATCACACTGTATACCGTTATAGACTTTACTGCACCCCTTATTTCATAATATCTATAGCATTAAAGTTTAGTGCAAAAAGACAGATAGGCAAAAGCAGCGGTGGCAAGCAGAGAGCGTGGTGAGAGACAAGCGGCCATGTTTGCAACAGTGCGCATGAGCAATATAATCCCTCCAGAATGCGAGTGCGTCACATCACGTGAGTATGACCGACGCATGCGCAGACTGGATTTCTGCAAAGCAGCCTTTTCCGTAGTGCAAGCATTGTTAGGATGAAAAGACACACAGGCAAGCCTCCTGGAGACACCCGTGTGTTGGGGAAAAATGCTAAATAAATGTCGGACAGGTTGATTTAGTATGATTACAGTTAAGCGAGGTTCTTGAATCAGAGCAAGTCGCTTTACGTGCGAATCCTTGCTCCATCAATCCCCTCTTTGATGACTGGATTTCTGCAAAGCAGCCTTTTCCGTAGTGCAAGCATTGTTAGGATGAAAAGACACACAGGCAAGCCTCCTGGAGACACCCGTGTGTTGGGGAAAAATGCTAAATAAATGTCGGACAGGTTGATTTAGTATGATTACAGTTAAGCGAGGTTCTTGAATCAGAGCAAGTTGCTTTACGTGCTAATCCTTGCTCCATCAGTAACGTGGGAAAGGAAGCGTAAAAATCAAAAAAGAGATACATGATTTGAGTCATGTCTTGTCATGACAGAATAAAATGTTAAAAGTTATAGGATTAATGTGATTGAGCTGGTCTTAATCGCCATCAACTGACTTCTAATAGTTGGTCCATCGACCAAATAGCGGAGTACCTTGATGTAGTGTATTCCTATTAAACAAGTTAGTATGTTCTCAAACTTTATAAATGTATATAATGTACAAAGTGTAAATTATAGATACCCCGCTAGCCAGCAGCTTGCCTTCTTTTTTACTGATTCAGGAGTAAAGTGATATGTGTATGTGTGACTCGCGGTGCTATGGGCCTCACCGATGAGTAGAAAAAAGTTGCTCCTGGGTTAAGTGGGATGAGTATTGAGGGTTTGTTGGAAAGCTCCACTGGATTAAGGGCCAAACTACTAAGCAAAGCATTCCCTGAACTCACAACCTTAAACTTTGAAAAGGAAACCCAAAGAGCCCATCAAAGAACCACAGCTAATCATTTATTGGGGGAATTTATTTTTAAGAGCAAAGCTCCTTTCAACCTCACAGCCCAACAACCTGAGAAACCATGAACTTCTGTCATTTTCCCACATCTGATTTTAGTCAGGAACCTGCAGAGACGAAAAGAGAGCTAAGGCAATATTTGGACTCATTTCAGGCATTGGGTGTTAAAGACTTTCTTCACAAAACCACCAAATTTAAAGAATTGACTGAGGGGATGACGTGTTTTGTCCTCCTCTAAAGAGTCCTGGCGAATGTTGGACAAAGGCAATAGAGTTTCAACAAAAATAAAAAGACATCTGCAACTCTTGCCAACTGTTAGCCACTAATTATAATCAATCTGAGAAAGAAACTAGCAGTATTGATATTCTAAACAAAGGCCTAAACCCATACCTATGCGGGAGGTGGCCGCCATAGCTCAATTTGACAATCTTCTGAAGTAAAACTTTTTATACTCTTTACCAATGTGTTTTTATTTTATCTTTTTCTTCTTGTGTCACACTATTGTCTTGGTATGTATGTTTTCTTGCTCAAGTGTTTTGTTTGGATTCTTTTGAGTTGCATAGGTGGATCACCGCCATAACTTGCAGACTGATAGAGTCTGGGTCTCTGGGCTTGTCAATCAATCAGTCAGGATTTGTATAGTGCGGCTGCTTCACCCGTGAGTGTCTTGAGGTGCTGTGGGGTCCTGCTGCTGGATAAAGTTGCCTGTTCCTATTGGATGAACATCCAGGCTTTGAGGTCCTCACTCAATTGTTGGAGAGGTGGTGTTGCTCTGACGTGCAGGGGAGGGTATTCCAGGATTGTGAATTGAGCCTGTGCTTGGGTAAAGGTAGATGGAACACAATAAAAACATAACTTATGGCATGCGGAGCAAAAAGATATAGATAAACATTAGGATCCATCTCTTTAATTATAACGAGGGCACTGCTTTCTTTGCCTTCCCAGTCTTGGGCATGAAAAAGGGTATGACTCGGTAAGGAGAGGCCTGCAATCCCGATGTGGTGCCTAAGGCCGGAGGCGGTAGAAGATGCTGTTTTTCGTGAGAATATAGCAACAAGCATTGAGCAATATTTTGCTGAGAACGAGGGAACAGCATCTGGATTAGCGATAGAATGAGATTCATTCAAGGTAGTGGTGAGGGGAGTGTGTATTGCTAAACAGGCGGGTGTGAGGAAGACGTTGCTCCTGGAGGTGGAAGCAGCAGAAGCCAGATTGTGAGGGGCGGAGAGAGAGCGACCTGAGTGCCCGAAAGTGCAGGATGAATTGGTTGGGGCGAGGGAGGAGGTGGCGAGTCAAATGGAGAAGTTGCATTGCCATGATTATAGGGCTTATTTGGCATGGTCGCTCGCAGAAAGTGACAAGGCAGGTACGCTGCTGGCTTGGCTAGCTAATCCGATACCCAGGCGCTGCACTCTCTGTTAGGACTTCCGGTCTATACACAAAGGGGGATTAATGACTTGTTCCTAGAATATTATGATGAGTTGTATAGGAGTCGCGCAGGGGGCCCAAGGATGCATTGGGGGAGTTTTTGGCGGGTATACAACTCCCCCGATTGGAGAAGGAACAGGTGGAGCTGCTAGGGCAGGACATCACGCTGGGAGAAGTACGGAGTGCCATTAAGCACATGGCGCGAAATAAGACACCGGGTTTGGATGGCCGTACCATTGAATTTTACTTAACCTATATTGAGATACTAGCTCCAGTATTGGTGGGGATTTATTAAGGGGACCGGACGGTAGGGAGGCTCCCAACATCTTTGAGGGAGGCTGTTGTTGTCCCACTTCAGAAACCGGTTAGGGAGGCGACGGATAGGTCGGTGTACCACCCATTGTCCATGCTGACAACAGACTATAAGATATTAAGCAGAATTCTGGCGACTCGACTCTTGCCCCATATGGTTCGCTTGGTTCATAGGGATCAGGTGGGTTTTATTCCAACCCAGAACACAGCTGTTAATATACAGCGCCTCCTCCGCATACTGGATGAGGATCATGGTAATACTCCCAGTGCAGCGGTACTCTCAGTGGATGTGGAAAAGGCCTTTGACAGCCTGGAGTGGCCGTATCTATATAGTGCTATGCATGCATTTGGCTTTGGGGAAACCTTTGTGGGTTGGACGGGACTATTGTATTGGGACGCAACGGCTAGGGTGCGGACGGGAGTGACCGTATCCTCCCCCTGTGCAGTAGGTCGAGGAACGTGACAGGGCTGCCCGCTGTCGCCGCTGTTGTTTCGCTGGCTATTGAACCGTTGGCTGTACGGGCTAGGCTGGTGCGCCACTATGAGGGCCTGACCGTTCGAACTACGGAACAATATATATCCCTGTATGCCGATGATCTACTACTTTTTTTGGCCAATACGGGGGCGGCACTGGAAGGGGCAACACAACTACTGCGCGGGTTCGGAGAAATGTCAGGACTGGGGGTTAATTGGGAGAAGACTTATCTCTTCCCGGTGGTTCCCATGGTGGGAGGCCCTGATCGAGTAGCAGGAATTCGGTGGGAATCAACGTGTCTGTCCTATCTTGGGACCCAGATTTATCATACCCCGGCAGACATGCTGAAAGGGAACGTGGAGATGGCCATGCGTGCCCTGCGGGGGAGCCTGAATTTTTGGAGTGATCTGCCGCTCTCTGTAGCTGGGATGGTGGCACTCCTGGAGATGGTGGCGCTCACCCGCCTGCTGTATTACTTTCGGACATTGCCAATTTGGATACCCGGGGGCAATTTTTAGACAGCTCAGGTCAATGATTAGCGGCTTGATATGGGGAAATGGCAGGAAACGGGTGGCATTATCTACCATGATGAGACCCAGAGAGGATAGGGGACTGGCGGTACTGGATTTTGAACTATAATACCTGGCAGCTCAGCTGCAATGGCTGACACAAGCGGTGGCTCAAGAGTTTTGGGGACCAGAGGACCAAGAGGATCGGTGGATCCTACGGCATGTACTTTAATAGTGTTACAACAACTCTTGCACCTTGGGTCGCTCACTGCCGAATAGCGGACACAACGACAATGTTGGACTCGAAGCCATCGCAGAGTCAACGTTCGCCGCCCATATGCGCGGAGATTCCCCTGGGCATGTGTACTGCACTCCCACACGGTGGTATTGGTCCGCACTAGCAGACTGGGAAACGATGGAGCTCCAGGTCATGGGGGATTTGTATGAAGATGGGGTGTTACTACTGTTTCAGACGCTACAAGACAGGTATGATTTGCCGCGAGGGGACTATTTGCTGCATGCCGCCCTGGTTGCAGCCATACAGCTCCACTGGAAGGAAGGGCTCTGAGAACCCCAAACTTCTATGACGTGTCAGTATGTGGTGATGGCTGCAGGGACATTTAAGGCGAGTACGTGCCTTTATTATAAGAGCTTGAGCACAGAAGGCCTGCACCCACTGACGGCATTGCAAGGAAAGTGGGAGGAGGACTTTGGGAAGGAGAACCTGGAAACAACGTGGGCTCAATTGGTCCGAAGGGCCTGGAAGAGCACACGGAACTCTCGGTTTCAATTAATACACTTCTTTATATTGCATAGGGCTTATTTAACCCCAGCAAAAGTCTATAGATACTTCCGGACGGTTACCGCCCAGTGTCCGCGTTGCGGTTTAGAGGGGGCAGAGTTATCACATATGCTGTGGACGTGTGGACAATTGGGAACATATTGGAAGGAGGTGGTTGAATTGCTCTGCTGTGTTACAGAGCGCCATATAGACACTGAGATGGGCACCTGTATATTACATTGGTTCCCACACACCCCTAAGACGAAGATAACGAGCAAATTTCTGGACCTCAGCTTACTGCTAGCTAAGAGAGAGATTACGGCCAAATGGAAGTCATGACGGGGGCCAACGATAGGGAAGTGGAATTCGGAGTTACTTAAATGGGCCAAAAGTGAGAGTGTGGTCAGATTGCAGCAGGCTAAACGTACTGATAATGAGAAGGCGCTGGAGGCAGCCAGAGCATGGGATGAAACATTAGTGTTAGCACTTCCGACACCTGACACTGATTCGGAGGCGGGCCCGGCTAGGGAGTCTCCAGAGGATTCCCTTTGATTGGAACGGGAGTGGGGAGGGTAACAGGGGCTAGGTTAGATAGTGAGTGTATGTGCTAACGTGAAACGTGGGGTGATGGGCAGGTAGGATCCCCAAGATATTCCGCAATGAAATTTGACAAGCCTGATGTTCATATTGAATTCTGAGACTAGCTGATTGGGCACACCGGTAGCAGAGGGAGGGAATGGGAGTTTGATTGGTTGATTTATTGTTTGAGTGTTGTCTTGCATTGTTTAAAAATAGACATGACAATACAGACACTGTGCTACTGCCGAACTAAGCATATGTGAGATCGGGCGATTATTGAGGATTGCCTTAAATGGTGACACCCTTCAAAGGAGACGTAATTCATCCTGAACTTATTGGAGCACAGATATTTATACTGAAGATACGATGTAAGATATAATGTTCTTCATTAATATATGATTGTATACATGGCTTTATAAAAAACAATAAAAACAGGAAAAAAAAGAAGAAAAAAAAGGGTATGACTCTGTACTTCCAGGATGCAGAATCGGTCCTTGCAAGTTTTGCCAGAAAAAAGCAACTCTATGCCCTGTTCTCCAGACATTTCACTTAATAAATGCAGGAGAGGGGGGAGGAGCCTAGCCTGCAGCCGAGATGGCCGCCTAGCTCCTCGGCTCCGTCGGCCCTGGCGCCCTTTGTTGAGATCCTGCTTGACATCCTGTGCCTCCTGGCAACACGTTTCCCGGCGCTGCTCTCCTGACCACGTTGCAGTGTCCCCGGTCCGAAACGGAGCTGCCAGTGCGGAGTTCCACCCCGGTCACCGCTCCGGCCTTCAGCAGAGGGAACGGCCGGGCCATTGTTAGTGGGGACGGCCGGAGGTAATTGCGACGGCGGCGGCCGCTGCGGAGAAGGAGGAGCTGGGGCACCGGCCCCGGAGCTCGGCGCTGGTGTTCTTTTCGTAGCAGCATTCTCCTTGCCAGCAGCCCAGCGCGATTTGAATGCAACATTGTGGCCAGCTCCTGCTTCTTGTATCCCGGCCCGGCTGCGAGGGTCCGGGATTGTTCCTTTGTTGCAGTTTGTAGCAGCGGTCGCCATCTTCTGCAGCAGGCGCCCTGCTCCGGCCGGTGGGTCTCCCAGCGCCACAGTTGCTCCTAGCACTCTTCCCTCTTCATACTCGGCTGCCTCCACGTTTTCTGCACCACCGGGGCCTCACAGAGGTTTCATGGATTGCCTGATGTCGATGGCTGATGCCGGGGGCTTGATCCCGAGGGCGTTCCATGGCAGACTACCCAAGATGGCGGACACAGCAGCACCCTCCGTTCTCCATCCACCGCTGAGGCTCTGTGACATCCTGGCGGCACTGGGGGACCTGAGATTGGCCTTTCGTGATTTTGCTACCGATTTGGGGGCCCAGCTCGATGGGGCCCTGTTGGCTGGCCAAGATGACTCTCCAGAGCGGTGTGTTACGCCATACCCTGAGCCGACTGTCGGAGGATTGTCCGAATTGGGGTGCGGATCGGTGGCGGAGGGACGTGTCCCGGGACCCGCTGCGGTACTCCTCGGTCCTTTTCTGGAGGAGTCTGACGACGTTGCCTCTCTTGTGCTGCCGGGGCTCGGGCCCCCGTCGCCGCCTCGCCCACTTCTTTTGTTCACGGGTGCCATGGTACCTAGCGCCCTCCTGGACTTGCTCTCTGTGCACCGGCCGGCTGCTATCTTGGAACCTGTACACCGTTCTGCCCCCTGGAGCTTTAGCCGTGGATTAGCGATGGCACGTCCTCTGGTTCCTTACAGCCAAGCAACGATCCAGTTTGCCTTGTCTCCTGCACCCCAACTTTCACGATGGTCTCCAAGGTGGTCCATTTCGTCCATACTGGCTGCGCTGCGACTAGTTTCGATTGGACTACGGATTCGAAGGGGACAAGGCTGAGGATGGGGACTTTCTTGCTGCACACCGGGACAAATAAGACTGAGACTGGGGCTTGTGATTGCTGGAGGTACAAGTTGAATGGGTGTTAGGTTGGGGCCGGGGGTTGGGTGGCCGCAGGTATCGATTATGTTTTGCTCACATTAATCCTTGGCCCTCCTCCGATCAACCGTGACATTTTATTCTTTTCCTTGCTTTCTCTTTATCTTCGTCTATATTTCGGGTACTCTTTGGGGCGACAGACACTCTGCTAGGGGGGGGGGTAGGCCGTAGCCTCTGCATGTGTGTAGGGTGGGGGGTATATCTCCTTGTTGGTTTTTCTTTCTATGGGCCTCATTTTCCTTTCTTCCTTCTTCCTTCCTCTCTTTTTTCTTCCTGCACTTTTCTTCTGGCTAGCTCTTTCATCGCTTCTTCCTTGGGTCTGTGGGTGGAGTGGGTGCTTTTGGGGTAGCGTTTTGTGATCGCCATTTGCTATGCTCTTCACTATCCTGGTTCCATTGAGTGCGATCGCTTGCCTGTTGAATAATGTTTGCTAGTCCTCCTTGAGACTGCTGCCCCGTATAAGTCCCAACTGCATTGCCCTGATTCATCTCCTCCCGGACCTGTTGCTATGGACTCACTTTGGATCTTTATTTTACAATTAAACCTCATCATCCTGTTTGGAATTAACTTTTTACTCTTATTTTCACTTTCGCTTTCTCTTCTTCTTCCTTTCTCTTCCTTCTGTATTTCGGGTTTACGGGGCGACAGACACTCTGCTAGAGGGGGGTAAGCCATAGCCTCTGCATGTGTGTAGGGTGGGGGGTTACTTATTAGTTGAGTTTTTCCTTTCTATGGTACCTTTTTTGCTCTTTTTGTTTTTCCTTTCTTTCTTAGGCCCATGTTGGGAGTACTGGGGGGTGGGTGGTGATGGCATTGGAGATGGGTTGCTGGATAACTTCCTGTGGTCTTACTATCCTGTGGCCATCCTCTGGTCGGGACTTACATGTTGTAAATCGATTTGCCAGATATAGATGTTTTTGTCGAGTCCCACCTACATGGACCTTGCCTATTACTTTCGTTGTTTAAGTGCGGAGCAGTATGACCTGACTTTACTATTTGCGCAAACAAAAGACTTTGAAAATTAACCTACATTGCTCCTGGGCCGAGGTATGACGGCGCTTACCAGTCTACTTTTACACTGCAACCATTGT
This sequence comes from Lissotriton vulgaris, assembly GCF_964263255.1. Lineage (NCBI taxonomy): Eukaryota > Metazoa > Chordata > Amphibia > Caudata > Salamandridae > Lissotriton > Lissotriton vulgaris. The sequence continues at coordinate 132,616,775 of NC_141694.1, forward strand.
CATGCCGCATTACCATGGCGTCGTATTGTGTGCACCAGTGCCGAATGTGTGACCGTGGCCGGCCGGATGGTTGTGGGCCCGTATTTGTACTGTCTTTTAGCACAATAAAGGTTTTCAAAAAAAAAAAAATAAAAAAAATAAATAAATGCAGGAGACAAATGGTGGTCAAATAAAGATTCTAAATGGGGAATAACATCAGAGATTCAGTGCAAGAAGAGAAGACGGATTCTCTGTTCAGCTGGTAACTCTCATCACCGGTCGATTCGGGAATTATGGCCCAGCTGTGGACTACTGTGTAATAGAAGAAGTACCTAAAAAGCAGTGCTTAATATGAGCCAGTGGTGTCCCGTGCTCAGCACTGGCACTTATTTGTTAGCATCTGCACTTGTGACAGTCTCCCACAAGGTGGCACTGTCTGGATAATTTAGAGAGGATCACAGCAATTAAATATGAATTCAATATACATTATAAATGACTATTACCTGCCGCCCAAGCCATTCTTATAACTTTGGGGACCTAAAATATTCTGAATTGTCACACTTGTAGTAGTGTGCTGGTTAGCAGTTGCATTGTTACTATCATTGCCAGCATGGCGGGGGCAATGTGTGGTGCAGGCTGTAGTGGCCTCTTGACGAGAGCCCTGGCACTTATTTTTTCAAATATTAAGCACTGCTAAAAAGGTAGGATAACACCTCTTAAATATACCACCAAACCTACGGGTCATCTCCTCCATAGCTTTCCTGGAATATCAATAGGGCACCCAAACAATTAAACAATTGACAATTACAAATTAATTTAATATCTCATTCCACCAACCTCCGGATGGAATCATTCAAAGGCTTACATAGAGACACACTCCCTCATTCAAATATATTTTGCGGCCTTCAGACAAGATGGTGGAATAGAGAGTGAACTACTACAGGTGTGGGCACCCCAAACCGGTCAATTTTGACAGAAGATTTTTGCACTGAACATATATACATTTCTATTTTTCATACAATACAAGGTGGTAATCGAGATCACCTGTCTTCAAGGTAGAAGTCACCTTCTCGTTTAGGGGCTCATTCTGTAAGAAAATCCTGATTGGGTGGTAAGGAGAAGATAGCGGCCGGACCGGAAGTACGTGTCTCACAGGAAACCCTGCACGTCGGGAATTTTTCCGATTGACTTTTGTCCTGATGATGATGAAACACTGTAGAATGCTTGTGGAAACACTGGCTTCCACGGTTATTCATTATTTCCGGTTTTTAAATCGGGGGGTAATACCGCACTTGGCAACTATTATTACTAGGCAGTACCTGGGCCTTCTATGCACCTCAGCACAGAAAAGCAAACGTAGCAAAAAGACTGCACACAAAAAACTACTCTTGTTGACCATCACTTGGAAAATCTCCAGCCCATGATTTGGGGTAAATCCTCACAAACATTTTGTAAAGCAGGCCATACAATTAACTAAAGAACTCGTGCAATGCCTTGGCACTTGCAAATGAAGCCAGTTACAATGTGATTTGTTTAAGGCGCTATATTTAAAGCAATGGGAAGGGAGTTTGGGTGTGAATTGCTGGAGGCTGGCGCGAGAATAATGCAAGTGGATGTCACCAGCCCAGCGCCGCTTCCTTTTCCTGAGCACAACCACAGATGCTATTTCGTGTCGTTTTCTTAAGCAGCGTGTTAACAGCTTGAAAAGGAAATGGGCAGAAAACTTTGAGTGCAAAATAAATAAATAAATAAATAATGGATGAGAAAGAAAACGAGGTGACGATGCCTTGAAAACATCGCTCCGATGGCTGCAGGGACGGCATTTTGACACTCGATTCCTTGAGTATGCCCTGTCAACGAGACCGAATGTTATCATTGCATTGACATTTAATTGTGTCCCATATCACCTGCTGAACAGAAGTACGAGAGGCTTTGGACCCTGCAACAACCTTATCAGGATGCGCTTCGAAGCCTTAACAATGACAAGGCGCCTGGGATAGAGGATTGGTCTACTCGACCCAGCCACAGAGCTAGGATGTGAGCGTGTGCTGGGGAAGCTGCCGAGCAGGTCTCATCCAAACTGTAAGACTTGGGCAATCTTTGAGCCAGCATACTGTTTCGACATCCTTGTTTTGCAATCTGGCGCACTGCTGCCGGTAGCGCACTGGCCTTCTTCAGGAACTGTATCAGGTCGTATGGGATTTATCGCGTAGAAACTTGACAGGCTGATCATTGAAGGCCACATTATTAAATGTTTAAACATTGCTTTTGGTATTTTACAATACGCAGAATTCTGTCCTAAACAGTGCTTTTCCAACGCATGAAATTGAAATACAGCAAACACGTCGTAGGCCCTGCATGTACGTTTAAATAGTTTATACCGTGCTTAGCAGTGGATGTAAGATCATTTCTACATCCTCACAATATTTGGAGTAAAGAAATCAGACACACAGGCAGATACATTCATGTTGTTTAAGATGAAGCACGGGATTTTATTAAAGCTATTTTGGATGTAGTTGGGTACAGAAAAGCTCTCAAACTTGAAGTACTGCTGATGTGATCTAAAGCTCGCACTTGTTGCTGTGACTGTTATTTCAGAAGTTACATTCATTATCTCTCCTGATAGAGCATTCAATGCCATTGTCACCACTACTGCCAGACCTGAGCCTGTAAGACTGGGGCGTGCCAAGGGATACAAGGTACGGGTACCTTCAGTGGTTGCTGTAGTGTGTAAGCGGGTTCATTCTGTCAAATCCGAGGGTTAGCTAGCTCAACTACCTGAGGCTTAAGATTCAAGCTAGCCTGGCTGATGAGGGTGATACCCCCAAACCACTCCTAGGATGCTTGGTTCTGGTCCAGGGAGGACCTGGGCTGGCAGTTTGGGCTGGACTGTTCCCATGGGGAGCAGCACCAACCATGGCAGCCGGCACGGATCGGGAGTGGGGTAAGGGGTCTTAAAAAAACCTACTTGATCGCGACATCTCTCTTCCGTCTCTCCCGTTGGGCTAGAACAGTAAGCACCGAGGCTCCCCTTAGCCAATCACAAAGCTGCAATGCAGCAATGCAGCATTGTGATCGTTCTGAGCGCCGTGGTTCGGTGCTCATGCAGGGGGCTGGGAGCCTGGGCATGTTCTTCACCCATGATACAATGCAGCCTGGGTGGAGAACATGCAAAGTGCCCATGACAGTTTGGTCGGCCCAAGACGGCTGACTAAACATTCATGTGCACTTGGAGTGTGCTCATCACTCCTCCCCTTGCTCCTCTGTCATTGGAGCAGCCCCGCCCATAAAGCTGCAGCAGCAGGAAAACTTAAAATGATTACAAGCTCAAGTTATTATAATTTTATGTTGCCTTTATTTCACTGTTGCACAGCAGTGGGGGTGACGCTTCTACACCACCACTGAGGGTCAAGACTGATTTGCATAAGACAGGGTCCAAACTGGGGTTGCATGGTGAGCAAAAACACAATGGCTTTAACCCAGATCTGTGATTAGGTTGAATGTTTGACAATGTTCAGCTCTCCGTCCATCATCTTTTTGTGTTGCTATTGAGGCCTGAGACTGCCAGACATGTGTAAATCCTCCTATATAGATGCATAATCATGAATTACGACTGAGAATGTACTTGGGAAGAGAATGATGGAAAAACAAGAGACTGAACTCCAGAATGAAGAAAACGAAAAAAGTGACGAATGGAATTCTTGATTTGATCGCAATCACTGGTAATTACTCAGGGTCACATTTCAGTCCATCTTTTTTACGCCACCCATGCCACCTCAGATAGGAACCAGTCCTGTGCAAATCAGTTCCCTCTGAACGGAAACGCAAGCTAACCCAGACCAGTTTCAGCCTATTTGGGCCTTTTCAGTTGGGTGTAGCCTGAGTTCTGTCATACAGTTGGCACTGAACAATGTCTGGGCATACCTGTTGCACTTCGGGCATCACACTAATTGCGCTTGCGCTGGTTCAGAGGGAACATAGTCCGGCAGTTCAAGGTGAACTGTTCTGACTGGAGCAGGACTCAGGCTGATTTACATACTGCTAGGTCCTGTCTGAGGTGGCATGGTAGGCAAAAACAATAGACTTTGATGCTGCTTTGAGTAATTATCAGTGGACAAGATTAATTCAAGCATTCCACCCATCACTTTTTTGTATTACTCTAAACACTAGAATGAACCTCAAGGATCTGGCTGATTTAGCTGGTTTGAAGGAAATGCCAATATATTTTAGTTTATTGTACAATCATTCAGTTGGTCAGAGGTTCTTTTAGGCGAAAGGAGTATAAATTCAGTGTTTTAGTGTTGAGTTCAAGTTTCGTTTTTCACATCAGTGCTTGTAACTAAAGTTGGGGGGCTGGGCGAGGAAGGGGCAGGGGATTAAGGGAATAATATATTTTTTTAATGTACCCGTCCTGTCGATGCCGGCCGCCTTGGTGCTTCTTTCCTCCCGGCAGTCACTGGGGCACAAAGCACAGGCTCCCCACCTAATCCAGACGCTGCTCTCATGCTATACCAAGCATGAGAGCAGCATGCGGATTGGGCAGAGGGGGCTCACACAGGCACAGGGAAGCTGCAGCTTTTCTCCAACCCAGCTGTCAACACAGCTGGGTTGGAGAATCCTAAGTGTGCATGTCTGTTTGGCCGGCCTAATCACCCCTCCTCCCTGCCATGGCCCGGCTCGGCCCTACCCAAGACTCCCTGGCCCAGTCAGTCAGCGGACAATAAACGTATAGAATTGTTTTTTGTTGTTGTATTTTATAGAGTCAAAACTTGACCCATTAGAGTAGCAGAGTGCTTTACAGGATTAACAAGTTGTATACAAGAGACTTAGAAGGGGGGGACATTTGGGATAAAAACATGTAAATATATTTTACGAGACCAAGAGGTCCCAGATCTTAAGGTGGGATGCCCAGAAGTGCCGGGTGGATAGCATCCTGATAATCCAAGGTGTGGCCATAATCGGAAGTAGAATAAAGTCGCTGAGGTGATTGCAAAGCAAGATTTAGGAGAGGAATTTGCCCATTAGGAAATTTTGGTCTCCTTTTTAAAGCGTGCCAGAAATGGAATTCTTCTAATGGCGGGCGGGAGTGAGTTCCATATTCTTGGTGCGGCCCCAGAGAAGGCCCGATTGTAAGGTTTTTTTTCCCCAAGCGTGCTGGTTGGAGCAAGAGGTCTCTGGCGGACTGGGAGTTTCTGGATCCTCTGCATACCACGAGTTTCTGGGCGAGACATGCAGGGGAGTTTGAGTATAGAGCCTTGTGCGTGATACATGCCAGTTTAAGTTGGATTCTGACCTCAAAAGGAAGCCAGTTCAGAGCTTTCAGGTGTGGTGAGATGTGGTCATATTTCCTTGAACCTGTTAGTAGCTGGCGGCCGCGTTGAGGCAGGTTTTTAATGGTGCCAGGGAGATCTTAGGTAGACCTGAGAGGGTAGAGCATCCATATTCTAGTCTAGAGATGACTAGTGCCTGGACTGCCATTTTTAGGTCGGGAGTGTCGAGGGAAGGTTTCAGTTATCTTAGGTAGCTCAAGTGAAATCAAGCTGATTTGGCCATCGAGTTGATGTGGTCACGCATGTTCAAGCTGCAGTCTAGGGTTATTCCAAAGGATTTGGTGAAGTCTACTATGGTCGGTGGGCAGTTTAAAGCTGTGATCGCCTTAATCCATTCCTGAATGTCAGGGTTGGTTTTGGGTGGGGAGATTAGGAGAAATTCAGTTTTTTAGCGTTGAGTTTGATCTGGTTAGAGGTGAGACACTGGACAGTCAATTTTAAGTCCTCATTCAGGGAAAGAATCTCTTCAGGAGAAGAGATTTTCATGTAGATCTTGGTGTCTTCGGCATACATGTGGTAGGAGATATTTGCGGTGTGTAGTACTTCGGTTAGCGGTTCGAGGTAAATATTGAAGAGGGTAGGGGACAGCGTTGATCCCTGGGGGACTCCAACCATGATCAGAGAGGGAGAGGGCCTAAGCCATTCAAGAATAGGGCCATCCAGTCCCATACTTAGTTTAAGGCATTCAAGGAATTTTTCGTGGTTGACCGTATCGAAAGCCGAGGATAGATCTAGGAGGATTAGGAGACATGTTTTGCCTTGATCAAGGGCTTTGAGAGCATCATTCACGATGTGGAGAAGGGTGGTTTTAGTGCTGTGCCCAGGCCTGAATCCGGATAGGAAGTCGTCAAGAGGTAGGAAGTTGGTGATGTGTTGGCTCAACTGCTGTTGCGCACATTTCTCCAGAACTTTAGCTAATAGTGGGATATTAGATATAGGTCTAAAGTTGTCAAGGGAAGCAGGATCAAGCGTAGGTTTTTTAAGATGGGGAGGACTTGGCCGACTTTCAGAGAGCCAGGTATCAATCCCTGTAGAAGAGAGGCATTAAATATTACAGTCCAACTAGGAATGATGGCTTGAGAGGCGGTGGCTAAGCAGTTAAAGGGGAATGGGTCATTAAAGTGGTTGTTTGGGTTTAAGGAGGACAACATTTTCGAGACGAAATGTTCGTCATAAACTTTGAAGTTGGACAAGTGCACTTGTTTTTTGGATGATGTCTTGGGGGGCAGCGCGGAGAGAGGAGGCAGATCTTGAAGGGGTTGGGAGTAAGTGGCAGATCAACATTTGTTTCCTGGGGCAGTGATTTTGTCAGAGAAGAAGGAAGAGAATTCCTTGCATGATATTAGGGATGTAGGGGTTTCTTTAAAGGTTTTAGCCAGTTTGTTAGGTTGGTGTTTGACCATTTCGAAGAGCGTGCAAGGTCTGTTCTTGGCGTGCTCCAGTTCTGATCTGAAGAATTTTTTTTTTTAGTTGAGGATGTTCCTATTTTAGGCATTTCTGGTCTGGAAGTTTTAAATGTGCGGCTGAAGGGTGCTGTCTCCAGTTTCTTTCTGTCTGCTGAAGGGATCTCCTCTCATTGTTGACGGACCCGTTGAACCAGGTGTTTCTGTCTTTAATTTGTTTTTTTTTTTGTTTTAGCGGAGCAAAATCATCATGAATGTTAGATATAGTCAAGGAGTAATGTCCATTGAGGTCGTTGACCTAAACTTTGGCGAAATGTCGGGGTTGCGCGTCAATTGGGCGAAGTCGGGGGTATACTCTTTTACGGCGGACACCCCTGAGTGTGACGTCACGGTAATGGGCGAGCGGCTCCTTTGGTACCCCACAGTGTTCTGTTATCTAGGAATTCATGTGTACCGCGACCCCGCGGACCTCCTGGAAGGCAACCTCACGAGAGCGATTTCTTCACTTACAGCGCAAGTTTCCTTCTGGAACACTCTCCCGCTGAATGTGCCCAGCCGTATAGCTTTGGCAAAGGCGATCGCTTTGCCTAGGCAACTGTATTATTATGCGAACCTGCCGGTCTATGTACCAGTTCGCATATTTCGCGAGCTAGAAACTATGCATAGGCGATTGATTTGGAACAAAGGCCGTCCCAGAGTGGCGTTGAAGACCCTCTATGCCGCGACCGAGAGTGGCGGGCTGTCGGTCCCGGACCACGAGCTGTATTACCTGGCTGCACAACTGCAATGGGTAGCTTACTGGCTGAGTGGGCGTAATTTGAGTGATACAGCCACAACAGAGATGATCATGTCGGTCCCACAGGTACACGCACTGTTTCATCCCTTGACTAGGTCACATGTTCAGAACCAACTCCACCTTGAGGTGGCGAGAAAGTGCTTCTTGAGAAGCCTGAAACTCACTGCAGCGGTAAAGCCCTACGCACCCAACCTGCCGCTACTGGGTACACCCTGGGGATCCGGGATACTCACGGCGCCTCTACTGGAAAGCTGGGGAGCGGCTGAATTAGAAAGCTTGGGCGACCTATTTGTAGAGGGTGCTCTGCTCCCTTTCGGGACGCTAGCAGACAGCACAGGGTTACCGGCAGGACAATTCCTGACTCATGCGAAACCGATGCATACACTGACGAGGGCCTGGGGACCACTGGAGGAGGAACCACCAACACACCTGCTTATTCAATACTTACATGTGATAGGACACAGCTCTTATCTCATACATTGGATTGCTCAAGCGTTGCACACACACACACACAATTAACCCCTCAGTGCCTGCGATACAAATGGACGACTGATAGAGGACGGGACTGGACTGACAAAGAGTGGGCGAGGGTGCTAGCTGGAGCTCTACATGTACCGCGCAATGCACGCTTTAAGATCATACAGTATTATGTGATCCACCGAGCGTATCTGTCCCCGGACAAAATTAATCGGTACTTTGGACTCACTGCGACAGCGTGCCCTAAATGTGGACTTGTGGACGCACAGTTTCTGCATGTCCTCTGGTCCTGCCCTTTGCTGCAGCCTTATTGGACTGCAGTGTCGACTGCCTTGGCGAAAGCGACAGGGGGCACCTTACCGAATACTTGGGAAGCTTGTCTGTTGGGGTTATTTAAAAGGACGAAACAGACGAAGGTCCAAGCGAGATTCTGGGATCTAGGGCGGATTACGGCGAAACATCTCATCACTAGGCGCTGGAAACATAGTGTGCCCCCCCCCCCCAAACGGCGCAGTGGCGTCGCTCGCTGGATAATTGGGCGAGAGCTGAGAGTGTAGCATTGCACCGGGAGGAGACGGCAGGGCTCCGGATGTATCCTATTGCGCTGGAGTGGGATGGTATACTGACGGCCTACCACCAGGTGTGTTTACAGAATGGTATTACATGAGCGTTTACCCCAAACTCTCCAGTGACACTCCTAGCGTTATTCTCGTACCCAACACCCCCTCCCTTTCTCCCTCCCTCCCTGCCCCCCGCCCCTCCGGGGGGTTTCCCTTATGCCCTACTGCACACGAGAAGACCCCTACGATCACCATGTTGCCGGCGACACGTCACACTCGGATTGCACTCCTCTCCGCACCACAAGCTCGACACATACACACACGACCACTGTTAGACACCACCTGGTTTATGGTTTCCTATATATCTGGGATTGTTCTTTATAGTTGATAGTTTTCAAATGCAATTTTGAATGTGCAATATCTTGCCAATGTGAACAACTAATCTGTTTCTCCGGTCATGATATCCCTTGAGCGCTGTATGGTATAAGACTGGGATATGCTGTCGCAATACAGACGTTCTTTGCACCCACGTTGGGCACTGCCACTACTAAACATCAATGTATCACACATAAGCTGGTGCTATACAAAATTGTTATGCTGTTTACCTGTGCACCTGTTTAGTTTGCTCTTTACTACCATACCTCCACGAGGGTGAGATGGTCTACGAAGCCTGGGGCACAATACCTTATGTAACAGCGCCATTTATTCGTTATGACTGCATATGTGTAATGTTGTACAATGACAAAATGCAAAAAACATATTCAAACAAAAAATTGAGATCGTTGACCTTTGTGATATGGGGTCAGACTTACAGCGAGCAGCCAGATCCCCGTGATAAAGGTTCTTGGTGTCTCTAACCCAACATTTTGGAATCACAGGTTGCTGTGCCCTTGTCTTGTGGGTGCCAGGTAATAGGAAAGTGATAGCGTGTTGGTCAGACATTATCGTTTTATTTTTCACTGACTAACTCTGCCCTGTGGGTCAACGCTACTCCATCATTAAGGAAGAGCCACCCCTGCTAAGTACTATAGAATACTTGGTTGGTAGGCATGTGCGGTAACCAGTGAGCTGGAATGCAGGGACCTGGAATGTTATGGTTCAAAAATGAAAGTTATGCTGTTCCTAGGTGATACAGTGGAAAGATAGGTGTAAGAGTCAGGGAGTTCAGGACCAACTCAGCTCCAGCTGGAGTTCTAGAGTTGGGGATCCTTTTATTGGATTATAATGCCCTCACACACCCTTTCAGGTGTCATGCTTCATCATCTGGGCCTGCTCCTCGTTGGGTCGGTGTTGCAATACCGAATGAGCTCCCTATAGTAGGGGCACTTTATCATAGATCTTTTTCCAATAGCTGTATGGCGAAGTGGGGTTTAGAGGACAGAACTGTGTAGATGTAACATTTTGTGGATGTAAAGTTTTTGGAAAGTGTTCTAAAATAGGTTTCAGAGTACCAAGAAAGACTAACTTTATTCTGGGGGTCTCCTACCCTAAGTAAAAACATCTAATTAGGCTCTCGCCCAGGTGTAATGCCTTGGGTGAGAGTGTCCTTATTGGTCAGTGGAGGTCAACATATTTCTCGCTTTAAGTATATTTTACCTGTGATTCATCAGGACCAAAGTGGTGAAACTATCTACACTTGAACACTTGAATTGTGGTGATATGGAATTATCCTCACATCAACAAATCTACTTATTTATATACCTGTGAAGGACCTGGATCTACCCAATTCCGTAGACTAACCAGGCGTCTACAGTGCCCGGAAGGTCACACAAAAGGCATTGCTCATCTGTGAGACTGAGGTTTCTGCAGAGTGTGCACCAGCCACGACCTACCCACTCCTACCGGGCCTGGAATGTGATGATTCAGTCTGAGGCTGGAGGTTGGGAGTAGCAGATGGTCTCTGATGGATGAGACCTCTGAGTGTATACACAAGTAATGATTACAACTACAACTACAACATGGACACTCTTCTCACTTTGTTGAGTATCTTTACAGTGGTGACAAGCGAAAGAAACCCATTACTAAAGACCCTAACATTTTCAGCTCATTCATTTTGATTTCTGGATTGACTCTCATTGCTGCACGAAGAGTTTACATTCTTTCATCTAGCATCCTTCTTAGAAACAAAGAAAAAAGGTCGGTTTGGTGTTTGTTGCCGTTTTCTCATCCTTCAACCCTGCGGACTCCACTTTTATTTTAACTTGCAGGGAGAGTGCACCTGCATGTACTCTGACACTTACTTATGGCACGTGCTGCATGTGTTGCCTTGCAGTGGGCAGGCCTGCATGCACAGGTCAAAGCTCAGCTAAGCCTTGTGGTGTACTGGTTCATGTACATAGACCAAAGCTCAGTAACACTTCAGCCTGGAACACAGCCTGTCGAGCAATTTCGCTTATGGTAGGCCGGCATAGCTGGGGCTGCCTGTATTGGATCGCACTGCAGCTCCTTCACTGCTTGTGTGGCATTCAGCTATGATGTTCCTGACACATATTACGACCTCAGTGTCGCATTGGAGGCCACGCACTGCATCATCATGCTCTAGGGACGGCCATCTTCATTCAGGAAAACTTCCTCTCAAAAAGTTGATCGATAAAGGAGATGAAATCCTACGTCTCTATAGAAAGGTCATAACCCACAATGGCAAAGGTTAAAAATGTTCATGTACTGGTACAAGAGGCCATGAAGAGAGAGATTGAGAAGTTGCAAGAAAGTGCAATTATTCAAGAATTGAAAGCTACTGATTGCTTGCACCTTTAGTGATTGCTCGTATTTATTTATTTATTTTATTTATTTATGCAATTTATATAGCGCAAACAAATGCCCAAGGGCGTCTCGGCGCTGTGGATAGAGCAGGATATGAGCAGAGGGGGGGATTTATTGGTTAAAAAGCCAGGTTTTAACTTTTTTTCTGAAGATGGTCAGTGTAGGGGATGATCTGATGTCAGGGTCGAGGGAGTTCCAGAGTTTGGCAGTTGATACCGTAAAACTGCGATCACCCCAGGTGACAGTTCTGGTTCTAGGAACCGTCATGGTCTGGGTATTCATTGATCGAAGTGATCATTTGGGGAGGTGAAATGCAAGGGGTTTAGAAGAAAATGTGGACCTTGTTTTTGTGTGGCTTTGAAGGCGATGCAGAGGGCTTTGAACTTTATTCTGTTCTTGACAGCTAACCAGTGAAAGCCTTTGATGATATGGGCAATGGGTTGAAACTTGGGAGTACCAGATAACATCCTGGCCACGGCATTTTGTACGGACTGTAGCTTTTTGATGACTTTAAGTTGGGCTTAAGCAGAAGTCCGTTACAGTACTCCAGTGAGGACATTAAAAAAGCGGTGACCAGGGTCTTACCAGAGTTGGGGGGAAGATACGGAAGAATCTTTTTTATGGCTTTTAATTTGAAAAAAGAGGAGGACACGATGGAGTTTACATGTGCGGAGAAGGTGAGTTTATCATCCATGAGGACACCTACGTTTTTAACCTTGGTGACTGGGAGGGGGGGAGGGCCTAGGTCCATGGGCCACCAGGCATTAGGCCAGGTAGGGACAAGCCTGCCAAAAGTGATGACCTCCATTTTGTTGGAGTTAAGTTTGAGACAATTTATTGACATCCAATTACTGATGGCAGACATGCCCTGTTGAAAATTGGCAGCAATTTTATCTCCATTGTCTTTGATGGTGAGTACTAATTGGGTGTCGTCTGCATAGGATGTTAGGCTCATCCCACAGTCCATAATGACTTTTGCCAAGTCTGTAACATAGATATTAAAAAGAGTTGGACTGAGGGAAGAGCCTTGAGGGACACCACAGGGTATTTGTGCAGATTGAAATGTTCCTAGCTGAACCGTCTGGGTACGGTGAGCCAGGAAGGATGACAGAAGATCTTTAGCTTTGGCCTGGATGCCCATGGCATTGACACGATCGATCAAAATTTTGTGATCGACCGTGTCAAAGGCCGCGGTGAGGTCAAGAAGGATGAGCACCGCCGCTCCTCCCTGATCAATGGCTGCTCTTATCTCGTCTGTGGCCTTGATAAGGGCGGTTTCGGTGCTGTGGTGCTTCCGGAAGCCAAACTGCGTGTGGTCAAGAAGGGAGTGTTCTTCAATGAATTGGGAAATTTGGTGGTTCATCAATTTTTCAACGATTTTAGCAGGGAAAGGCAGACTGGCTATGGGACGATAGTTATTAGAATCGTCTGCATCAAGGTGGGCATTTTTTAACAGCGGTTTGAGAAGGGTATCTTTCCAAATTGCTGGGTAAATGCCGGAATTGAACATACTATTGAAGATGTTAGTGAGTTGAGGTGCTATAATATCGGAAATTGGAAGGAGTATAGCTGAGGGACAAGGGTCCCTGGATGATCCTGATTTAATAGCGTTCATAGTTTTGGCAACCTGACTGGGATTAATGTTGTCAAATTGCAAAATAATAGGGTGATTTTTGATGATCACAGGGGGAGGGGGTACTGTGTTAGCATTGCCAGCGAATTGGGTATAGATATTATTGACTTTATCAAAGAAAAATGTAGCTAAGTAATGCCAGTGATGAGGCAAGATTGTGCATCAATCTGATTGAGCTTAAAAGATGCATTGTGGTAGATCACTATCCCTGGCCGAACATCACAAAGATGTTGTGTTCATTGAGTGGAGCCAAACACGTTCCATATCTAGATTTAACTTAGCATATTGCCAGATCAAGATGAATACTCGGTCTCAGGAGTTAACATCATTTGTTACACCATCTGCCACTTACAAGTTAGTGAGAATGCTTTTTGGTTTGATTTCAGCTTCATCTGTCTTTCACTGGGCCATGGAGAATACGTTGAAAGGAACTGATGAGGATGATGTTTTGGTTTATGTTAAGAGTTTAGAGTAACATGATGTAAAATTGCGTGAAGTACTGAAGAGGCTGGGTGCGAGTGGTTTAACCCTTAAGAAAGAACCATGTAAATTCAATGTCTCTGAAACAGAATACCTAGCACACTTTATCACGTCCAAAGGAATACAACCTAGGGAGGAACTTGTAAATACCATTTAGAATATGCCTGAGAAAAAGGATGAGTTGTTGGAAATGTGGACGGAATATTATAACAAATTTGTTAAGTATGTAACTGCATTTACAGGTTCATTAACGTGAGATCTGATGATCTCCACAAGGTTGTAGAAAGGTCTGAGGTCGGTGTGCATGAGATAGCGTTGTTCATATTTACAGTAGATTGAGAGAAAGCCACAGGTAAGGAGTGCTTAATTACTGAATTGTCATTTGCATTGGTTGATGTCTGTTTTATAGGAGATTTATGAGTCTCTATTCCATCCATATTTGGTACCCCCTCTTTAGAGAATATATACACCTTTTGGATCCAGCCATAGGCATATTAGTGGGAAAGGAGAAGAGAAAAATGGTGGAAATTTGATGTCTTATACATGGTGCCTGCTGTCTACCCTTGTGGGTATGGGTGGGGGCTTAAATCCCACTGAGAGGAGTCAGACTCTCTGACTTCATTTGCCTGCTCGGTGCAGCTTGAGGTAGCTATTTATGTCCCGCAACTTTCCTCTTCACCATTGACTACTTGCTCTTCAAGTGATAAGATAAGTTGCCTATCACAGGAAATTGCGCTCTTAAACATTTACTGCCCAGTTTACTGTAGGAGAACCATCAGTATTGCTACAAATAAAAACACAAAAGCCTCCACATATCTCTTCCAGGCGCGCACATGTGTCCAGAACTCTTCAATTCCCAAGTATGGAATTCCCACTGCCTCCAGAGGTTTCCGGCACACGGCCCATTGGAACAAACAGAACAAACAGGCAACCTCTAAATAGTTTGCTCATACAGCAGATGTAGAAATGATTCACTTCACCCTCCTTGTGAAGCTAGGCAACTTTCACTTATCATCCCCAGTGCAACCACTCCTCTTGAACATCAGGTGTACCATACTCAACCTTGCACCACAATTTATGCCCGTTAGTTCCCATCAAACTCCTTTAGTCCTTTTTATCCTTCCTGTTCTCCACATTTGTAAACAGTGTCAGGGAGTGTCAAACTGGCCTATTGGCAGGGTCACTGGAATTATGTGACAGGGGAAGTCGAAATGATGACGCAGAGTTGGGTAAATGCACACACATTTTGTGATAATATTACTTCGTTATTTTGTCATTTTTAGGTTTCGCCTGCACAGCATTGGGTTTCGCCTGCACAGCGCTTGCGCTATGCTTGTTAAATCTATTGTTTTTAATATACCCTAAAAGGGAAGTACATCCCACCTACATATACTCCGTATGCTTGCCAGTTTACTTTTCATCATTTCTATTGGTTGCAGCCTAATCTCCAGTCTGTGTCTCTTTTATCATTGTCCCTTGGCCCACCTACTCATTCCCAACCGTGTTGAGGGTTCAAACTTTTTTCTTTTGGTTAACGCTGCATACCATTTACTGTGTAAATTTTTTTATATTTCCTGCTAAACACCTAATATTTCTATATTTTACTACTAAACAGGCATTCACAGTTGCAGTTACCTTGCAGTTAAAAGGGGCATGATTTGAATTGTTCAGCAGGCGCAGTGGCACCGTGGTCAAGAGCTCTAGGGCCTCCACTAAAGACAAATTATTGCTAAATTTTACTAATACAGACAGTCACAAGTGCAGTTATCTAGTAGGCACTAGGATCATGATTACAATGGTGCAGCAGGTGCAGTGACACCAAGACCAAAAGCGCAAGGCAACATCACTAAACCCCTAACATAGCCATATTTTACTTCTAAGCAGGGAGAGATAAGTGCAGTTACCTTGAAGGCACTAGGGTCATGATCTGAATGATGCAACTGGTGCAGTAGCACGGGGTCCAACAGTTGTAAAACTTTTTTTCATACTCAACGGCTGCACAACGTTTACTGTTTACCAATACTTATTCTCCCCTGTCTGCAAGCCTTTAAAACATGCTTGTTTAACTCTGCTTTAGTGGGTGGAACTTTTAAACAAATTTTCACATTTTTTATGATATTGTTCCGCTAATAAAAGTGCCTTTTTTCTGTGTCGTATGTTTGTCGCTAATTATTTAAGCAATAATGCTACATAATGCTTAATTAATTAAGCATTATGTAGCGTAAACCCGAATGAAGTGATTGCAGTGCTTTACATGAGCATGTTCAAGGCAGTTGGTAGACTGCATATTCCTTGAAGGAACGTATAAGCTGAGGCTTGTTCTGGAGTAACCTGCACCTGTATGGTAACGATCCTTGTGAACCAACACTAATGCTTTGAACCAGTAGCGGCTGGTGAACTTTGAAATTGGTAGGGCGCAAGACCAAGTAAGTCCTGAATTATCCTGAATTGTGCGAGGAAGCGCACCAAGTTGGTATACACAAAGAGAAAGGAGTAAAGGATTCATCCTGGTGTGATTGAAAAGGGTTTAGGAGACAGGGCCACCTTCCCTCTTCAGTGTCCTTTACGCTCTTCTCTTTTGTTCCTTCCCTTCCTCAATACCTCTCTGTCTCTATATGCCCACGCCCCCCCTACTAGGTAATTGCATTCCTTTTCATCTCCATCAACATGCCTCCTTTTACCCTCCATTTTCCTTGCCCAGTATGCTCCCTCTCGCACCCACTGCTTTATAAAGTGTACGGCGGACATGGAAAATAACGGCTTGTTGAAAACATAATTCACTGCCCTGAGGCTTCCCTGCAAGCCCCACCTGCCCCCAGCCACTCAAAATTAAGTTATCAGGGCATTTGCAGAGGAGTACTCTATGTTTTTGTTTTACTTTTATGTAGCGCGGAATCGAACCGAAGGCATTGGAGTGCTTTAGATGAAAACCAGCAACATTACTCACCGAAGCAATGATTTAGGGGGTCGTGACCAGTAAATCCAGTCTTGCGTAACACTACAGCATGACAAACACCAGCATAAGCATACTAACAGTCGCGGCCAGCATTACGGGCTGGAGGTTGGAAATGGGGTCACACTCTCTACGACCTGAGGGGATGAGGGGGGAGGCGGAAGGGGTTTGGAAACAACACATATATTTAAAATAAAATAAATAAAATAGTAAACTTACCGTCCGGAGACTCCGTCCTAACTCCCGCTGTCCTCGTTTTCAAGTCCTGCAGCACGTCATCAGGAAGGCGGCGCGGCAGGCAGCCTCCCTCTCCACCGCCGCGTTTTTGATTGGTGCGGCCGGCTGCCCCAGGCTACGTCATTTTCTCTCTGTATGCTGATGCTGCAGCATACAGAGAGAACAGGGAGAGTGAGTGGGTGATGTTACTCGTGGGCAGGGGGGAGTGGCTTGGGGGAGCGGCTTTCCCACTGTTGTTAATACTGTGTGTTTGGGCGGCCTCAGGCTGCCCAAACAGTCAGTATTAACAACAGTGGGCAAGCCACTCCCCCCTGCCCTCGAGTAACACCCCACTCTAAACCAGGAAGTTCTGCTTTCTCGCCGTGCGAGAAGGCAGAAACAATGGTAGTTATATTACGGCAATAACTACACTACCATTTGTTTCTGCCTTCTCACACGGCGAGAAAGCAGGGGAGGCAGCGCCCAAACGCCCCCATGGAGGAACCGCCACTGCTTTGAACTTGATCCCTTTCCTTATTGGGAGCCAGTGGAGGGGCGTAGGTGCTCGGACACATGCGTTCTTCAAGGTCGATTCAGGAGAATGCAAGCTGCCGGGTTCTGGATTACCTGTAGTTTGTTAATCAGGTATTCAGGAAGTCCAACATAGAGGGCATTTCCATAGCCCAATCTTGAGGTTATGAGAGCCTGGATGACCTTTTTTCCTGCCGTAAATGAGAGAAACTGCAAGAACATTTTTATGGAGTACAGTGGTCCAAAACATGTGCCTATCACTGATTTGATTTGTGTTTGTAAGGACAGACAGTTATTGAATTTGACCCCCAAGTTCTTAATTGTACACCCTGTGAGCCTGGGGGGGAGTGGGGAGGGCGGGGCATATTTAGGCCAAAGAGTCTGCTGTTTTTCTGGGGAGTGTTACTGAAGAATAGAATTTTATTCTTTTTTTTGATAATCAAGTTTATTGAATTTTTAAACTACAAATTCATAAAGGCATCAGGATCAAGCATAATATCACACTGTACATACACATGTAGAACGACAAGGATTGGCGAATCAATTAGCAGGGTAAAGTCATACAGAGGGTTAACCCAGAAGACAATCAACATGTATCCACTCCTCAAGATAGCAGGTTGAACCATTTGCCCCATAACTTTTGGAAAAGTTCGGGGCTCCTCATGAGTCCCACACCAGTCCACCCCCGTCTCCATCCCCGCACAGTGGGGAGCTTGGCCTGGGACCACAGTGCCGCTATATCTCGCTTTGCCACTGCCACTGTTGTCCCGAGGAAAGGCTTGTCAGCCCGAGAGCCGTCCAGGCCTTCGAACACGCCTAGAATCAGGCGCAAAGGGTCGCGGGGAATGGTCCACCCTAGGGTCTGTGAGAGCTCTAATTCCACACCCGCCCACAATGGAGCAAGGGCAGGGCACTGCCACACCATATGATAGAAATCCGCGTGAGCCTGGTTGCAATGCGCACAGGTCGGGGAAAGGCGCAGTTGGGCTTTGTATAGGCGCTCTGGGGTGAGATAAGCCCTGTGTAAATAGTAAAGTTGTATTAAGCGCAGCTTCGATGAGGTCATCAGGGTCTTAGGGGCCATGAGGGCGTCCCTCCAATCCGCCTCCTCTAAGGGGCCCAGCCAGCCCTCCCAACGGGCTTGCAGCGCGTCTAAGGTTGCGAGGTATTGTTCACGAGGGGACAGTATATCCGGGAGACCCCACCCCTACCCAGATTCCCCATCATCACCTGGGCCTCAAGGGGACTAAACTCAGGCAGGGAGGAGGGAGAGAGTAGGTGCACCCCCAGAGCATGCCTGAGCTGCAGATATTTGTAAAAGTGGGAGGGGTGGAGAGAGTAGCACTGCTACCGGTCTGCGAAAGTTCTGATATGGTCCCCCACCCAAACATCCCCAAGAATCGAGATCCCTATGTGGTCCCACCAATAGAAGTCCCGGAGGGATGAGGTTTCCTGCAGCCATGTGCCATACCACAGGGGGGTCTGCCTGGTAAGTGTCCGATCCCACCTCGTGTGGCGCAAGGCAGTGCGCCAAGCCAGGAGGACCGACCGAGTGACGGGGGCAGGTCTCGCTGCACGGGGTTTCCATACAAGTAAGCCTGAAGCCCCGGAAAGTCAATCTCCTGGAGTTCCACTTGGTACGCCGGGTTGGACCAGCCACCTGGGAACCAGTCGTGGACCACGATAAGTTTTGTGGCAAGATAATAGAGGTGAAGGTTGGTGACTCCCATACCTCTGTCATAAGGAGGTATTCGGCAATGTGCCAGGGACATTCGCGATCTCCCGCCCCTCCACAATAAAACGGGTAAAAACAAAGTCGAACTCACGAAACCAGGTTGCCGGGAGGTGAAAGGAAATATTCTGCAGTATGTACAAGAACCGGGGAGGGGGGGGAACAATCATTTTGAAAAGGGCACTTCTGACAAGTGGGTTAAGGGGAAGAGATTGCCACTTCCTAAGGTCCGCTCTGGCCCTGGTGAGTAAGGGAGTGATGTTCAAGGCCCACTCAAGCTCTGGGAGCATGGCAACCCAAATCCCCAGGTACTTGAAGAAATGCCTGTGCAAGGGGATGGTTGTTTGCCAGTCAAAAAAGGCACAGGACAGGTGGAGGGGATCCAGGGTGGACTTCGCCGGGTTGAGCCGAAGGCCCGAGATCCGTTCGGAAGCGGAGAGAACCTCCAAACAGGGCGGGCCGCAGGTTTCGGGGTCTGCCAGAAAGAGGAGGACATCGTCAGTGTATAGGGCGATCTTGTCCCCCCGCAGTAGGTCCCACGTTCAGTCCCGGATGTTGGAATCTTGGTGAATAAGGGAGGCCAGGGGCTCTGTCGCCAGCGCAAATAAGAGTGGCAAGAGCGGACAACCCTGGCGAGTGCCCCTTCGGATAGGAAATGCCTCCGATAGTACACCGTTGACCAGGACCCTCGCTTTAGGGCTGGAGTATAGAACGTGAGTGAGGTGCCGGAAAGGCAAGCCGAACCCCATCACCTCCAACAACTCATCCAAGTAGGCCAAATCCACTGTATCGAAGGCTTTTGTCAAAATCGATTAAAAGCAGAGCCAAGTACGGAGTGAGATGATAAAAATGTAAATTTAAATTAAAACGATTGACACTGAGTGAGACAATGGTGATGCGCAAGTGCAAGGTGGAGGCGGCGAATACAGTGCTGCGTACCCCGGGCAGGCATGAAGCCGTATTGATCCAAGTGGACCAATTCACGTAAGAGAGTACGGAGGCACTGGGCTAAAACAGTAGTGAAGGTTTTCACCTCGGTGTTAATGAGGGAAATAGGGCAATAGTCAGCGCAGTCGATGGAGGGGGCTGTGCCTTTGAAAGCACCACAATAGTGGCCACGTCCGTTTCAGGGGGAAAGGACCCTTTGTCCACCATGTGGCAAAACAGTTCTACCAAGTTCTGGACCAGCGACTTGCGATAAGTTGCATAGAATTCTTGAGGGTACCCATCCGGTCCCGGTGTCTTACCGGGGTGCAGTTGAGAGATGGCCTCATGAACATCATCCGAAGTAATGGGGAGATCCAGAGACTCTGAGATCGCTTGGGGCAGACGCTGAAGGTGGGTCCCTGTCTCCGCCAACAATGCAGTCAGTGAGGCCTCGGGGGACAGGCTGTAAGTCTTGGGTAATAGCCCGTGAGGTGCAATGGTGGGTACCGCTCCCATCGCATACCTCAGGAATGATGCAGGTGGCCTTGGGACAGGAAATTAGGTTATGGAGTAATTTGCTGTTTTTATCTCCCCAGCCATATATCCGAGCCACCGAAGAGCGCCACAACATTTTAGCGGCCTCCAGGGAGACTTGGCAGATCTCTTCCCAAAGCAGCGTGAGCTGCCGAGTGGACTCCTCACCCCCTGCGGACCCCTGAGTTGACTCCAGCTGGAAAGCCTGATCCTCCAGCTCTGCCAGGTGGGCGACCTGAGCTGTGCGCTTTGAGTGGACCAAGCCCCTAGCCACCCCCCGTATGGTGGCCGTACCGGCCTCCCACAGAGTACCCCGGTGAAGAGACTGACCCTGTGTTGAGCACAAAGTAGTTCTTCAGTTCTCAGCCAAGTGATTTAACAAAGTCCTCGTCCTGCAAAAAACAGGCATTCATTCTACAAGTCAGAATTTCGGTTTTGTCTGCATTGAACTTTAGTTGATGTAAGGAAAGTGGAATAATACTGTCATTCATTTAATACATTCACCTGAGATTTCTTTTCCCTTGCCACACGAGAACAACAGCTGAGTACCACCAGCATATGATATAACTTTAGCCCTCTGGGCTTCTGCTATCTGGGCAAGTGGAGTGAGACACATGTTAAATAGTGTTGGGCTGAGTGTCGAGTCCTGGGAAACCCCCACTGTCAGTTCATATGACTTTAAAGAGAAAGGAGGAATCCAAACCTCCTGACTTCTACCTTCCAGAAAGGGGGCAAACCAGTCCAAGGCTTGCCCACTAGCCCAGTGTATTGGAGACGCGCTAAACGTCTGGAGTGGGGAACCGTGTCAAAGGCCACTGACAGATCAACCGTGCTCAACCCTGCCTTCCCACTCTCACCCTGGGTGCCTTTGATGTATTCTGTCACCTTAATTTGTGTTATCTCTGTACTGAGGCTGGGTTTAAAGACAGACTGATTAGGATGGAGCAGGTTGTTGGTTTCCAGGTATAGGGAGAGCTGCTGATTAATATGCTTTCCCAGCACCTTAAATAGGGCTGGTAGTAGAGATATCGGCCTATGGTTAGTCTGCTCTCCCGGGTCTCCTGGCGGTTTCTTTAGCAGGGGGCAAGATTTTAGCCTGTTTCCAGGAGTGGGGTACAGTAGCTGTTGATAATGAGGCAATGAACACCTTCTTAACCAGAGGGTTGATGGTGACTGTCCCTAATGCTAGCAGATTGGGAGGGCAAGGGTATGAGTGAGACCCAGATTTAAGGCTGCATATGGCTGTTAAAGAGCTCTCCAGAGGGATATTTTGGAAGCTAGAGAGTGTAGCTTTAGTTGAGGTGATAGTACTGGATTGCATTATGTTCAATAAACCCTCTTCTAGTTCGGAGCTGGAGGACAGACTGGCTTGAATGATAAAGATCTTGTTTTGAAAATAAGTTGTTGCAGGGATTCTGCTCAGACACAGAACTGTGCACAGAAACCCAAGACCTCAGTGAATTAGGGTGTGCCAAAAACAAACCTTAGTACCTAGAATCCCCTACCAGACTAGCATCAGTGTCTCATCAGCTCTTCGTCCCATAGCAAAGTAACTAATGATTAGACAACCCAGAACATGCAACTTAGGTTATCGTAGGTAAGGTGGAGAAGTGTGGCTCAGGGGTTAGAGGCGGCAGACCCGGAAGCTGAGATCGGCCCTGGACCAGGGTTCAATTCCCCGCCTCGACGAGGCTTGGGCTCAATAATTCCACGGACTCGATAATTCTCGCTCCGGTGCCTACCAGACTCACGGGTTCACACTCTGCGACTCTGGGCAATAGCTTGCTTAATCTCCACAACGGCCCCTCGCGGCGGGATGCCTGGCTTTCACCTTGTGGATACCCTGCCAGGGTTATCTCACAGGGGAATACCAGGACGGGTTCCCTAAGCAAGCGCTTAGATGCCTGCGATGTGGGTAATTTGCGCTATATAAATACATTACATTTACATTTACACTCTTTCGTTATACTCTCATATCAGACCAAAACATGGAGTAAAGGGAGACACAAACAAGTTTAAAATATTTATTTTAATGCTGTGATCTCAGGTGCAGCATCTTAGCTAATACAAGCAGACATATGATAAGAAATAAGATTTTCAGCATAGTTTTGATTCCATAAAATACAAAAGGAGAAAGCATGTTAGAATGCTAAATCGAAACAGGTTAAATATATACCTATATTTCACCCTCCCTTGCCAGTAGGTTATTTTATAACTAAAGAAGGTCTCTTAGGCTTGCATAGGCGACCCCATACCTCAGAGATTAGCAGGAGTGAATCACATTGTGTTCTGCACAAGCTCTCAGCATACAAATGTTCTCTCAATCATGCCTACACAGTGCCTTATTAAAGGCACCAGTATCTGAGTTGGCCACAGCTGCATATATGTTATGGCTAGAACGTGCGCTGATCAGTTCGAACAACAGCTACAGTGTGGATATAACCTTGAAGGCCTCGGCACTCACTGTTCAGACTAAGCTTACGAAGTAAGTCTAGCAATGTAGAAAAACAAGTTATTCTCATGTGAAGCAAAACACTCAGCCTAACTCTAAACAATAGTTAACGTGTGTGCCGTGTGCAAAAGACTTCAAAAGGTAAAATGGTTTTTAAACTTCTAATAAGCTCATGCTAATTTAACTATATGAATGCAAGGCTCAGCCCCACTACAAAGCCATCAGCTGTTTGCCCCAGTCCATTGAAGGATGTTGGAATATGACGCAGGCCTCCGGGGACATAACGTTTTTAACACGTTTAAAGATTTCCCCTGCTTTGTTTCCTGCCCCCTGAAGCCTTTCTTCCAAATGAGTTTGCTTAGCTATTTTAACTTCAGCATAATACTTTTTGAGAGCAGCTTATAAACTTCCTTGTCATTAGTATTGTATTCTTTCTTCATTGTCTTTCCAAGGTTTTCAGCTGCTTCTTTTCTACCTTGAGACTGTCTGTAAACCATGGGCTAGACAGCTTATTTCTGCAAAGTCTACGTTGGACGACTGGCGTTAGTTTATCGGTAGTATCCCGAATCCTTTTGTCATGGAGGCTGATGTCATCCTCAACTGAGCCTAGGAGAGAGGGGGGCCTTACTTCCAGGGAGCACATGAACTCCACTTCTTGGACTTTATGACAGGCTCTTGTGACGCAAGGGACCCTGACCGTCGGAGGATGTGCTTTTTTTTAGGGCTGACCAATATAATTTAATCAGGTAGTGATTCATCCAAACTTGAGGAATGGGGTCTCCCATTTGTAAAGTGACATTGGAAAATACTTGATCAATGTGGCTGATTGATGTGTTGGGCTGAACACATATTGAATACGTTCCAGCGACGTCATGGTATCCATCACAGCCTATAACTCACTGTCATCCATCTTATCCATGTGTAGATTGAGATTCCCAAAAATATATAATGAGCATATCTAAGTGATAGATGTGCCAGGGTATTGTCCAAGGATTTAAGACATGGACCTTCATGCCTCATGGTTCTATAAATTAGTATCCTGCCCACTGATTGTTGAAAAGTCATGGTAATGCAGAATCCCATCACTTCTGCTCCTACAAGGCCATCGCTCAGGATAGTCTGGCAGTCATAGTCCTCTTTATAAACTAAGGCTAGCCCTCCTCCCCTGTTGCTCAGGGGGTCTATTTTATGCATTTTGTATCCATTAAGAATGGTAGAGGCAATGACGAGGTTGGACGTCTCCAACAGCCAGTATTCCCAGGGTTCCAAACAGCGGCGGCTCCTCAGCAATGGTGGAGGAGCGTTGCCTCACTGCCTGGCTCAGAGCCAGCAGTTGAAAAATAAAACAAAGTTCTATCATCATTTTATTTTTAATTTGTCAGTTGTGAGCCTGTGTGTGCAGCAGGGTGGACGCATGGGAGGGCGGAGGAGCAGTGCTATGTGCACCTCTAAGTGCTCATGTGCGTTTGGCAGCCATCTCAGGCTGGCCAAACATACAGGTGCACTTAGTTTTCTCTAACCCAGCTGCATTGAACAACCCCACCGACTCCCTGCCATGAACGGAGCGTCTTTAGAGCCCGCTTAGGCAATTCCCATGCTGCTTTCAGAGCATGAGAGCAGAGAGGGGATTGCACAGAGAGTCTGTCCCAGGGGCTGCTCGGACCAGCAAGAGCATAGGAGCTAGGACGCGGTGGAGGGACAGACGGCAGATTAAGGTAAGTTCTTTTTCAAACATTATTAACACCTCCACTGCACCCTCCCTCTGTGCTCCCCCTCCTGCGTTCCCTCCACCCGGCCCACCTCCTTTTATTTGTGGCAGTCACCACTGGTTTCAAACATAATTTATATGCATGTTTTACTCACAGCCTTCGATAATGTGGATCAAAATACGCAGTGGAGGAAGATGTGCGAGTGGGGTATCCCCCGTCTTCTAAAGCTTATCATTGAATTACATAGTAAGACATCGTTGTGAGTAAAATTGTCAGATGGTAATGATCTACATCTGAAAATGTTCACGTACAATGGGCTGAGCCAAGGATGTATTTTGCCGCAATTCTGTTTAGCCTATGCATATCTGAACTAGCTGAGACTTTGGTACATTCCTTGGAGGATGCCCCAAAGATAGGAGGAACTAAAATTCAATTTTTAGCAGACGTGTATGATTTAGTTATCCTGTCAACAACCCAGATGGGATTACAAAGACAGCTAAACAGAATGCAATCTTTTAAGTTTCAAAAGAAAATTTATTGGGAATACAATAAAATGTATCATCAAATAACAAGTGATATAGCATCAAAATAAAATATTATTTAACATACTAACAATGGCATCAAGGCATATGAATACATAAGATAAAAAAGATCTATGGTAAAGACAACAAGAATAATTATTGAAAATGAATAAACATGTAAAATAAATTGAGGTTACAATTGAATACATCAAGGTGGTAGAGGAACTTCCTGAATAGATGTTACTGGAGCAAAGGTTGTGTAAAAGTCTATGATTATGGCAAACAGAGTTCCACCAAACCAAGTACTAAAGTTTGGAGGAATCCTTCCAATTTTTTGTTATCTGTTGAAAAGCAGTGGCAATTAGCAGACCAATGATTTGTGTTTGTGATTTGAGTTTATTCCAGCAATTAGCAAGGCTACCCAGGATGATATTAGTGAATGTCAAGGAGGCGTTAGTTTTAAAGATAGTATTGATTTGGGACCAGACTGCTTTCCAAAACTGCAGAACTTGGGCATGAAAAAAGTAAATGTTGAAGATCAGGTTGTGGGAATGAACAAGACCAACAAGTGTCAGGATTGTCAAGTCAAGTCAAGAGATTTATATAGCGCGCTACATACCCATAGGGTCTCAAGGCGCTTGAAGAAGGGTGGGGAATTAATTGTCGAATATCCAGGTTTTAAGTTGCTTTCTGAATGCTAGGTGGTTCTGAGTAAGGCGAAGGTGAGTGGGAAGTGAGTTCCAGGTTTTAGCTGCCAGGTAGGAGAAGGATCTACCTCCCATGGTGGTTTTGTTGATGCGAGGTACAGTGGCAAGGGCTTGGTTGGAGGATCGTAGCTGGCGGGAGGGGGTGTAGAAGGACAGTCGTGTGTTGAGGCATTCGGGTCCAAGTTCGTAAAGTGCTTTGTGTACGTGGGTTAGGAGGCGGAAAGTAATCCTCTTATTTACGGGGAGCCAGTGGAGGTTTTTCAGGTGACCAGAGATGTGTTCTTTACGCGGGATGTCTAGTATGAGCCTGGCTGAAGCGTTCTGGATGCGTTGGAGTTTTTTCTGGAGTTTTGCGGTGGTACCGGCGTATAGGGTGTTTCCGTAGTCCAGGCGGCTCGTGACCAGTGCGTGGGTGACCGTTTTTCTAGTTTCGGTGGGGATCCAGCAAAATGTTTTTTTGAGCATGCGAAGAATGTTGAAGCAAGATGATGAAACGGCGTTGACTTGTCTGGTCATCGAGAGTGAGGAGTCCAGGATGACGCCCAGGTTACGAGCGTGGTCCGTCGGGATGGGTGCTTTTCCAAGGGCCTCTGGCCACCAAGAGTCATCCCAGGCGGAGGGGGAGGTGCCTAAGATGAGGACTTCTGTTTTGTCTGAGTTCAGTTTCAGACGGCTGTGCTTCATCCACTCGGCTACTTCTTTCATTCCTTCGTGTAAGTTGGTTTTGGCGGTGTTAGGGTCATTGGTGAGTGAGAGGATCAGTTGAGTGTCATCAGCGTAGGAGATGATGTTGAGGTTTTGTTGGTGAGCGATGGCCGCAAGGGGGCTCATGTATACGTTGAAGAGGGTGGGGCTGAGTGACGATCCTTGTGGCACGCCGCAGATGACTTCAGTGGCCTCTGACTTGAATGGTGGGAGGCGGACTCTCTGGGTTCTTCCGGTGAGGAACGAGGTGATCCATTCCAGTGCTTTTCCTTGGATTCCGACGTTTCTGAGGCGCTGTAAAAGGGTGCTATGACAGACTGTGTCGAAGGCAGCGGAGAGGTCGAGGAGGATGAGGGCGACTGTGTCTCCATTGTCCAGTAGAGTTTGAATGTCGTCTGTTGCTGCGATGAGGGCGGTTTCAGTGCTGTGTTTGGCTCGGAAGCCGGACTGTGAGGAGTCGAGGGATTTGTTGGTTTCGAGGAAGGTGGCGAGCTGGTTGTTGACAGCTTTCTCGATGACTTGGGCCGGGAATGGAAGAAGCGAGATGGGGCGGTAGTTTTTGAGTTCGGTGGGGTCAGCTGTGGGTTTTTTCAGAAGGGCGCTGAGTTCTGCGTGTTTCCAGCTTTCCGGGAAGGTGGCGGAGTTGAGGGAGCAGTTGATGACATCTCGGAGGTGTGGGGCTATGATGGAGTCTGCTTTGTTGAAGATGTGGTGAGGGCATGGGTCAGTTGGGGATCCTGAGTGGATGGAGTTCATCAGGTGGATGGTGTCCTCAGTGGAGATTGGGTTCCAGTCATTAAGGATGTTCAAGGGGGGTGAAGGTCCTGCAGAAGGTTGGGTGGGTTTGTCTCCGGGTCGGTTGTCGAAGCTGTTGTGGATGTCTGCGATTTTGTTATGGAAGAATGAAGCTAGGGAGTCGCAGAGGGCTTGAGAGGGGGTGATGTCGTTGGAGTTGGCTGATGGGTTGGTAAATTCTTTGACGATGTTGAATAATTCCTTGCTGTTGTGGGCATTGTTATCTAGTCGGTCTTTGAATGCAGCTTTCTTGGCAGATCGGATTAGTTGGTGGTGTATGCGGGTGGCGTTTTTGAAGGCGTCCCTGGTGCTGGTGTTTGGGTCTTTTTTCCAGGCCTTCTCGAGGGAGCGACAGAGTTTCTTGGATTTCTTAAGATCATTGTTGAACCAGGAGGCGTTTTTGCTGCCTAGTTTGATTTGACGTTTTTTCAACGGTGCTAGGATGTCGGCGCTGTTGGATAGCCATTGGGTGAGGTTAATGGCTGCTTGGTCGGGGTTTGAGGAGTGGGCGGGGGGGTTTAGAAGAAGCGATGAGGAGATCTGGTCGATGGTGATTTTGTTCCAGTTTCTTCGCAGAGTGGGTTGAGGATGGTTGTGGATTGTGGTCTTATTGTAGATTTTGTGTAAGGAAACAGGTGTTAGTAGCAATCGATTACAGATAAAACAAAGAGTTTGTGTAGTCCTGGCTGCCCTGGAAGATTTCCTAATTTTCGTCCAAATCTTATTCCAAATAAGTATGGGCCATTGTATGCCTAAATCAAGAAAGTTCAACCTTAGTTTTGGATCTCTGTAAGAGCGGGGACAATAAACAGGAGTATAGGGTTTAGGCCTTCGGTGGTCTGGT
Organism: Lissotriton vulgaris; assembly: GCF_964263255.1. NCBI lineage: Eukaryota > Metazoa > Chordata > Amphibia > Caudata > Salamandridae > Lissotriton > Lissotriton vulgaris. The sequence continues at coordinate 132,644,822 of NC_141694.1, forward strand.
AATTATCTTTAGCCAGGCGTGGTCTAATGGTATAGGGGCAAGAGGCAAGGAGTGAAAATGTGTATAAGAATCTAGTATGGCAGAGCTTAAGGCTAGAAATTTGTGTAAGAACTAGCAGCCCGTCCCGACGTTGTCCGGGTATGAATTGCTGCCGGCCAGTAGTATATTGTTTTGTAGGATTTCGTTTTGATAGCATTTCTTATCTGTGACAGGCCTGTGAAACGCTCCGATTCACAGTGCACTGCTGATGCACTTAAGAGTGCGCGTTCAGTAGTGTGTGAACTCGAGTTCCCTACTTTATTTTTCCTTGCAATATTATATAGCACGAACTCGACAACATGGCATGAGCACAATTTACATTACAGAAGAATACATTCATTTGTGGTAGGCACGGGGAGACAAAGCGATTTGCCTGGAATCACAGGATGTTGAGCTGATGCAGAGATTCTAACGTAGCTCCCCAGCTCTAAAGTTCGCAATTCTAGAACTTGTGGCGGGAGGTGTGTCTAAAAGTGTATGTCGGTGCTGGCCATCAATGAGAGAGACCTGTGTATTTTTCAAATGAGTGGTGAAAAATAGGAGTATGTTGCTGGAGATGTGGGCTGCTGTGCCACCAATGTACTTACCGGGGGAGAAGACCCTTTATTCCACAACTTTATTTCTGCAAACCATCACTCCGCATACTTTCATTACGAAAGTACCATGACTCCGCAATGGCATTATAACTCATGGCATTACATTTTATATGCTTTTACCATGCATACTTATATAACGAAATTCGTTGTAAATCCATGAATGGTAAAAGCATGTTTTTTTATGTTTGGATAAGGTAAGTATGGGTATAGGGGTATATGTTTTGGGGTACTGAGGTATATGTTTTGGGGTGTTTGGGTATTTTAAGGGTTCAGATTTAGTTTTGGGTTATGGGTACAGGGGTAGTTTTAGGGTTCAGGGCTAGGTTTGGGTTTTGGGGTACAGGGGTATTTTTAGGGTTCAGGGGTAGGTTTGGGTTTTGGGGTACAGGGGTATTTTCAGGGTTCAGGGGTCGGTTTGGGTTTGGGGTACAGGGTTTTTTTTAGGGATCGGGCAAGGTTTGGGTTTTGGGGTACAGGGGTATTTTCAGGGTTCAGGGGTAGGTTTGGGTTTTGTGGTACAGTGGGATTTTAAGGGTTCAGGGCTAGGTTTGGGTTTTGGGGTACAGGGGTTTTTTAGGGTTCAGGGGTAGGTTTGAGTTTTGGGGTACAGTGGCATTTTTAGGGTTTCGGGATAGGTTTTGGGTTTTGGGGTACAGGGTATATTCATAGGGTTAAGATGGGTTAGTGTTTAAGGGTGTTGGGGTATTTTAAGGAGTAAGGGTGGGTTATGATGATGGGGTACAGGGGTATTTAAAGGGATCAGGGTTGGATTAGTTTTTAGGGTGTAAAGGGTAATAAAATAAAATAATAAATACAAATAATATAAATAATGCAATTTAAAAGAATGAATGTTTTAATTAAATTTAAAAAATGTGTATATATATATATATATATTCACTGAAAAAAACATAGGTTATAGACCATATATAGTTAGGAATTCGCATTTACAAAACCTTATTTTACTCACACAAAACCATTGAAATTCCATATATAGTTAGTTGCACTAACTATATATCGCGCACCCGCAATCCACTGCTGATGATGTCACATATTACATCATTCATGACATGGTCAGTGACATCACTGATGACATCACTGATGACATCTCAAATGACATCACTGATGACATCTCAAATGACATCACTGATGACATCACTGATGACATCTCATTTGACATTACTGATCACATCACTGATGATATCATTCATGTGATAATACGATGAACCTCTTCAGACTCTAATATAACCTTAGATACAATCAGTGTAAACAGACACTCACAGACTGTCACTCATCCATGGAGTTACTCACACACCTAGTCAGTCATGCAAAGAATCAATCACACCTCCATTTCCTCAACTATACAGTTATACAAACTTTACTTATTCAAATATATACTAACACATATTTACTCTCTTATACAATCCCTGATACAAGTTCACAATGATCCATACAGCCACTCACACATTCACTGGCTCTTATGCACAGTTATTTATATATGTCAACTCTCACATGTACTGTGTTTTACATATGTACTTACTTTGACATGTAGCACTGAGATATCCATTCACTCACCAATACACTCATGCACACAGTCAACCGCCCATACAGCTGTTTCCACATGCACTTTTGAAACCATACATCTAGTGAATCAACTGCTCACACATCTATGCACCGAGTCATACACCTCCCAGCCACCCACACACACACTCAGTCTCCCATACAAATACTTGGGCAACCAATCAATAACCCATATAGTTACTCATATAGCTACTTATCAACACATGCAACAGTTTACAGAACAACAGACATAATGATGCACAAATTAAGACAGTTTAGTCACTAACCCATGCACTCAGTGAGACACATTTAATCACTCACTCATACAGTCAGTCATGCACCTACTAAATCCTTCATCCAGACACTTATACATCCACTCATTCTTCAATATGTAAGACATATTTTAACTTTACAGAAACATACAGTCACTGGATGTTGTCATCAGTGATGTCATCAGTGATGTCATTTGAGATGTCATCAGTGATGTCATCAGTGATGTCACTGACCATGTCATGAATGATGTAATATGTGACATCATCAGCAGTGGATTGCGGGTGCGAGATATATAGTTAGTGCAACTAACTATATATGGAATTTCAATGGTTTTGTGTGAGTAAAATAAGATTTTGTAAATGCGAATTCCTAACTATATATGGTCTATAACCTATGGTTTTTTCAGTGAATTTTCAAGGTTTTGTAAATGCTAATTCCTGACTATATATGGTCTATAACCTATGGTTTTTTCAGTGAATTTTCAAGGTTTTGTAAATGCGAATTCCTAACTATATATGGTCTATAGCCTATGGTTTTTTCAGTGAATATATATATATACATACATATATAAACATATATCATCTGTATATCTATATAAATACAAACATAAATGCATGCATACATATACTTATATGCATACAGATGCATGTTATTTACATGAAAGTTGAAAAAACACTAATAAAAGCAAAGCTAAAAAGCCACCTCATTACAAACAGAATGGCTTTAACTTAAACGAGGGCGCGATCTATTGCATTTTCAATGCTTGTTTACTTTGGTTCCATCAAGAAGGCATTCAGATGTGTCACACATTTGCCATAAATTCTGAATGTTAGCACTCTAGTTGCACATTAGATCACTGTAGTAAAGCTACTGCTCACCAGGGACGTCTGCTGCTGGTATTCAAAGTGCATGTTTCAGTCTGCATGTCAGAATGTTTTTAATGAAATAGAAGAGGATTTGAGAAGTCACTCAAAATGATCCCTAATTTTTCTTTCTGAAGCACTAATCATACTTTCTATGGCAAAATTAACCCCCTCATGTTGTTCCTTTTTACATTGAGTGTTTTCAGACTTACCACTTCATTCCAATCAAGATGGCTTCTGGTGTGCCATACTTTTGTCATAAGTAAGACTGTTAGCGCTCTAGTTGTTCTTTAGAACACTCTGGGACATTCTGTCATTGGGCTATACTTGGGGTACATCTGGGTGATATTTGGGCTACATTTAGGCTCTTTTGTCTCTGGTGGCCATCTTGGGAGACTGTATGTCAGAATTTTTTAATGAAATTGAAGAGGGTTTGAGAAGTCACTCAAAATGTGCCCTAATTTTTCTTTCTGCAGCACTAATCATAACTCATATGGCAAAATATACCCCCTCATTTTGTTCCTTTTTAAATTAAATGTTTTAAGAGTTACCACTTTATTCCAATCAAGATGGCTTCAGGTGTGCCATACCTTTGTAATAAGTAGGACTGTTAGCGCTCTAGTTGTTCTTTAGAACACTCTGGGACATTCTGTCATTGGGCTATACTTGGGCTACATCTGGGTGATATTTGGGCTACATTTGGGCTCTTTTGTCTCTGGTGTCCATTTTGGGAGACTGCATGTCAGAATGTTTTAATGAAATAGAAAAGGATTTGAGAAGTCACTCAAAATGTGCCCTAATTTTTCATTCTGCAGCACTAATCATACTTTCTATGGCAAAATATACCCCCTCATGTTGTTTCTTTTTAAATTAAATGTTTTAAGAGTTACCACTTTATTCCAATCAAGATGGCTTCAGGTGTGCCATACCTTTGTAATAAGTAGGACTGTTAGCGCTCTAGTTGTTCTTTAGAACACTCTAGGAGGCTGCAGTAGAACACAAAGGAATCAACTGACAGTCTCTGTCCTTGTTGGATGTACATGTTTTACTGAGAATGTCAGACTTCATTTTCACATGACTGAGAAAGATAATGGGAATTTACAGAAAATATGCTTTCAGTTTAGCTTATAGATCCCCTTCCAAACCACTGTGGGAAAATCAGGAGATATTAGTTTTCTTTCAAACAATATTCATGATATCACAGCAGAAGGTTTTTTCACATGGTAAAATCACCTTAGAACCCACCACAATTCCTAAAACGAGTATGGTACCATCAACAAATGATTTATAATGTACCTAAATTCCTAAAACCCTCTATTAACTACAATGCTTTTTAATGAGGTGCTATCATGTATATTGGTCCCAAGATGGCTGCCAACACTTCTTGGATGAAGTGCTGACAGCCAATCAGATCAGATGTGTGGTTAGGCTCCGCCCAGATATATATCTTTTTTTGAACCTAAATTACTCAAAATCCACTGGAGCACATATATTGAGACCTAGCAAAGGCACATCGGGCTAACAGTCCCTACAATTTTGCCAAGTTTCGTGCAAATCCATTCAGCCGTTCGAGCTAAAAGTGAGGCCAACCGCCCTATGGAAATTAACATGGGAAAAACGCGTTTTGGGACCCCCCTTTTTTCTCGGCCCCCCCTTGACGAAACCCCCCCAAATTGTCAGGGGCTGCTCAGAAACAAAATGTGCCATTTTCCTGAAAATTTCAGCCGATTCCGTCCACAAACGCCAAAGTTATTAGACATAGAATTTTCAAAAATCCCATAGAGAAAAAATCCTAACTATATATACCTACTGGCGACCGCCAGTAGGTAATATATATATATATATATATATATATATATATATATATAAATAAATACACATATATATACAAACACATATTTGATGTTTAATAATGTACTTTTACAATGTATATGACTTTACCACACATGCATTTGCGTTATAATGGCATGCGTGATCAAGTCATATGCGTTGTAAAAGTTTTAGAAATTATGTCTTTGCGGAGTAATAGTCCTGCGTTATAAAAATTGCGAGTGATGGTATACGGGATGTTGGTTTGCGGAATATCATCACATTTTCCCTGGGGAGGGATAGTCCCTTTCTTGCTATTTCCGTGGAGGTGGGCCTTTGTTTCCGGATGTGCATGGCGCGAGGCCTGTGCGCAACAGAAGTGGAAAATCTCCAGTGTGCGCTGCAGGCGTCACCGGCAGTTAAGGCGAGATTACATTTCCTGCACAATGGCCCCTGTTTGCGCTCCTTCCGGCCCTTTGGAATAGCGCCATGCCTGACCTCCATACAGTAAAGCATATGCATGTCACTGGGAGCGTGGGGCAAGCACACCCGGAGCTGGAATGTACAGAAACTGGGAATAAAAAACAATGAAATATTGGGCACAACGCTCGCTTTTTTTTCCATAATCCCGCGCCCCGCACACGCCCACGCCCCCAGCACACGCCCACAGCACACGATATGAGACATGGCATGAAGGGCGGAAAGTACCACACGCCCCCAGCGTTTGTCACGCCCCCACCACACGCCCACAGCACAACGCAGACACGCCCACAAGGGACTACTTTGCTGGCACGCTTTTCTCACCTTTTAAATGTATATGGTGGGCGTCTGCACAGCCTATGTCCTTCTGCTGCAACTGCCCTTTCCAATGCTGTATTGGGTGTTGTGATTGGTGCTGTGGTTCCTGAGATTACCCGCCTCAAAGGTTTGGGCTCTCTCTTTATTATATTAGTATAGATTATAATGGTAAGCGATATAAGGAGCGTGCCTTTGAAAAAGTAAGGAAATAATTATTCTCAAATAACTGATGTACCCACAAGATCTCCCTCACCAAAGACCCTCTCACCGCCAAAGCCAACGTCCAGAAGGCCGTCGCTGAATGGATGAAGGACAGCAGGCTGAAACTTAACTCTGACAAGACGGAGGTCCTCATCCTCGGCTTCACCTCCTCAGCCTGGGATGACTCCTGGTGGCCTACCTCCCTGGGAACAGCTCCAGCACCCACCGACCACGCACGCATTCCTAGGGGTCATCCTCGACTCCACCCTCTCAATGACCAAGCAGGTCAACGCCATCTCCGCATCCTGCTTCAACACCCTCCGAATGTTCCACAGGATCTTTAAGTGGATCTCCTCCGAAACAAGAAAAACCGTCACCCAAGCCCTCGTCACCAGCAGGCTGGACTACGGAAATGCCCTCTACGCAGGAACAACAACCAAGCTCCTGAGACGGCCGCAACGCATCCAGAACGCCTCGGTACGACTGATCTTCAACATCCCACGATGCAGCCACATCACCCCCCACCTAAGACCTCTACACTGGCTCCCCGTCAACTGGAGGATAACCTTCAAACTCCTCACCCACGCACACAAAGCCCTACCCAACGCCAGACCAGCATACCTCAACAGACGACTCATCTTCTACACCCCCACCCGCAGCCTCCACTCAGCCAGCCTCGCCCTCGCTACGGTCCCCGCATCCTTAAAACGACCGCCGGCGGCAGATCCTTCTCCCACCTCGCCGCCAAGACCTGGAACACCCTCCCCACCAACCTACGACAGACCCAAGACCTACTGGCCTTCAGAAGACTTCTCAAGACCTAGCTCTTCGATCAGTAGCAGCTCCCCCATGCCCCCAGCGCCTTGAGACCCTCACGGGTATGTAGTGCGCTTTACAAATTCCCTGATTGATTGATAGGAGGCACTAAGCTAGAAGAGGCTTCGGAATACACACACCTAGGAGTGAGGCTTTGCAAAACCTTGAAATGGTGCAATAATATTGGGAAGTTAAGAGGTCGATTTTTGTGTGTAATCAGGGCAATAAAAAGGTTTTCTGCGATATATGAAGGGGGTGCAATTGGTCCTACATTAGAAGTTTCAAAGGGAAAAATTATTCTAGTTCTTCTATACGGGTCTTTAGAGTGGAATGGCAAACTAATCCAAAAAATTGAGAAAATGTTTTCGAACTGCATCCGAAGGTTATTTAATTTACTGCAGTCTACTCCCCAGTGATGTCAACAGCTAGAATTCGGTCTCACCTCTTATGTGGCAGATATTAATATAATCAATTATTTCTTAGATTGCAAAGCCGCAGGTGTTAAAACCTTAAAAATAATTATCATGAAGGCCCTAGAGACATATATGCCCCATGTAACATTGTCTAAAAGTTCGATTATATAGCAGCTGGATAAATATAAACTTCCTGCAGTCGGGGTTCTAACAAATATACCTAGATTAGCATGAAGGGAAGAAATAAAAAAGGTAGTAAAGAAAAAGCTTTGCTGGATGATATGGAGTCTGCAGGAAGATACAAACCTCATAACTACAACTATAGAAACCTATTCCTTTTTAAGACAAGGTTACATTGATTTCAATATGCAAGCATGGGAGAAGGTTTTTATGCGTTTCGGTTTCTGCATCTGCCCTTCAAATATTTCGATGGCTGTTGGTCCTCAAAGGGGTAAATCAATAGCTTGTGCAGGATGTATAAATCGACCCACAAATCCATTTAAACATGTGATATGATTATGTTCATCGTTGATAGAGGCGCGGAAAAAATACATCAAACCTGTTTTTGAGGCTGAATGTATCAAAACGATCTTAGAGGCACTGTTACTTTGTTTTAAAGGCAAAACACAAACTGTTTTGGCACAACTGGTCAATTGTTTAAGCCTGGCATACAGGATGGGGGAACATTTTCTCAGACAGCTGATGATTGCAGGATTTAATGTATTAGTTTGCTCTTTTTAACTAATGTTTATATTTTTATGATAACATTTTTTTTTTCAAAATAGATTTTTATTGACAGATCATATACATAGCCACAGATCTCTGTACCCCAGAGGTATCTGCCAGGTATCAATAACGTTGTACGATAACGCAATCATCATTACTTTCATGATCAAAACAATGGGAACAATCACAAGAAACAAGTCCCCCACCCGTTCCCCCTAACCCCATCCCCAACTACCCCCTCTCCTAACCCACCCAGGACCCTCCCCCCGCACGGCAGTCGGTCGATCAAGCCATTCACACACATCCAACCGGTCATCGCACTCACTCATACGCCTGGATCCGGATCCTGCTCTATCGGGGGCTCTAGCCAAAGTCCCCTGTAGTTGGCCCACCCCTTCCATATCCTGTAGTGTTTGCTAGGGCAGCCGCGGGCCATAAATATGGGCCTCTCCATCCCCATACAGAAGTCCAGGCCTCTCTTCCAAGCGAGAAGTGATGGGGACTGCGGGTCCTTCCAGGCCCTAACTATGTTGCGCTTGGCTATAGTTAGTCCCAGGAATAATAGGTGTCTCTTGTACAGATTGCCCCCCACTCCCTACAGCACATGCAGTAAACCCAAGCGCGGTGTGCGCAGGAGCACCAATCCAAGCGCCTCATCCAGACCACTCCAGACACCACACCAGAACCTCTCCAGGCTCCCACAACTCCACACTGTATGAAGGAACGTACTTTCCTCGCTCCCACACCGAGTACACATTGGGGATGCAATGAGTCCTGCCCTCCATAGCTTCTGTCGTGTGTAGTACACTCTGTGAAAGTATTTAAATTGAATCAGCCGAAAGCGAATCGAGATGGCCGCGCCTCGAGAACTCGCCAGCGCCTCATCCAAATCCTCTTCCTCCAGTAGCCTCACGTCCTCCTCCCATTTCTCCTTAAGTGAACCTAAGTCAGAGGAGCAATGTATGATCAGGGATTGATATATGCGAGAATTTTTTTTGGTATCCAACTCCCCCATGAAGACTCGGGCCTCCAGCGGGCTAAACTCAGGGATTGAAGTCAGACCCTCAAGATCCGGAGTCAGGGCGTGGCGAAATTGCAAGTAGCGGAAAAATTGCATGCTGGGCATGTCAAACTCCACTCTCAACTCCTGAAACGATTTAAGCGTCGTCCCAGCCATAACATCACCCAATCTAGAGATGCCGATAGCATCCCATCCCGCGAATCCCGCCAGGGTAGCAAGGCCCGGGAGGCGGCCATTGTGCCAGAGGGGAGTCTCCTCGGTCAAAGTTCGCCACCAGCCCATCGGCCTCAGCGCCCGCCGCCAGACGTCAAAAACAACCTGCGTCACCGTCGGCAAGGCCCTGCGCACCTTTGGCGCGTGGAGCAGCGTGTGTAATGTGTGTGGCTGCATTAGCAATCTCTCCAGCGCATAAGCCGGGTCTATGATAAATTATTTTAGCCCAAATAAAATATTGTATAAGGCTTTAATGAAACGAGCAATACACTTATTTCAATTCAATTCACCTCCAATACCAAGGAATTCAGATTTGAGGAAATCACAAATACCCTCATGGATTACACGAAGTGCAATTTTAGTAATGTTATTTATGCTGCGTAGTGCCACTACAATCACATTTACGTAGCACAGACCACATTTGAAGATCAGGAGTATTATGAGACAACATCGCTGCAGGATTCAAGTAGAAGGTGACATCGGCACCCCTGGTGGCGCATTACACCAAAAACAATATTAGGAGGCAAGTATTTGAACTGATAATAAAACCCCAAAGAAGGGGGTGGGTGGTGCTTCAAGCTCTTTTAAACAAAGTACAGGATTCTGAAATGTAACAGCATTATTGAGGAATACAACTCTGCAATAGATACATGACTAAGCCCTTCAATGAACTGTTGGCTATCTGCCCCCAAAATATTGGAATTCTCTGCCAGAGGATTTATGCAAATGCCCTAGTCTTGTTCGCTCCAGAAAACTTCTGAAGATGGAATTATTCAAGCCTTGAGCTTTGGTAGTCTGTGCCTGTCTGATCCGTTCTTCTAGGTTATTGCGGTGATACCCCTTTGAGGGTGATTCCGGCACTCTATAAATTTCCTACATACATGTAATCTGTATCCCATACACATGATTATTTTTTTTGTGTAACCTGTATCTCAAACCATCATGTATGACGTAATTTTTGTTCCAATTGTGGGTTTGTAATGGATCAATCATGGATAATTGGTCTGACAGGGTTTTAACTTCCACCTTGGCTTCTTCTCTGTATTCACTTCACAACAGTATTCGTTCATCTATTTCTATTTTTTCTGATGTTGTTATTGTACTTCTACAACTTCTCTGCATCCATTGCAGTACAAATTGGATGTTTTTTTACCAGCTTACCTTCTGGATGCCTGGGCCTTTTTCATTTCAATAATATTCTGCTATTTTCAAATCATATTTTTTTTGCTCCCAGAGAACATTTTATTTCAAAGAAACGTTTTTTCTCAAAGTCTCCTTGGCCCGCTATACTTTTCTTCCATTGCCATAACTCATGTACGGGGGTAGCCATTTTCGACAATCTGAAGGGACGGTGCATGGAACACTGAATGATCAGGACATTCCTGCTTCACTGCCAATTTGAAACAGGGCAGTAAGTTATTCCATCCACGGTCAAGAACACATTATCAGACCAGTCAGACCTTCTACTGTTATCATATTAAAGTTGTTTCCTTTAGGTGATTCTTAATTTGTGTAAGGGCCTTCAAATTGAACTTTTAGCATGTTTGGTTAACTCCATTCCTGAAGAAACCCTCAGCGGACCCCACTTACCTAAAAAAACTACAGACCCATCTCCCTGCTCCTATTCCCAGCAAAAGTCATCGAAAAAACCATCAACAGCCAACTCGCCACATTCATCGAAGAGCACAAGTTTTATTTATCTTTTCCCCTGATTTTACTCGGAGGTGCTTTCTGGACTCTCCCCTTACCTGCACAATAATTGGTTGAGCACTGCTGCTTGAGCGGGCCCGGTTCCGGGGTGGTCGAGGGTCTCCCGAGTTTGCTAATCGGGCGCCATCTTGGGAAGGGCATTGACGATCTTTCAGCGCCATATTGAGTGTCCTGGTGGTGCGTTTTGCTCCGCACCTGGAGGCACTACTTAAACCAGTCCTCCGAGCGCAGCGGGATCGCGCAGCGGGTCGGCCTTCGCTTTGCCGGAGTCTTGCCAGAGTCCTGCCCGTCTGCGCCGGTCAGCGTCTCGGTAGCGGACGGGGCAGGACGGCTGGCTTGTCTTCCTTCATTTGCACGGCTGTGCTGCTCCATATGTATGATTATCTATACTTCAGCAGATTTACTTGATTTACGCCTCCCCCGAGGTCGATGTCACCATATCTTCCCTGGCGGCCGGACTTTAAGGAAAGGCTGCTTGATTTGCGGTTGGCGTCTCCCGGTGCTTACTGGAACCTCGCAGGGCAATATCTCTGCTTCTTTTCAATGTCTTCTTCTCAATACCAGGTCTCTGAACTGTCACTCTCTTGATATCTGGAATTTACTACACAATTCCAATATATCATGTCTATTTCTCACAGAGACCTGGCTAGGTGATTTCTCCGCACCTGACCTGGCCAACGCCATCCCTCCGGAATATAACATCTTCAGGAGGGATAGAATATCGGGCAGAGGAGGAGGAGTAGCACTTGTTGTAAATAAAAACATTCCCTGCTCAACCTTTCCGGTAGAGAATATTCAGGGATGTGAAGCCCTTGGTTTCACCCTTCATCTTTCTCCCCTCCAGGCCTGTACTGGGATTCTCCTGTATAGAACACCGGGACCTGCGGGGCTTTTCTTTGATGAACTACAAGTAGCTTTCTCAGTCCCCTGTCTCAGATCCGATCACTGTATTCTTCTTGGGGATCTTAATGTTCATATGGACAATAAACTTGACCCCGATGTTATGAAACTTATTGACATCACAGCCCCGTTAGGATTGTCGCCGTTCCTGCAAGGACCGACACACAATAAAGGCCATACCTTGGATCAGGTTTTTTCAACGAAATCTATCAATATAACCTCCATACAGCCAGTACTGTGGTCTGATCATTTCTTGATTTCCTTTTCCGTGCCTGCCACCGCCTTCACTCGGGTGAGAGAATCAATAGAGTCCACGCGGACTTCGCGCCCTTTCCATTTGCTTTCGGTGGTTATGCTATCTGAGGCTCTCACTACCTTTCCATGTCCTCTTTTGGGCAATTTAGAAGAGAATCTTGCTCTCTTCCATAAATGGCTTATAGCCAGATTTGAGACCTTAATCCCCGAAAAAAAGCCTAAATCAGGTGAGCGAAGAGCGTCGGCCCCGTGGTTCACTCCCCAGTTGAGGACGCAACGGCAGGGCTGTAAAAGGGCCGAGAGAGTCTGGAGGCGGGCTTATGATCTGATTGAAAAATTGAAATTTCGAGCGATCACTAAAGCCTACCATCAGTCGATCTGGAAAGAAAAAAAGGCCTATTTTGAGCGCCGAATTGATGAGGCGGAAAATGTTTGCAAAGAAATTTTTAAAGTTGTTCAGGATTTTACTTCTCCAGCCATTTGCACTCCCTCTCACACTCACTCAGAACTATGGATAAAACAGCTTGCCACCTTTTTTGTTAGTAAAATTACAACCATTCAAGCCTCTCTTTCTTACTCCTGCCCACAGTTGGTTTCGAGTCCCTCATCTTCCTCATCTCTTGTGGAGGGTCAAGGCCCTTTTCTTTCTGAATTTCCCCATCTGTGTCTTAATACTTCTCTCGATCTTCTGTCAGGTCTGAAATCTGTCTCTCCACTTGATCTGTGCCCGGCTAAACATCTGGGGAAATTGGCACCTGCCTTAAATGCCTTGCTGAACCCCCTTTTGAACTCCTCCCTGTCTACAGGTGTGGTTCCGCAGGCATGGAAGCGTGCCATGATCCTACCACTGATCAAGAAACCTACCCTAGACCCCCTTATCCATGCCAACTACAGGCCTATCTCCCTTCTCCCTGCTCTGGCGAAAGTGACCGAGAGATTCGTGCATCGGACGATTTCCAGTTTCATCGAAGGAAACGACCTGTTGCACGCAACGCAATCTGGTTTCCGTGCTAATTTTAGCACGAAGTCGGCTTTACTCGAGGTCACTGATGCCATCAGGGAAGTACTCGACTCTGGGGGAAAAGCCATGTTGGTTATGCTTGATTTGTCGGCGGCTTTCGACATCGTTCCTCACGATGGCCTCCTTGCAAGACTCTGGGAATGCGGCCTTCGAGGAACGGTGTGGAATTGGCTTAAATCTTTTCTGGCCGACCGCCGGCAAACGATCTGGGCGCCCCCTTTCTCCGCTGATATGGCTCCGCTAGAGGTGGGGGTCCCTCAGGGTTCCATTCTCAGCCCCATGCTTTTTAACATCTTTATGGCCCCTCTAGCGGTAGTTGCAGAGTCGTTTGGCGCCCAGATCGTATCCTACGCCGATGACACCCAGCTCCTATTCACATGTGATAGGGGCGGGTCATTTGACGGCATACAGATCAGGGATTGCCTTGGTGCGGTCTTTGAGTGGTTTAGATGCAATGGCTTAAAGTGCAATTCCGATAAGTCGGAACTGCTCTTTTTTGGATGCGCCCCTGAACCTAACTGGAAATCTTGGTGGCCACAAGATATGTTTCCCCCTGACAATGTGTCTTTCAAGGCCAAGAACTTGGGAGTGATTGTGGACAGTGAACTGTCCTTTGGGCCGCATATTTCGTGCCTCTCAGGTAAATGCTTTGGCATTCTACAGATGCTGAGGAAATTTCTTCCTTTAGTGTCTTTTCAGCATAGGAAGATAATTGTCCAGGCCTTGATCGGATCTCGACTGGACTACGCAAACGTTCTTTTGACCCGTTTGCAAGTAGTCCAGAACTCGGCAGCCCGTACCATCTATGGACTCCCGAGAAGAGCAGGTGCCACTGTCCTACTGAACACCATACACTGGTTACCGATCGCAAAGAGAATTCTTTTCAAAAGCCTGACATTTGCTTTCAAAGCTTTACATGGCACGGGCCCCAAGTACATAGGGAAACGTCTTTCCCGATATGTACCTAGCAGGACCTTGAGGTCATCCTGCTTGTCCAAGATGACAGTCCCGGCCATTAGGCGTGCAAGAATGGGAGGTCGGTCGTTCCGTTACCTAGCCCCGAAGGCTTGGAACGAACTACCACTTTCCCTAAGACAGGCTCCCAGTCTTCTTGTTTTTAGGAAAGACCTTAAAACGTGGCTTTTTACCAAATAGTTCTTTTTCCTTATTTCTGTCTGCATTTTAGTTGTTATTGTTGTTGCTTCACCTGCCGATATTTCTTCGCCAAAGCGCCGGGACGCTCCTCGGAGTAGCCGAGCGCTATAGAAGAAATAAATTAACATAACATAACATAACAACATCCTCGACCCCTCCCAATCCGGCTTCAGAAAAAAACACAGTATGGAAATCGCCCTCCTCGCCGCAACAGACGACATCCTCACACTACTGGACGAAGGAGAAACAGTAGCCCTCATCCTCCTTGAACTCTGAGTGGCCTTCAACACAGTCTCTCACCGCACCCTAATACGCAGACTCCTCAATGCAGGGCTCCAGAACAAGTCCCTCGAATCGATGCACTCCTTCCTCTCCAGCAGAGGGTCAGTCTCCCCCCTTTCCTCTTGGACCCTACACCAACCACCTGCGGAGTCCCGCAGGGGTCCTCCCTCAGCCCAATGCTCTTCAACATCTACATGGCTCCCTCGCCCCTACCGTTAGAACCTAGAGACTCAACATTGTGCCATACACAGACAACACCCAACTCATCCTCTCCCTATCCAACAAACCCAACACCGCCAGGCACAACTTTCGAGAAGGCATGGAAGCCATCGCCAAATGGATGAAAAACAGCTGCCTACAACTGAACACCAACAAGACAGAAGTACTCATCATGGGCCCAAACCCCGACGCCTGGAACGACACCTAGTGCCCCCCGCCCTCGGAAACCCGCCCAACCCCAAGGATCACGCACGCAACCTGGGAATCATCCTGGACTCCGAGCTCAAAATGGACCACCAGATCAACTCCGTCTCATCCTCCTGCTTCCACACTCTCTGCCTCCTATGTAAGACCTTCAAATGGATCCCCCTCGAACACAGAAAGACCGTCACTCACGATCTGGTCACCAGCAGACTCGCAACGGCAATGCACTCTACGCCGGAATAAACAAAAACCTCACCCGCAAGCTACAGAACATCCAGAACGCCGCCGCAAGACTGGTCCTAAACCTGCCAAGACACTGCTACATCTCCCAGCACCTGCGCACACTCCACTGGCTCCCCATCGAGGCCAGAGTCACCTTCAAAATGCCCACCCACGCACACAAGGCCCTCCACGACACCGGACCAGCATACCTGAACAGCCAACTCAATTTCCACGCACCCCAAAGGACCCTACGATCAGCCCAGCTCTCCTACGCCTTGGTCCCCTGCACCAGAAAGACCAGATCAGGAGGCCGCTCCTGCTCCTTCTTCGCGGCCAGAGCCTGGAACGCCCTTCCGCTCCACATCCGACAGATAACATTGCTTCCCATCTTCGCAAGAAACCTCAAAACCTGGCTCTTCGACAGACCCCCCCCCCCCTTGATGGACTGGAACCGGCAACCCCCTCCCCCAAGCACCTTGAGGCCCCTACTGGTGAGTAGTGGTGCTTAACAAAGGCCTGATTGATTGATTGATTCACTCACCTTCTAGTAAGTGACATTCTTAATGAGGTGGCGGTTCACACCGCCATGTTTTTCCCCTGCAGGTGCAACAATCAATCCAATACTTTCCTAAGCCTTTAAAAATGTAAAAAATATATATTATTTATTGAGGGAGCATTCAGATACGGAGGTTTTCACCCTGTCTCTTTTAATGCATTTTAATTTTTAACTGATGGTCCAATGTTTTACTTCCAGATTTACTGCTCTGGCATGCCACAAAGCTGTTCTGGTCCTGATGATGACCCTTTAATCAAGTTGGGTCGAAACGCTGTTGACACTCTTGGCAATGAGAACATAACATTGATGAACTGTTGTGCAAGATAAACTCCAGGACCTGCGAATTGTTTAGACCTCGGAAGCTGTTATCATTGTTTTACACTACACACTTTTTCAGTGGCATGGCATTATTCACTGTGAAATCACATAAGCACATATAACTTGTTTGAAATTCTATTGTTAATATAAACTGTACATTTTCAAGTTAGAATTAATTTATCAAGCTCTCAATTATTACTTAATTGTGAAATTATGTAAATATTCTTCTTTCCGAGTAAACAGAGTTAAAAAATAAGGATGGAAATTGTCAAGACCCTTTTGCAGCTGACATTTCAGGTCATGGCTGCATTTTATGGATGTTTAAATAGCAATGTCATCCTTTGGCAACAACCACACTTTGGTATTCTACTACAGGGTCGGACTGGGGAAGAAAATAGGCCTGGGCACCAAAATAAAAGTGATCACCATTAATGAATTAGAAAGCTTAAAAGTGGCTCATGTTCGTAAATTGGGGCAGATTTGAACCTGCAAAGACATGTTGTATACATGTTTTGCAAGGTGTGGAACACTGCATGGATTTGTGTGTGCTGCAGGCAATGTTTGTTTTAATATCAGGGAAGCCAACAATAAAAACAGGCCCAGCAGACCATAATATAGGCCCCCAAACAACCTAAAAACTGCCCACACACTCATTTGTCAGACCGAATATGCTTCCTTTTCATGCATGTCGTCACCCTGCATGCACTTACAACGACCGCGTTGTAACAACGCATACCATTACCCCGCAAGTCAGAACAACGACTTGCAGAGGGAAGCTCTGGATGTTAGAATAGTATAATTTACTATTCCAACTCCAGTCTGTGCGGATAATAAGGAAGGTGTTGGATTTTAAATCCAACACCTTCTCCCCCCTCCGCAAGTTGTTGTTTCGACTTGCCGGGTAATGGTATGCACTGTTACAATGCGGTCGTTGTAACAACCACGTTGTAATTGCATGCGGGGTGACGGCTTTGTTGAGAGGGCTGTTTGCCGTCAGACCAGCCCATCGGGCAATGCCTGATTGCCCTATAGGCCATTCCTACCCTGCTACTTACTATTATTGATGGGCTCTTGTGACAGGCACTTAGCACTTCCATCTCCTTTTGGGGGCCTATGCAGAGTGGAGAAAATACCAGTTTTTGAGGCGGTATCTGGGTCTTGAAGGGGTCTGTTTCTCTGCTGATACAATTAGCAAGTGCCAGTAGCATACCAGAAACATCCATGCACTCCCTCTTTTATCAATACACTCACCAGCTCACTACTCCACCCCATACTGGTTGTGTACACTTTGCATACTCCTGCGCTCCCCATTTACTTCAGCCATACATGCTATTCTCATTCACTGCTCCATCCAGCCAATCAGGGCTTTAAGTGGGATGAAAAAACTGGGGGGTCTCTCAAAGGGGTGTGGCCAGTGTAATTAGGGGCGTGTTTTTAAAACACTTATGCGAAAATTCTGTGCTTAGCATAGTGTGCCGCCCGACTTGTTTTTTGCTGTTTCTGTCATTGCTTCCAGATATGTGATGCAACAAGTAACATTATACCTACGACAAGTAAGGACTATTGGCTTTGTCAATGGTTATTAGTTGCAGAAGATAAATAAGCTGGAACTATGGCTTGTATATAATATTGACAACGTTTCCAATTAAAGCCCAGGTGACCCTACCACAATGTTGCTGCTCCCGAGTTTCAAAAAGAGAAGGGAAATCCAGAGAGAAAATGACTCTTTAAAGGATTTCCCTTCACCTACAACTCACCTGGCATGACGTCATGATGTAACTTCTTCAGTAGTGAGAAGTGAGCAGTGTGAGCAGCGCACATCGAAGTGCCTGCTGTCTCCAAACGGGTCTCTATCGGGCTGCGCCCTGGCACTTTTTTCCTGACTGTAGTGACAGCAAACTGCTGTCACTGCAGTCCGAAAAAAGCAGACCGCATGTGTCAGGGCTCAAAACAGAGCCCGATAGAGACCCGTTTCGAGGTCCCCTGAAAAAAACTGCCGGTGCTCAGACCCGGCCCACTTAAAGCCCTGCAGCCAATCATCCATTCATTCAATCACTGGTCCAGCCACACAATCACTTTTCATTCATTTATCTACCTTCAACATAGAAACGTCAAATCCATTGTTTTTTCTAGTGTTTGCTGTTTAATTGCAGAAAAAAATCGATTTTCTTTATCACTGACAGTTTGGGAACCTTAAGTTTTATGTTATGTGAATTTTTAGAGCACAGAAAATCACCTTTCAGAGTATCTATGTGCTGTGTAGGGCAGGCCTGAGGGGGGAGGAGAATACCATGCCTGTTTCATCTGGAAGAGACATATCTTGATGTTCCTTCGTAAGGCCATGAAGGAGGGGGAGGATCAAAAGTGTTTCGGGTCATTCCAGGTCTTGGCTGCAAGGTATGAGAAGGAGTGTCCTCTGCTTCTGGTCTTCTTGATGCGAGGAAGGTGAGCTCCTGCCTGTGCTGCAGATCGAAGGTGTTTGGTGGGTTGGTAGAAGTTGAGGCAGTGGTTGAGGTAAGCTGGACCGGTGTTGTAGAGAGCTTTGTAGGCGTGGGTGAGTAGCTTGAACTTACATCTTTCCTGGACTGGGGGCCAGTGGAAATTGTGGATGTGTGGAGAGATTTGGTTATTTCGTGGGATGTTCAGGATGAGTCTGGTGGTGGCATTCTGGGTGATTTGGAGTCAGCATAGGACATGGGCTGGGTTTCCGATGTAGATAGCATTTCTGTAATCAAGTCATCTTGTGATAAGAGCCTCGGAGAAGGTTCGGCTAGTATTCAGAGGGACCAATTGAAAATCTTGCATAGCATTCACAGCGTTGTTCTGTCTGCTCATGGACACTTTGGTGTCCTGAATGATCCTGAGGTTCTTGGCATGCTCTGCAAGGGTGAGTAGGGCCACCAAGAGGGGTACCGGGGAGTGGTTGTTGCCGAAGATTAGGACATCGGTTTTGTCTGTGTTGAGCTGGAAGCAATGTGGACAGATTTGAAAACATTTTAAGTCAGCCACACTGCCAGAAGTGGGATGTCTTGAGTCTGCTTTTTTTTCACGGACATCCTCACTTTTAAGCAAAATTAACCATGGGCTAACTTCATTGTGAGTGAAGGACGACATTCTACCCCTTTACAAGGAGCACATTCGCACACAGAGTAGTTCCATTAAGTGCTCGGAGCTAGGATGGTAATGTGTGGTGTTTTACAACCATATTGTTTATGTGTTTAGATCAATATTTTTTTCGTTTTAGACTCGTGAGGGCCCAACTGCTGCTCCAAAAAAACACACAAAAAACAAGCATAGCCAAAAATCTTAGGAGCAATGTCAGACCTATTGGCTTTGTCAATCCTTGTCTAATTTGGCACTACATTCTTAACTTCTGCCATCCTGAGGCAATTTAAAGGGTTATTTTAGAGGTAACTAAAACACCAGCTGTAATGATAGACATCAATATAAAAACTGTGAATTACATTTGAAATTAGTTCCTACTTCAAAATGTCACTTAAATCAAATAGAAGTGGGTGGTACATTCAAAGGCAGATAAGTGTCAAATATCTTGGAACCTTTAGAAAACTCGCGATTTTGCTCAAAAGTCTGAACTGCCCTGTTTTCTTATCCAACAAGACAGAGAACGATCTATGCTTGTGGAATGTCTACAAACAGAACATGTGGCATTCTGTCTTAAAGAGCCTTGTGGGTTTCTGATCCTCAGATGCGAATAGAAATGAGAACAGTGCTCAGCAGAGGACACCCGTGAGCATTATCTAAGTCATAGGCATCAATGAGTTCTTATCTTGCTTCACATGGATCATCTGACTTTTAACTCTTGCCAGGAGCATAATCAGAAAGTGTACATTTGTTATTCATGTAAACTTGGGCCACCTGGGGTGCTTAAGATCTTTGGGATAAGTTAGCTGGAAGAAGTAGCATGGAAGCCCTGACTTCCTATGGACTGGGGCTTGAACACACTTGCAGTCGGTAAAGATTCTAACCAGTTTCCCCTTACCTGAGACCCCTGTGGATGCTCACTAACATAGAAGTTTCATCAGGAGAATGCAACATTGTTGTGAGCTCACCTTCGTCCCATGTATTTATCTTCAGACTTTCAGTTTACATGGTAAGATTTTGCACTTTTCCTGTATTCCAGAACTATTTTATTGTAAACTTGCTGAAACCCGTTCACGTGTCCAGATTTGCACACAAAACTGCAAAAAACAATGAAGGCCGGGGTCAAGTACATCATACCAAGCTGGATAAATGTTATCTTCTGTCCAGCAGTTCTATCTCATTAGCCACACTTTGTAATCGAAGACCCTGGTAAAACCTTGAAACCAGTTCATAACTTAAACCCAATATGTTGAGTGTCTAATGGCTCACAACAGTCTAACATTGCACACATGGGCCAATGTTGTTTTCCTATTTTTCCAAGTTATTTGCCTTCTGTGCAAACACTTTACCAGGTTTTGGGGTCTTAGCTATTCACAATAAGTGCTAGAAACTCTGTACTTTTCTGTATCCTAAATGTAACTGCCCTCTTACTATACATGTAGATAAAAATGAAATATGTTTCAAGAGTATAGTTCTGACTGGACGTGGACTTTTATTGAATGCAATTACTTGTGTCATAGTGTCTGAGTTACAAACACTCTACTACCTCATGGTCAAAGTCAAAGTCAAAAGACAGCTTTATTCGATTAATTAAAATCATAAAAGCAACAATACAGTACAATTTATAAAAAATTATTAAAAGGTTATTTTACATATCGTGTAATTCATATAGTTAAAACAATTTAAAAAATCAGTCGAAGTGATATGTAGATCCAGTCAATAATTTAGATGTTAATACAAAAACAATACATTCGCAATGTAATCATAAGAAGAATGGTTAATTAAGAAATATTAACAGAGTCTGCAATATGGTGAGGACACCGTTCCAAGTCCTTCGGGGATAGCTTCCTGGTTTTTGTGCGCATAGCTGCGACCAGAAAGCTAGCAACCCCGAAGATTATCTTGGTGCTCCCTAGTAACTGTAAATAAAGTAATGCTGGGCGTGCCTGCATAAAGCCTGCTTCCCTTAGAATAGGGACCAAGTATAGTTTTCTACTCTTCTTGAAGTGTTCACAGAACATTACAAAATGTATAAGGGACTGCTCTGAAAAGTTATCGCAGCTGCAAGGAATTGACTCATCTGGCACCCCCCATACAGGGAAGACTCCTAAAGAGTACTGGATGATGTTGAACCTAAATCTAATAAGAAGATGTCGGTGGTATGGGCGGCTTACAATTATTAGATAAGGTTCAATCGAGGGTGTGGTCAGGAGGAGGAAATTTGCTCTAGCTCTGGGTTTGGTCAACTCCTCGCTCTCCCGCTTTAACAATGCCCTCCTCAGGAAATTATCCTTGATCCATTTCACGTCCCCCTTGCAAATTGTATTAGGGTGGCTAAAAAGGTGGGGCCTAGTAAGACTTTCCAGGGCGCCCTTCACATAAGACATCCACGGGATCTTCAACACATTATCCAGCGCCATGCAATCCCTAAGAATAATGTGGTTAAGCCTAATTTCGTTATTCAGTCAGATTTTGGCCCAACACAACAATGGTTCCAAGAGAAGCTGATCAGTGATAAAGCCCAAGCCTAGCTCTGTGTGTAGGGAAAAAACTGGAGTGGATTGTGGGACACTTAATAGGGTTCTAAGAAACTGATTTTCCACAATCTGCAAATCACCGGTTGAATAGTAACCCCACAGCGCTGCGCCATAGGTGGCTATGGATAGGCTTTTCGTTTTATACACTTTCAGTAGTGCCTCCATTGGACGCGAGCCTAGTCGCTTTGCAAAGCTTAGCAAGGCGGAGGTTGAACGGGTTACAGCAAGTGACTTGGCGCACACCTGCGGTTTCCATGAGCCCTTCTCCTCAAAGATCACACCCAAATGGGTGAAGACCTGTACCCTTGAGACCCCCTCACCACAACAGATAAAACTTTTTAGTTTTTCGGTCTTTGCCGCCTCCCGACCACCATGACATGAGATTTTTTATTATTGATCAGGAGGTCAAGCTTCGTCATGAAATCACCAAAAGCGTCCAGAAGTCTTTGTAGCCCCACTCCCGTGCGGGCAAGGAGGACCGCATCGTCTGCATATAGCAGAACAGGCACTGCGGAGCCCCCCACATACGGGATGTCAAGTGTGGACCCCTCCAGTGCTTTATCCAGAGAGTTAATATATAGGGTGAACAAGAGTGGGGCTAAAATGCAGCCTTGCCTCACTCCTCTTCTGGATTTAAAAGGTCTGCTGGTGTTGCCTTCCTGAGTTATTCTGATGGATGCTGATAAGTCTTCATGAAGTGCCACCAAAAAATCTATAAGAGGAGGATCAAACCCTATCCCAGCTAAAATGGCCCATAACTTGGTCCTATTGACCAAGTCAAAGGCCGAAGAAAGGTCCATAAATGCAAGGTATAAGTGACCCTCCTTCGCCACAGTATATTTGCTAACCAGCATATGTAAATTCAGGCACTGGTCAATTGTGCCCCGTTTCTCACGGAAGCCGTACTGGAGTTCCGAGAGCACCCCCTTCTCTTTAGTGATGTTGCTCAGTCTAGTCAGGATAACTCTGCCGAGGATCTTGACAGCGGAGTCAATTAACGATATCGGCCTGTAGCAGGCCGGATTGTTTCTTGGCCCCTTCTTATATATTGGGACAATGGTTGAGGTGGCCCAAGATTTAGAAAACCCCGCTGTAACCGTTGCATTGAAAACGTTAGTAAGTATTTTGGCCCAAAAGAGTGGACTTGAGCTATATAAGTCTGCCGGGACACCGTCGGGTCCTGGAGCCTTGTGGTTGGTCATCTCAACTATTGCCTTGTTGACCTCCAGTTCATTAAAAACGACAGGGGGGGCTTCTATCGTAGGCTCATGGGATCTACTGGGTGCTGGAAGCATATCACTATTATAGATCTTACTAAAATGATCAACCCATTGATCTTCAGAATTACACAATCCATAACAGTATTGGTTGATGTAGAGAAATAGGGATGGTTAATCACCATCCAAAATTTGGAGCTGTCCTTCAAGACATTGGCCGATATTAGACTATCCCAAGCCTCGCTTTTGATTGACTTTTTCCGCTTTTCAGTTGCCTGTCTATATTTTTTCCTAAGCCCTGCCACAAGGTTTTTATTTCTTGGCTGTTGTTTCAGGGCTTGAAGTAGGTATTTGTGTATCTTTGAACATTCTTTATCAAACCATCTTGGGGTGGAGAGATCAACCTGCTTCTTAGTGCTAGTTAAATCCTTGTTAATGTTAGAACAGATAGTAGTAAAAGAACTGATAATGGCAATACCCTCAGATGTACTATCCATGCATATTGACATATCGTCTTGGGACTTCTGCACAAGATTATCCATAAAAGAGTCCGTCACCACCTTTGCCCATTTTAGTCTGCGGCCCTGGTCCTTTGGAACAAGGGTATCGCCACGTCCCCCTAGACGCTCAACCTGGGTGACGCTATTGCGGCCCATGTTCAGTAGCAGGACCACTGGGTTGTGATCGCTAAATGGGGAGGAAATCACTTTGTAAGATACCACTGTATCGATTAACCCTGGTGTGATAAAAATGTAGTCGATGACCGTGCTAGCATCCCTGCCAACAAAGGTCGGTGTTCTTACATCCTCCCATGACCCGTGTGCCTCGTACAAGTTTTGGTTTGCTAGTAGATTCTCCCAATCCGCCCCCAGTAGAGTGTGCTCAAAGTGAGTGCTGAGAGCTCCTGGGGGGCCCAATAACTCCTTATTCTGACATCCCAATTGCACGGGTGAATGTTAAAATCTCCCAATAACAGGGTTTCGAATAAAGCAGATTGCTGTGACTTATAAGTTATTAAAAAAAGAAGATAGGGAACTCAGATGTGAACAGCTTCTATCTCTATCGGGTGCATTATAAAAGTTGATTATCAAGATTAGAGGGGAATTTGGTCTTGCCCACTCAATACCTAGTATATTTTCAGATGAGAGCGCAATTTTCCGCGCGGAACCCCGCAATTTTATGGAGAAAAATATATACAGACCCCCCTTATGTCTGCCACCCTCCCCGGGGGTAGCTTTAGTCGAAAAGCTCAGGTACCCATCTAAGAAAAATTCATCACTGGAACCCCAAGTTTCCTGAAAACCCAGGATATCATATTGTGTGATTTGCTTTAACCATCTTTCCTCAGAGACTTTCTTCTTTAGCCCAGCAATGTTCCAACTCATTGCAGTGACATGGCACCCGCTAGCTACTGTAGTGACATCCCGAGATGGTGAGCCGATGGGTGGTTGTCAATCATTAGTGTCTAGCGTAGAGGTGTTTAAAAGAGGGTGGAACCTATTGCTGAGTGTAATCCCTGGCCCCTGACTGAGGGTATGCTCGGCTTGGGATGCTGTTACTAGTGCGCTATTTGGTCTTGCCCGCAATAATGCCTGCTGGGTTTGATAGGATACATGAGGCTTCACTCCCAATCCCTCCACACTGCCTAAAGAGGCTGGGACGTAAGGAAAATTTGTTATGGGTTGAAGGTAGGTGGGGGAGGATAAAAGTACCCTAATGGGAGTGGTTTGATACCTCCGCTCCCTAGGTCAGAACCATCCCAAAGTAGGGAATCTGCAATGTTGGGTGTATTAAAGTTAACAATCACACAATCTCCAGCAATGCATTTAGGCCTCCTCCCCACCCAATCTACCCTTCGTGCAGCTATGATGTGTTTACCCACATCCAGGCTTCCACTGCTGAACTGCACACACCATCTCCTAGTTCTATTTAGCAAGTCTAGTTCGGATTCCCTCTGTTGTGGTTTAAGGCGCGGAATCCCAGTTAGGATAACAACTAGGCTTGCTGCCTCCGGGGGGAGATCCACTGGGCGGCTCAGTCTTTTACTGGGCTCGCCGGCGGGGTACTCCTGTGGTCTAGGGGTAGGTATCGTAATAGCCCTCCCTATCTCCACGACCCCTGCTGGTCGGGCCCCCCGTGCTAAATCAGCATTTTTATCAGGTGAAATAGGTGCGGATAAATGCTGCGAACTGTGCACTTCCATTAGTGAACTACATAAGGCCGCAGTTGGTGTTTTGACCCTCCCCTCATGTTCAAGGGCCACTCTACTTCTGGTGTGGGGCTGACAGTGTGGGAATGTGTGTTAGGCTCCATGAGATATTTGTCAATCCTTTCACATTTTTTTCATAATGTTATCTACACATAATTTGAGAGTGTCCACAATGTCTTTAGCCAAATTCACCAGTAATGGTTCCAGACGGGATTCGATTAAGCCCTCCACTACCCCAACCAAATTGTCCTGGAGGCCCTGGAATGTCTGTTTATCCGCCTTTTCACCGTGTACTTCATGGGGTTTCTTGCCTCGTGTGTTTTTGGCCTTATTTTGCGTTTTTACAGTGGCATCCAAATGTGCAATGTCGCTATCCAGGGCATGTGGAGGGGTAATGGCCCTGGGGACAGAGGATGCAGTAGGAGCCGTAACTTCTATAATGGGTTCCAGGGGGATGTGTGATGCGTGCTCAGGAACCACTATGTCTATTAAATTCCTCGCCACTGTGTCCGAGTGGTCAAGGCCCAGTTCTTTTTCTGCATTAGCAATTTCATCATTTAAAGCCCCTACAGCAGAAGTCAAATATGATATAATAGTCTCTGATTTCTTAGGGACTTTAGCCTTCTTACCTTCTCCACCATACGTTGTTAGCTTGCATTTTCCCATTGCGAGGAGCAGAGTCTCTGGCCCTGCCCTGCCTCCTCCTGCCAACGACTGCTAAAGACTGTCCTGCCCTTGTCCCGGGCTTCTCCCGGTCACTCCCGCGCGCGACTCGCGGGGCGAGAGGGGGTGTCAGCCTTTTACTGGCGCCTCCGGGCGCTCTTGGCGCGTCACGGGCGCGCTGCCGCCCCAGAGGCTGCTGGGGAGTGTGGTCCGGCTCGACCGGGCTGCGTCCCGGCGTCTTGCTGCTGCCGCCGTTCCCCTCACGGCTCTTGCCCGTTGGCGAGATGCAGGTAAGCCTTTGGTGTTCCCCCCTGGGCTCCCGGGGGGTCAGCCTTTTACTGGCGCCTCCGGGCGCTCTTGGCGCGTCACGGGCGCGCTGCCGCCCCAGAGGCTGCTGGGGAGTGTGGTCCGGCTCGACCGGGTTGCCTCCCGGCGTCTTGCTGCTGCCGCCGTTCCCCTCACGGCTCTTGCCCGTTGGCGAGATGCAGGTAAGCCTTTGGTGTTCCCCCTGGGCTCCCGGGGGGTCAGCCTTTTACTGGCGCCTCCGGGCGCTCTTGGCGCGTCACGGGCGCGCTGCCGCCCCAGAGGCTGCTGGGGAGTGTGGTCCGGCTCGACCGGGCTGCCTCCCGGCGTCTTGCTGCTGCCGCCGTTCCCCTCACGGCTCTTGCCCGTTGGCGAGATGCAGGTAAGCCTTTGGTGTTCCCCCCTGGGCTCCCGGGGGGTCAGCCTTTTACTGGCGCCTCCGGGCGCTCTTGGCGCGTCACGGGCGCGCTGCCGCCCCAGAGGCTGCTGGGGAGTGTGGTCCGACTCGACCGGGCTGCCTCCCGGCGTCTTGCTGCTGCCGCCGTTCCCCTCACGGCTCTTGCCCGTTGGCGAGATGCAGGTAAGCCTTTGGTGTTTCCCCCTGTGCTCCCGGGGGTCAGCCTTTTACTGGCGCCTCCGGGCGCTCTTGGCGCATCACGGGCGCGCTGCCGCCCCAGAGGCTGCTGAGGAGTGTGGTCCGGCTCGACCGGGCTGCCTCCCGGCGTCTTGCTGCTGCCGCCGTTCCCCTCACGGCTCTTGCCCGTTGGCGAGATGCAGGTAAGCCTTTGGTGTTTCCCCCCTGGGCTCCCGGGGGGTCAGCCTTTTACTGGCGCCTCCGGGCGCTCTTGGCGCGTCACGGGCGCGCTGCTGGGGAGTGTGGTCCGGCTCGACCGGGCTGCCTCCCGGCGTCTTGCTGCTGCTGCCGTTCCCCTCACGGCTCTTGCCCGTTGGCGAGATGCAGGTAAGCCTTTGGTGTTCCCCCCTGGGCTCCCGGGGGGTCAGCCTTTTACTGGCACCTCCGGGCGCTCTTGGCGCGTCACGGGCGCGCTGCCGCCCCAGAGGCTGCTGAGGAGTGTGGTCCGGCTCGACCGGGCTGCCTCCCGGCGTCTTGCTGCTGCCGCCGTTCCCCTCACGGCTCTTGCCCGTTGGCGAGATGCAGGTAAGCCTTTGGTGTTCCCCTCATGGAATAAGCCATCACCGCTTTATTCTCTCCCCCTGGAGAGTCAAGTATACAAAGGCAGTAACATGGTTATCCAAATGGAGTACAATAGTATTGATCGCCCTACAACACCAGTGGTAAACCCACTAAGGATACTTTCCAGTAGCCACTGATGAACCAGGGTATAAAAGTTAATATCTCATGGTCCTGTTCCCACTAGGCTGCCACTTTGATTTGGTATAGGCAGGGTGGAACATGTACGAGGGGCGCTCATCTCATGAAGTAACTAGTGAAAGGAGCAGGATGAGGACACCTCTCTGTTGCCACTTTATCTCCAGCACTACAACTATGGGGATTATCATATTGCCCTTGTTGCATCATGTAGCACTGCTGACAGGTGTAGGGGCAGGGCATATGAGCACATCATGGCTTAGTTGTCTTCATTCACATATCCTGCTGCTCTTGGCAATGGTGCAATAGGTCAGCAGCCTGTACCACAGCGCAATTTCAGCAGAGAGTGAGGACCTGGAGGAGATATTGGGTTTGGGCGCAATACGTTCTGACTGTGGACTTCTGAATGGAGGAAGTCCAGGATGTCGTGGGGTTGTGTTATACATGTGTGAGTTATATTAGTGAATACGGGTACATATGATGTGACCTATTGTCAGGCACAAGTATTCACACTCAGTAGTAGATGCAAATGGTTTATTAACCTGAGAAACACACAGCAGCACATCCAGCACAACCCGTGTCCACCCAACTACTGCCTCCTATGGATTTCCAATGGGCTTGGAACGCCCATCTCATTTCAGTTATGCCATAACCACATATGCAGAATGTTGAAGCAATTTCAGTCAGTCAGTCAAAACAAACTTTATTTGGTTTGTTACAACCATAAAAGTACAATTTACCTCTTATCTTACTAAAACAGGGAAAAATAAAAGCAACAATAAATACATAGCACGGCGGTATCGATAAACATATTACATCTTGATATACGTATACTTTAACTATCATTTTTAAAATCGGAGTATTATAACAATTAATTTAAATAAAAACACTTAATTTATATCTATACAACATCTCCTTAATCATGCAGCACTATTTTAAACACTAATTGTTTCACACTTATTTTATGTCAAGGACTTATATTATTAGATCTTACTCTGTGCAGCTGAGAAACACCTTAACTTTTTTCATATATTTCCCCAAAGCACAGGCTATATCTAAGTTCTCCATTTCCATCAACAATTTAGGGGCTTGCAACCTATTTGTAATATTATAATTTTTAAAAATCGGACATAAAAACTCCTTTCATAAATCTAAAAACCACATACAATCTAGTAAAATGTGTATAATATTACAGGTAGTGCCTAAAGTGCAAGTGCAGATCCCGTTACATATTATCATTTTATTTCGAGCTCCATTATTAGCGTAACATGGATTTATTCCAATTCTCATTTTTAGGACTTCCCGCCTTAAGTTATGACTTGGTAGCCGGTCCACATACGGAAAATGTTGGTCAAGCTCCCAGGCAGATGTCATGTGGGCTACCGAGCTTTTTTGTGAAAGGTACTCCCGGTCATAAGTGCGGGACATATCGGTTCCTTGAAGCCTTAGTTCTTTCTTACCTATTATTATATGATCTTGTAGCGGGCAGACCTTCAGATTGAGCACCCTGTATTTATTTATTTATTTATTTATTTATATTCTTATATAGCACCAGAATTCGACTCCCGAAGGGGTATCTCCGCGCTTTACGCTTTTCCAAAGGGGCCCGGACCTAGTTCTGAGCTGTGAGAAAGATAGGGTGAGATTCCTAGCAGGCAACAAATAGAAAAGTTTTCAGGGTCTTCTTGAAGGATTGAAAGTTGGTGGTATTTTAAGGGCAGGGGGCAGTGAGTTCCATAGGATGGGGTCTTTGTAGGACAGGGCTCGCCCTCCCTGCCTAGCTTTTTTTATCCTTGGAACCTGGAGCTGTTGCTGACTGCTAGAGCGCATGGTGCGACTGGGTTTGTAGGGCGTGAATTTTTCTTTTAGATATTTGGGACTATTGCCAAACAGACACCTGTGAATAGTGCAGCAAATTTTAAATTTTACAAGCTGCCTAATTGGCAACCCGTGGAGTTTTATCAAGAGGGGTAGTAAGGCAGACCTTGGCTGGGCGTTGAGAACTAGTCTCGCAGCGGTGTTCTGGACCACCTATAGTCTCTGTAGTTGTTCCTCATTGGCCGAGATCAGCAGGCCATTACAGTAGTCCAGTCTACTGATTACCAAGGCCTGGACGAGAGTTTTCCTGTAGGAGTCTGATAAGAACGGGAAGACGCGTCGTAGCAGTCCAATGACCCGGAAGCAGGATCCTACTACTTGATTTGTGTGCTCTTTAAGCAGAAGTGTTTTGTCTAGCCGCACACCGAGGTTTTTAACGGTCTGTTTGGGGCTTGGTGTTGGTCCCAAATCCGGGGGCCACCATTCCGGGGACCACAGAAGTGTGGCCTCCCCGCACAGCATGACCTCTGTCTTACCTACATTACACTGGAGGCGATTTATGGCCATCCAGTCAGATATTGCCCTCATTCCGTCCGCAAAAGATTTTTGTATTGCGGGCGTTAGGGTTTTAAAGGGGAACAAAAGCTGAGTGTCGTCAGCGTACGACACAGGGGTGAACCCGTAAGATCTTACGATGTCCGCCAGGGGGGCCACATACACGTTGAAAAGTGTGGGGCTTAGGCATGAGCCCTGTGGCACTCCCTTGGTGAGCTCCCTTGAGATGGAATGATGGGAGCCCAGTCTGACCCCTTGTTGTCGGTCCGAAAGTAAACTTTCCAACCAGGAGAGAGCCACACCTTCTATGTCCATCTCCCTCAAACGACCGAGAAGTATCTCATGAAACACTGTGTCGAAGGCAGCGGATAAGTCTAACAGCACTAGAATCATGGAGTCCCCTCCGTCCAGTGACATCTTGATGTTATCGGTCACTGAGAGGAGGGCAGATTCTGTGCTGTGATTGGGCCTAAATCCAGATTGAGAAAAATGTAGGCCCTCCGCTGCCTCGATGTATTTGGACAAGTGAGTGTTCACGTGTCTCTCGGTCATTTTGCTGAGATAAGGTAGGAGGGAGATGGGTCGGAGGTTGGAAAGGTCAGTCCATGGAAGTGCTGCGTTCTTTCGGATTGGGTTCGCCACTGCTTTTTTCCACTCTGTGGGCACAGATCCTTCCCTGAGAGAATGGTTGATTAGTGCTTGGATATGGGGCCCAAGCAGAGTTTGCAGGGAGGCAGTTGTTTTGGCTGATAGAAAGTCATCTGGAGACCCTGATTTTATGTGGCTCATGAGGGAGGTGAGATCTGAGTCACTGACTGCTGGAAATGCCGTAAGTGTGGTATTTCTCCGTGTGGGCAGAGTAGAGGGAGAGAGAGAGTTGTTACTTTTTTGATTGGAGGCCTGTAAGATTTTTTCTTAAATCAAGTTGATTTTATTTTCGAAGAACAGAGAGATTTCGTCATATAGTTTTTGGGAGAAATCGTTAGGGCTTTCGCATGCAGTAGGTTTTACAAACTCCTGAAGAATTTTAAATAATTCCTCAGATCGGTTACCTGCTTCTGCAAGTTGTTGAGAGAGGCTATTCCTCTGTGCAAGTTTGATATTTTTATAATATTTAGTCTGGGCCTCATGATGTGCTTTCTTGTTTTCTTCAGTTCGTGTTTTCCTCCATTTCTTTTCTATCTTCCTACATTTTTGTTTCTCTGTTCTAAGTTCCTCAGTGTACCATATTTCCTGTTTGGTAGCAGGGTATTGTATGTAGCTTTAGAGGGGCTATTTTGTCATTTGCTTCTGTAAGAGAGTTGTTAAGTTTGGTCAGTGCGATCTCTACACTATCCGTCTCAGTGGGGATGGGCTGCTTCCATACCTTTTGCAATTCCTCTACGGTGACTTTGTGCCACTGTCGACGCAAGACAGGTGGAAGGGTGTTTTTATGAGAGAGCTTATCCGCCTCGGATATAGAAAATTCCACGATAAAGTGGTCGGACCAGTTTATTTGAGCAGTGGGAAGACATCGTACTTTGGGGCAATTAGTAAATAGCAGATCTAGGAGGTGACCTCCTATATAGGTGGGTTCGTGGTTCTGCAGATCTAGACCAAGGGAAGATAGATCAGAAACCAGAGAGATAGTTTCCGGATGTGCAGAATTATCAGCGTGAATATTAAAATCGCCGAGAAGGAGAAAGTCTTCCTTTGCATTCCTTATTGATGCTCTAGACTCTAGACTCTTTTGCCCAGGGTAGGTCGCTCTTTGTAATTTCCTCTTTGGCCCACTGGGAGATTTTGAGGAGCAGAAAAAAGAGACCTGTGGTTTGTAGTAAGCTCAATAAGGTCAGGGATACTGACTAGAACAAGGCAATACTAGGGCAAAGCTAATTTCTAAAAGGTCCTAAAGTTATCACATCATAATATAGTGGTAATGTAAATATCAAGCACTATCCATTTTTGTGTCTCCAAAAGATATCAAATCTAACAGGTAAGCAAATACACCAGGAAAGTAAAAAGTATAAACACAATTTATTAAAATGCCTCCCTGTCAGGGTTACAATCTAAATAAAATACAATAAAATATTCACAAAAGTGAAACAAATCTAAAAAAGTCAAAGTATAAAGGTCGACGCTGCGTTTCGGTGTTTGTTTGTATTGTTTACACCTTCTTCAGGACACTTTGACAGGTCAAAATTACTCTAGGATTTAAACAACATTATTTTAGATATATGTTCATTCAACACATAATCTTTAATCCATATACAGTGTTTACTATCCTTTCTGGTGTACATTTCGACCTATAGTATATTCTACCTGTTATTTAAAAATACGTGCTTATATAAGGACCTCCCTTAGATCTCATACTTAACAATGTCGATAAGCCCTTGCTTTAGACATTTGAATAGTGAAGAAGAAATCCTCACTTTAAGGAGACATTTATCTAAATTAAAGTGAGAGTGAGTACCTGATATTTTCGAAGTTTCTCTTTTAACCATTTAGAAGACTTGAGGGGGCACCATTGCTTGATAGGCTTTCAGGACCGGTCTGTCCGACATTTCTCCGTAAGTATTGTTGAATCTTTTTAAGCCTTTCACGGAAGCCAATGCCCTCATTTTTAATGCTTGTAAATGAGTATGCCATTTCAGGATACTAGAAAACCACATTCCCAGATATCTATAATCAGCTATCCTCTCAAGCAATACTGTGCCCAGGTACCAAGAGAACTTTGTTTTTCTCCTACCAAAGCAAACAATTTTTGTTTTCTCCATGTTTACTACTAGTTTTTTGGTAGTACAGTATTCTTTGAATGGATTTAATTTCCTTTGGAGCCCAATCTCCGTCTGATCGATGATTACCAGATCATCAGCATAGAGGAGGCATGATATCTGGTTTCCTCCCAGTTTTGGGTTTGCCCCTCTAACCTCTCTTAATTTTTGGTGCAGGTCTGCTAAGAACAGAGAGAGTAGTAGGGGGGCAAGTACACAACCCTGCCTTAAACCGTTCCCAATTGGGATTCTCTTCGTCAATCCTCCCTCCTTATCCAGAATTATCTGTGCCCAGTTTTCTGTATGCAGTTCTTGGATTAGAGCTAGCAGGTCACCCTGTATTTCATACCCAACCAGTGATGACCACAGCTGCTCCCGGTCCACCAGATCGAAAGCTGCATGGAAGTCCACCTAACAGGCGAATCATTTTCCCCCCTGATCGATCGACTTCCGTGCAATGGACCAAAGAGCGAAACAGTGGTCAACAGTTGAGTGGCCTTCTTTGAACCCTCCCTGTTCTGGTGGTACTATCTGTTTGTTGTCCACCCAGTCCTTTAATATACCCAAAATTGCTTTAGAAAAGACCTTTTCGCCTATATCCAATAGGTTTATTAGGTGATAGTTTTTTGGGGAGTTTACATCGCCTTTCTTATGTATTGGCCTGGCAATTGCCCCTTTCCAATTATCTGGGAACTTGCCTGTGTTTAGGATCTCTTGAAACATATTAGAAAAAAACTCTCAAAAAACTCACAACCCCACGACATCCTGGAGGAAGTCCAGGAAGTCATGGGGTTGTGTTATACATGTGCGAGTTATATTAGTGAAGACGGGTACATACGATGTGACATATTGACAGGCACAAGTATTCACACTCAGTAGTAGATGCAAATGGTTTATTAACCTGAGAAACACACAGCAGCACATCCAGCACAACACTTGTCCACCCAACTACTGCCTCCTATGGATTTCCAATGGGCTTGGAACTCCCTATCTCATTTCAGTTATGCCATAACCACATATGCAGAATGTTGAAGCAATTTCCAAACCTTAGTAACACTCTAAGCAACCTAAATGGTTTTCAGCATAAGATAATACTTAAATAGGATGCCATTCCTAAGGTAATCAGAATTATTAAAGGTTCCTATTTTGACCAGGCAAGAGGTGCATAAGGAGCTGGACAAGTGAGTTCCTTTACAAGTCATTAAAAGGATTGAGGCTCTAATTGGATTTCGCCTATGGTGGTGGCACAAAGCAGCAATGCGAAAATCAGGATGTGTTGATTTGCGCCATGTAGATAATAAATAATCATTGATAGATTACATTTACCCAAGGTTTATTTATTATTTATTTATTTTGAGATTTGTAGAGCGCCTGGTGACCCGAGGGCATCCCCGCGCTATAATACTGTAAAATCCAGGACAGGCGAAAACCAGGAACTATTTGGGGAAGAGGAGGGTTTTGAGTTTTTTGCGGAAAAGTGTGTGGCTAGGTTCCAGACGCAGCAGGCGAGGAAGGGCGTTCCAAGTGGAGGAGGCCTTAACCGAGAAGCGGCGTCCACCGGTACGCGACTTCTTGAATCTTGGGACTGTGGCCAGATGTTCGTTGTCCGAGCGGAGGTTTCTGTGGGCTTTATAAGGTGTAATCATATCTTTGAGGGTGGCAGGTCCAACCCCATTGATGAGTTTGTGCGTGATGCACATGGCCTTAAACTCCACTCGCTGGCGGACCGGAAGCCAGTGCAGAGATTTGAGGGCCGGTGTGGGCTCTGGGGGGAAGGTTGAGAATGAGTCTCGCCGCGGCGTTTTGAGCGCGCTGGAGTTTGGCCAGGGTGGTTTCAGGAGCCCCGAGGTATGCGGCGTTGCCGTAGTCCAGGCGTGCTAATATGAGCCCTTGCACCAGAAGTTTCCTGGACAGGGGGGGCAGGAGGGGGAGGATCTTCCGAATTGAGCCGAGAAGACCAAAGCAGGTCCCCGCGGTCTTGACTGCCTGGGTCTTCAAGGAGAGGTCCTGCTCCAACCAGAAGCCTAGTGTTTTAATTTCTGTCTTGGGCGTAGGGATGTCACCGAAGGAGTCTGGCCAGGCTGAGGGAGGGACAGAGGACCATTTGTTGCCCAGAAGCATGATTTCTGTTTTTGTCCCGTTCAGCTTCAGCGAGGATTCGCACATCCAGGTATGTATATCTTGCAGGCAGTTCAGTAAGATTTCAGGGTTCTTGTCCAACTGGGACAGGGAGACGACGAGTTGTGTGTCGTCGGCATAATTGACTATTTTTATCCCATAGCGGGTAACCACATCCTCCAGCGGGGCCATATAGACATTAAACAGGGTGGGACTGAGCGAGGACCCCTGGGGCACACCACGCGTGAGCGGGAGGGGGTCTGAGCGGGAGTTACCGTCCCACACCTGAAATGAACGGCCCGAGAGGAAGGATTTGATCCAAGCATGTGCGGTTCCCACAATTCCTGCCTTGGCCAGGCAGTGGAGGAGGACACGGTGGTCCACCGTGTCGAATGCGGCACTGAGGTCCAGGAGGATCACTGCCACTGATCCTCCTGAATCCAGGATGCACCTAGCCTCCTCGATGACGGAGAGGAGTGCGGTGTCTGTGCCGTGGCCCGGCCGGAATCCGGTTTGTGACTGACGTAGTATTTTATTCGTCTCGAGGAATTGGGAGAGTTGCACATTGACCAATTTCTCAGCCACCTTGCTGAAACAGGGAAGGAGCGAAATGGGTCTATAGTTGGCCAAATCGTCCGGGTTTAGGTTGGACTTTTTCAGCAGGGCCTTGACGACTGCGCCCTTCCAGGAGGAGGGCACTATGCCTTGGGCCAGAGATGTGTTAATCAGATCCCTAATGGTAGGTGAGGTGCTGGGAGAAACAGTTTTTAAGAATCTGACGGGTGCTGGGTCCAGGGGGGATCCACTTCTCATTTTGGCCAGCGTGGTAGTAACCTCATCGAGGGAGACTTCTCTAAAGGAGGACAGCCGCGGGCTGGTAGAGTAGGCGTCTAACTCCACCGGGATGGGGGGGCTGATTGGGGGGAGGGATTCCAAGATCCGCGTGATTTTGGAATCAAAGAATGAGGCTAAGTCCTTACATCTGTCCGGCGGGGGAGGAGAGGCGGCGGGAGCTGAGGGAATGTTGAGTAGTTCCTTAACTATCAGGAAGGATTCTTTGGCAGAATTGGCCGCGTTTTTAATTCTGTTGTCGTAAAAGGTGGACTTGGCTAGTTTAATGGCCGATTTATAGCGTCTTACTGCTATGTTATAGATGTCTTTTTTACTATGTAGCCAGTCTTTCCTCCACAGTCTTTCCGCTTTTTTACATTCTTTGCGGAGGTCACGGAGTTCCGGGGTGTACCACGGGGCATGACCTATTGTCCTATCTTTGATCTCCCGACTTTTTATGGGAATGAGGCTATCAAGGGAGGAGGAGAGCCAGCCTCTTACTTGGGTGTCAGCCTCGGACGGGTCAGCCGCAAGGCTTGGGGTAGAAGAGTCCAGAGCTGTAGCCCAGTCCCCCGTCGAGAGTTTGGCCCACGATCTGTCCTTAGAGAAGGTGGGGGCTTTATGGGGTTTCTTGATGGCCCCAGGAATGTTGAAAGTGATAACAAAATGGTCCGTCCATGGGAGAGGTTGGGAGTTGGTAAATTGGAGGGAAGGGATGTTCGAAAACACTGGGTCGAGAAGGTGTCCTTTAACATGTGTTGGACCTGTATTGGCAAGAAGAAGGCCATGGGAAGCCAGGTCGCAGATAAGATCGGCGGCGCCTGTGTCCAACGGGTCATCAAAGTGAATGTTGAGGTCACCTGTTAGGAGGAAGTTTGATGACAGGTGGGCTGAAGAGGAAACAATTTCCAAGAGGGAAGCTGCAAAGGGGGCGAAGTGGCCGGGAGGCCGGTACACCAGAAGGCCTGAGAGGGAGCTGGTCGGAGTAAGCTGAAAGGTGAAGAGACAGCTCTCTGATTCCGGGGTTGTCATTGTGTTAATTCGGCCGGCGAGGTGGTCCCTGAAAATAATAGCAATTCCACCTCCTCTCCCTAAAGGGCGTGGTTGGGACAAGATGAGAAAGCCGGGGGGGAGAGCCAATACCATATCGGAATTGGAATGCCCCGTGATCCAGGTTTCTGTCAAGAAGAGTATGTCCAGGTTTAGATCGACAATCAGGTGATTAATATGCAGGGCATGCTTCGGGAGCGATCTACAATTGATTGTCGCCATTTTGATGACCGGCGGTGGGACTGGGGATTTAGGGAGGTGTAGCTTCGTCGGTTTGCAAATGGTGCAGCTGACGTAGGGAGTGTTAGGATCTTGCAGGACGTGGCATGCGCTGGTTTTTCTGGGTCTGAGGCTAAGTAGCTCCTTGCGGGAGTAGCTCAACTTTGTAGTTTGAGGGACCGGCATAGAGTCTAGCCCTAGGCCCGGTCGTGCGCGGACGGGCGCAGACGGGCTTGCCTTAGGCGCGCCTTCGGCGCGCAAACGGCGCTCCCGCTGCGCTCGTCCGCTGCGCGTCCTGTGGTTGCACATCTTTATGGGTAGGAAAGGGGGCGGGTGGGCGTGGCCTCAATGTGGGCGTGGCCTCACTTCCTCGCCGACAATGGCGGTGCAATGTTGTTTTTTAGCGTTGGTCGGTGCAGCGAAGGAGTCGCTGTTCAGGCGCGTCTCTAGCCCGCTGAAGGAGATAACAGCCGGGTGAGTGCCCAATTAAAATTACAGGACTAAAGGGTGACACAAGTGAGAATACAATTTTTAAAAGAGGACGTCTCCCGGCTTCCGCCTCAGGAGATTTTAGCAGTTCTGGTCAGTTGGCGCTGATGACAGCGCTTAAGTACTGTGGCGGGTGGGCGTGGCCTCAATGTGGGTGTGGCCTCACTTCCTCGCCGACAATGGCGGTGCAATGTTGTTTTTTAGCGTTGGTCGGTGCAGCGAAGGAGTCGCTGTTCAGGCGCGTCTCTAGCCCGCTGAAGGAGATAACAGCCGGGTGAGTGCCCAATTAAAATTACAGGACTAAAGGGTGACACAAGTGAGAATACAATTTTTAAAAGAGGACGTCTCCCGGCTTCCGCCTCAGGAGATTTTAGCAGTTCTGAAATGAAATTGTTACTTGTCTCAAAGGGACAAGATGGTTTTCAACTATCAAACTTTCTTCAGCATACCATCACATCCCCTTGTCACCAGAATCAATGAGTTTATCGCCCTTCATTACTCCATTCGGCTGCTACCAATTCAAAAGAATGCATTTGGGATGGAATCAGCAGCAGCTGTTTTCCAGTGGTTGATGTTCCATAAGGAACCTGCATGATATTTGGGACAGTCGTTGGGACTGATAAGGCAAAACATCATAGCAGGTTAATGAACGTTTTACATATTTTAGAGGAGAAAGGGCTTAATGTGGAATTTTCTAAATGTAAATTGGCAGAGGATAGTGTTACGTATTCGAGTCATGTTATCAATGAACATGGGATTAAACAAAGCCCACCTTAGTGAGAGCGAATGAGAATGCAACTACGCCCACAACCAAGGATGAAGTTCGGTCATTTTTGGGTATGGCTGAATTTTGTGCTAATCAATGATGCTTTGCACACGTGAGTTCGCATTCCATCGTCAACGCCACTTGTCAAGTAAAAGTATTCACACTCGTTTGAAGGTGCAAACAGTGTAATAGCCTGATGAGCACACAGAAGCATATCCAGCACTGCCTCTGTCCACCCAGGAACTGTCATCCATGGAATTTCAACTAGCTTGGAACTCCCTAACACACTCCAGCAGTGACATAACCATAGCACCTATGCTATCCTTCTGTTGCTCATTCAGGAATTGGATCTTTAAAAATGCAGGTGTCTCCGGGTCCTGATAGACAGACATTTAACTTTCAGTCTACTCTCATATTTGCCAATCACGAAAATTCAATTGAAAACAGAACCTTTCAGCACAATTTAGCACCCAGAATTCTCTGTGTTACTACACCAGTGTTTTATTTAGCTATTCTTCTCACACACCTAAAGCAGAGCAATCAGATCACACACTGAACTCCAATAAACTTTACATATGGTTAGGTTTAAAGTCCTCAAACTGCAGCAGAATAGGCATGTGCAATACAATACTTTTATATTTTTAAGTCATGTGCCTATTTATTAACTCCACACAGA
This sequence comes from Lissotriton vulgaris, assembly GCF_964263255.1. Classification (NCBI taxonomy): domain Eukaryota; kingdom Metazoa; phylum Chordata; class Amphibia; order Caudata; family Salamandridae; genus Lissotriton; species Lissotriton vulgaris. Next base: position 132,683,625 of record NC_141694.1, read on the forward strand.
TAACACTAATTAGCCCTCTATCACCTCACAGGTTTCATAGTCCACTCTACTAGGGACTGCAGCACAACACACAATTGAGTAGCTACACTTTCAGCATATTCCTGTTAAACTTTAAGCACCATCTAGGTATCTGAGATAAGCATATTGTCTACTAATCGAACAATAACTTCAAACTGTTTCAGTTCAATACATCTTCTAATCCTGCTATTGCAACCCTTTTAACAGCATTTATGGAATTATTTCACTAAATGCTTCTTTCACTCCTTGATTAATAAGCATAGGCAAAGCCAATAAGGCTTGGCGCCGTAAAGCTGTGCTTTTAGTTTTGACAATACCTTTTGTCATTCACATGAGACCACATACATCAATACCAGTGGAAGCATAGCCAGGAAAGTTACACTGGGTTTTTGTAACCTAAGACCCAGATAGAAGTGGCTGCAGATGCACATAAATGCATCCTGACGCAAGTGCACTTGGATATGCGTGGTAATATAAAACAGCCTTTTTTATGTGTCACTCAGACAAGTCAGATGACCATGTTAAAATGACAAATAAATTAAAAGCCAAAAATATTAAAAAGCATGCCAGTGCAAAAAAAAAGGGGGTGGGGGGCAGTACCTCAACAACTTTCAGCGGCCAGCCACACGTAAATAACACACAAACAAAAACACACATACACAAATAAAAGCAAATGATGGGAAATGGAATGGGAAATATCTGAGAGGATGGAATGGGGAGCATGAAAAGAGCACAATGAAATAAGGAATATATAGTAGCGGTATGGGTGCAGCAGAGAGCGGGGGAGGGGGTTAAAGGAGTTTACAGGGAAGAGTAAAGAGAAAGAACAGGGTGTGAGCATGGAAACATGTACACCATAAAGTGCTGAATCTGAAATGTAAAAAAGTATTCCCTCGATCTGGGTGCAATTGTATAATAATTAGTACATGTGCCCAGCAGTACTACCCAAAGCCATCAGAAAAAGCTGCACAGCATGGCTGATGTGTGCAGCATAATATACTGCAGGCATTACCCGGGACTGTATAAAGCACACCGTGAATACTATATATACTGCATTGATGGTTAGCCTGCAGTGCAGTGCTAAGAACGTGCTCAGCACGCGAAGAGGATTACAGTATGCTGTACTGTGCTGCATAGCCTTTCACAGCGCCATATGGCAAGCTCTAATTACTAAATGAGCTTTACACTGAGGAACAGACATACATACTATTTACACGCTCTGAAATGCCACAAAAAACGATGTAAGCTACTAAATAAACACTTTATATTCTAATGATTGCATGAGGCTCGTAGTGTGGGCAAATAATAATAAAAACACTCTTTAACCTTATTGTTTTCCTGATCCTGGTTAATTGTCGTCAACCACCATATGTGGAAAAGAAAATCCCAACATAGGCAACATGAGAAAAACTGTGATGAGTGTTTTCGATGTTGCCATAATGCAAAAGTATTCAACTAAAACTACCAAGTGAAAGGCGATGCTTCCTTAATGCACACAAATACAGCCAACAAAAGAACTGAACAGATGCAAGGATTGTTATCCTTAAGTGTAGCAACTATAGTTAAAAAACACTAACTAAACAAAAAGAATGCGGTACAATGAGCGCCTGCATTTGCTCAGTAGAAAGCATTAACCGCTGAGGCAGCAGCCTAAAGGTATTTGCAATAACAAAATTGTAGGAAAGACTGGAGGACACAGGAACCTTGAAGTGAAGAGTTCAATAGGAACACGTCTGGAGTAAGTCCAGTCAAAGCAGTTAATGAACTATCATTCTAAAACCATGACACACATCAATATTCAAAAGATGCAGTAGCTTGTGTGCATAACAGAAAGAGATTGACACGAGATGTCACGAGTGAAACCACGTGCCATCTCGTGTCAGGAACAATATACAGTGTACAGTATACAACACACCTCCCTTCCTGTAAATGAAAAAAAAACAACAACAAAAAAAAACAATAGAACTCTAAAGGATAATCCCATACAATTCAAACTTAATTCATGACAAAATCCTTGTATCTTGCAGGAAGACGGTGAGACCTATGGCAATTTCTTGAGGGTTCCATGGGTGGAGTGGTCCTTACAACCCTAGTACTGGTATTCTCGCCCAAAAGATTCCCAGAAGAGATTTTTGCATTTCCAGGAACCCCACAGCCTGATTCAAAGTCAAGAAAAACGTTGCTATCATTGCTTGACACGACAACATCCTTACCTTTAAATAAAGCACTACTGCCATCCTCAGACGCACACATATCTTTGCCTTTAAAAATGGAGACTCTGTTCAAATTCCAAACACTCCCGTCCTCAACTCTGACAGCATGCTTGAAAACTTCAATAACTTCCTTGGGACGTGACCAAACTTGACCACCCTTCAAAACACCTTCCTTTCTTTTTATGCGAACAAAATCACCAACATTAATGACATGTTTGCTAACCGATCCCTGCTTTGCCTCCATCCTTTCTTTCATCTTACCCTTATATGCACTAACCCTGTCTCGAACCAAATCATAATCCACTTTAGAAAAACCACAATGGTCACTCAAACTTCTTTTTAACCACCACGGAGTTAAACGAGTACTGGGTTTCCGACCCCTTAAAAGTTCAAATGGACTAACCATAGTGACAGAGTTAGGAGATGTTCTATAAGACAATAACATAGACTGAAGGGCATTACGCCAATTCAAATGACCTTTAACAGAAAGTTGGATAGCTTCCTTCACAACTCTGTTAAATCTTTCAACCTGGCCATTGGCTTCAGGATGGAACACAGCAATCTTGTTGTGCGTGATCCCACATTTGGTGATAAAACATTGAAAATCCTTGCTGGTAAATTGTGGGCCATTGTCAGTCACTAATTCTTCTGGGATTCCTTCCCTACAAAAAACCTCATCCAAAAATTCTACTACATTTCTGGTTGTTATTTCCCTAACCATTTTTACCTCTGGCCATTTTGAGAAATAATCTATCAAAACCATGCCAAATTTCTCATGTTCAGGTAAAACGGAAAATGGACCAATGAAGTCAAAGCCTAACTTTCGCCAAGGGCAGAAAGGACACTCCACAGGACAAGGTTCAGGACGTAGAGGAACGGCAGACTTGTCACTGTTGGCGCACTCTGAACATTTTTGGACATAGTGTTCCACACAACTGTCCACTCCAGGCCACCAAAAAAAATCTTTTATGCATCTCCTGGTAAACGAGATTCCTAAATGCCCCTCATGGGCAATACCAATGATAGTATCCCTCAAGGAAAAGGGAGGGATGAACTTATCACCTCTCATGAGAACCCCATTTTCGATTGCTAACTCATCCTGAACTTTGGCATAACTCATCATCTCGCCTGAAAACTTCCTTTGTTCTGGCCATCCTTGCAAAATGTAATTTTTAACCTGAGTCAGCTCAATACTCTTCTCCATTTCCTTTAACCAGGACTCCTTACTCAGATCAAATTTCTCACCAAACACTAACATAATGTCTTGCGAAGTGAAGGCTACTTCACACTCATCGTCATCACACGGAACATCACAAGAAGTGTGCAACCTGGACATGCAATCAGCATGAATGTTAGTTTTCCCTTTTACATATACCATCTCAAAATGAAAAGACTGTAGCCTGGAAGCCAACCTAGCTAAACGAGCCGATAAAGTTCGACCTCCACCTGGTGCCATCATGTAAATAAGGGGCTTATGGTCAGTCTTAATAGTGAATTTTGTTCCCCACAAGAAAGTTTTAAAGTGTTCAGCTGCCCAAACTGACGCCAATAACTCTCTTTCAATGACTGAGTAGTGTTTTTCAGCATCCCTCAAGGCCCTTGAAGCATAGGCAATTATCCATTCTTTCCCGCAGTCATTCTGCATGAGCACAGCTCCTAACCCTGTGCTACTTGCATCAACCATGATGGTACATTTTTTCCCCAATAACAAAAGGTCTTAAACAGGGTGCATTCACAACAAAAGCTTTAAGGTTCTGAAATGCCTCCGTCATTACGTCAGACCATAAGAACCTTGCATTCTTTTTTAGAAGTGGTCTAAAGGAATCAACTTTTGAAGAAAAGTTTGGAATAAATTTGGCATAAAATTCCATTAAACCTAAGAAGGCTACCAATTGTTCTTTTGAGACTGGGACCGGGGCTTTGATGATACTCTCGATGTGTTTTTGTTTAGGTCTGATCCCAGCACCACTTATGGAATGTCCCAAATATTCAACTTCCTTTTCTCTAATTTTGCACTTATCAAGGCGAAGAGTAAGACCCTTAGAGGATAATGCAGAAATAACACTCCTTAAATTATTATCATGCTCCTCTACATTTTTCCCAAATACAAGAATATCGTCTTGAAAGGCGATAGCTCCTGTCAACCCTTCAAGTGTCTCTTTCATTAGCCTTTGAAAGACGGAAGCGGCACTAGCCAATCCAAAAGGCATGCGTTTATATCTGAAAAGACGTTCTGGCGTAATAAAAGCCGTCAGATTTCTGGAATCATCATCCAAAACAACCTGATGATAGGCACTTGCCAAATCTATACACAAGAAAATCTCAGCACCTCCTAATGTCGAAACCATCTCATGCAGATTTGGCAAGGGATGAGCATCTACCCAGATTGAATTATTTAAACTGCGAAGATCTACACAGAGCCTCAATTCGCCGTTCGATTTAACCGAAATCACGATCGGAGAAACCCACGGGGAGGACTCAATGGGCTCAATGATGTCCTTGTCACACAAGTCTTTGAGCAAAACCTTAAGTTTATCCCTGTAGGTAAGAGGGACGTTCCTGACTCTGTGCCGAACAGGAACAGCACCATCATTGAGTTTAATAGTGTATTTGAAACCCAAAAACTGACCAAGTTTTCCACTAAAAACATCAGAGAACTCAGATTTCAAATTATCAATCATGAGATTACGATCAGGGTCACTGGTGTTAGCAACAGAGTAAACAGGCGGATTGGCTCTTGGGTCTATCTTAATGCCCAATTGATCTTGGTGTGGCCATCCTAACAAAGGTTGCCCAGACTTAGCGACATAGATTTTACCATATGTGGATTCAGTGGCAAAGGTGATTTTCCCCCAAAAGTAACCCACTAATTCAATCCTATGTCCAGTATAACCCCCTGGAGAAATGTCAGATTCAAGTAACATTTTGTTTGGCCAATTTTTTTTTACAACATCTAAACCCAATAATGTATACCATGCGCAAGTGTCTACAAAAATGTTAATTGTCTTTCCATCTATAATTACATCGCAAGATGGAAATTTGCTTACACCTTCACTACCACAAATATTAATGACAGTATTAATATCGTTTTCATTAGAATCATAGTCATCAAAATCTTGGACAATGTTAACTTTTTTGGTAGTAGATTTGCAAAACTTTGTTAGATGCCCTTTCTTATTGCATTTCATACACATTTTATCAAGGGCAGGACAAACTTTAGAATTTGCTAAATGATTTGAACTTCCGCATCTGAAACAAATCCATTGAGTGTTGCTCTTCTTATCACTTTTAGTGTACTTAAATTTTGAGTCACTCTTATTGTTAGCAAAGTCATTTTTAAAAGTAAACGGTTTCCTAAATTTCTCTCCTTCCTTGGAAACGCTAAAGACATCTCCTTTTTCGCTCCCTCTTATCTCCTTTACAAACTTCTCGGAATGTTCAATTGACCTTGCAATGTCAATGGCTGCGTTTAAAGACATATCCGAAGTTGTCCAAAGTCTTTCCTGGACCTTCTTATTATTTGTTCTCATCAATATTTGGTCTCTTAATACCTGTTCATAGTTAATATGTTCGAAATCACAAGTTACGGCAAGAGACCTGAGAGATGATACAAAATCATCAATTGGTTCATCAGCAGATTGTTTGCGAGAATAGAAGATAAATCTCTCCATGACAATGTTCTTTTTCTTTCCGAATCTAATTTTTAATTTTTCTGCTGCGCATTCATACACATCTTTTTCACCTGGATTAGTTAAAGGTGGAAGAGTAACGAATTCTTTTAGTCCAATCCCCCCAAGGCAATGTTTTAAAAGAGATAATTTTCTCTCAGGTTCACACTCAGTACCTTCCATTACCTCAACATAGGCTAGGAAAACAGGTTCCCATATTTCCCATTCCATAGGAGGGTCACCTTTATTTTCCATAAACGAAGGAGGAGGAACAATTCCACTCATGTTGAGATTTCAATGTTAAAAAATTATTAGATGTGTAAGAAAACGAATATTGAAAAAAAATTTAAAAAAATACCTTAAACAGGAAACAGTTGATGAATGAAACAGGTGTAGAATCCAAAATGGTAATAATAGTAATACCTCTGAAGAGATCGAGTTGAGAGTTGATCGTGTCACGTAGAAAAACGGACTTCAAAAAGAAAAAAAAACGAAGAAATACAACTCAACTCGATAAAATCTACCAATCTAAGATGGCCGCCATGTAAGTTGCTTGTTTTACAGCCGATGGCCTTATTTTGAAAGCGTATGACGATCCGACGATCCCACGTTACTTTTTTTTTACAGGCGATGGGCTTGTTTTGAAAGCGTACGATGATTCAACGAGCCTCGCGCATGCGCGCGTGGAAGCAGGAACTCGAGCAAACAGAAGCTCGCGCTGACGCCAACTCTCAGAAATAAGGTAATTGGAAATTAAAAAAAATACCTTGAGAGTGGGAGCGAGTGCTGCTTAAGTCGTTGTAGGGATCCGCTTGACAGGCGCTGAGTCGCAGTGAACTCAAGATGTTCAGAGGATCGAAATAAGTAAATGTTAAAGAAAATTAATTTTTCTCTTTTAAAATACGATGAAGCAATCTTCCTAGAGTAGTAAGATAGTCTTTTTTCCCTCGTCGCCAGTGTAGGAAAGACTGGAGGACACAGGAACCTTGAAGTGAAGAGTTTAATAGGAACACGTCTGGAGTAAGTCCAGTCAAAGCAGTTAATGAACTATCATTCTAAAACCATGACACACATCAATATTCAAAAGATGCAGTAGCTTGTGTGCATAACAGAAAGAGATTGACACGAGATGTCACGAGTGAAACCACGTGCCATCTCGTGTCAGGAACAATATACAACAAAATAGTTCACTCCGAATGAATTCCAACTATCTCAAACTGAACTCAAAAGAAACACAGCACATGAGAGGTCCCCCCTTACAACAAAGGGACAGAGCGCCAAAATGACAATAAGTCAACATCAAAGATTTCCCTTTTTGTGTAAGAGGATGTAAACACTTGTTTTATATTGAATGTGTTTAAAAGAAATCTTCTAGTTTTTAGAATACAAGTGTTCTAATTGTACACTATTTATACAGTTTCAGAGTGCTACTTGGTGGTATTGGTCTCAATGGGATGAATGGTTGTTTTGTTTATAGCCAGCACAGTTTAGCATTCAAGTGTTTACATCCTTTTACACCCAAAGAGGAATCTTTGACTTTGTCGTATTCTCCCCTATGTTAGCCTAAATGTCGGTTGTAGGCTGCGTTTGCTTTGCACACGTTACGAAGTGACACGTTTGGTTTTGTGCCACACTGTTATTTTAGAATTAGGCTGCACATGTGTTTTCTTATTCAGCACTTTTTCCTGGGGCTCAGTCTGGACATTTCGTACAAGGTCGAACAACATTGTGTCCTGTTTTTCTCTGTGGTCAGTCACTAACACATAAATATAACAGAGAGACCCTTATGCTCTTTCCTGGCATGACATTTCTTATCATATAAATTGAGACTTGCAGGATTTCTAGCAGAAGAAAGGCCCCGGGGTAAGCGCGCCAGCTCTGTGCAATCTGAGATGTACACCAGCTAACGGCAAATGCCAGGTATGGTGGCCGTTTCTAATCTCTGAGAGCTCCAATATATCGCTGTGCTCACGTAGTGAGGTTAGGCCTAAGCAAAGATATCATTCGCCATATTAGGGCTTTTTATTGTATACAGTTTATTAGTAATGCTATTTACTATGCTCAGTAGCATGTGTTTTCTAATTGCATCACATTTGCTACGTGATAGAGCACAATAGTTTTAATAAATATTGTAAACTTTCCTCATGACTTTCAGTTCTTTATTATTGACATGTGTGAGTGAAAGAACGAAAGTTGTTGAGCTGGTACAGCGGTTCCCCTGGGGGACTAGAGTGTTGTGTTCTGTGGTGCCAACTTAGCTGTCATTCTGCGAAGGTTAGGAGGGCAGGTAAGGCAATAAGAGTTAGTCAGGATTTGGGCCCACAGGTATAGATGGGATACTGTGACTCAGTCCTTACATACTGCTGTTGTGTGATCCCAGGCATAGTCCTGTTTCCGAACAGAATCCCTGCAACAGCTCCTGTTGATCAAAAAACATAAAAAGAGAAAAAACAAAAAGCCAGCAGGCAGAATGGCAGAAGCAACGGCCAGTCTGAAAGTATAGAAAAGTATTTACAATACTTTCAAGATGTGTTGCGTCATGTCACATCACGCAACATTGTGACCACCTTGAAAACAATGCTTTTTATAATGGCTCGTCACCGATATTGGCTTTGAGAAATGCAGTGCATTTTAAAAGCACCCCCCACTGGTAAAGCCACTAGCGGCAGCCAGTATGGAGCAGGAGAGAGCTCAGGGGAGTGACAAAAATTTGGGGAAGGGCATGTCAAGGAGGGAGAGGCTGGACAGAATGGAGAAGCCGGAGGATGATGAGACTGGAGGTCCCTGACTGTCAGGGGGAGCAGACGAATGGCGGTATGCACGTTAGATGAAGAGCAGTTGGCAGATCCAAACATAGCAGCACCCACTGACAATGTATTGATGCCTTTATAGGTCGATTGAAGCTAAAGAAGGTTCCAAGAAAGGGAAGTGAAAAGTGGCTAGATGACCTAAAGTTCCTATGATGGTAGAGAATTGGGCATCTGCATTTTTTATATTTGCAAGTGTATGCTGAGAATATCATCCAAAGCAAAGCATCACTTTATGTTTACATTTGTTTTATTGTGCTGCAATTCACGTTCAAAATACACATTACAAGCTGGGGTGGCATCACCATTGAGCCTATCCAGCCCTTGTGCAGCTTTTAACATAACCCATACCTCTTATACCCCTACCCCTCAATTATTCCTCCCCCCACCCCCTAGAGTGCCAGCTGTATCCAAGGTGTGTCCTATAAAAAGCCTCAGTGCCTCAAGAACCAGGAGGGGCCAGGAGTCAGGTGCATCAGTCAGTCGCAGTGACCTGAGGTATCTAGGGCATGTCAGCTCATTGAATTCCTGTGAGAGAAGTACGATGAATGGACGCCATGTTTCTCTAAATATGTCTTTCCGGGGGTCACGTGCCATCACCAGCCTCTCCATCCCTAATAGGTCCCAAATGTGGTGTAGTTAGGCTAGTCTTCATGAAGTCTTATCGGTTGCCCATAGGGCCAGTATTGCTTGGTGCATCGCTCGAAGGGCCAGTGCAATGCATTTGCCCCTTCGAGAGCGTAGCGGGTAGGTGAGTGGATTAGGGAGGCCCAGTAAGGTGTAGGAGGTAAATCAAGAGAGCTGGGTGTCAAAATTGGTGTCTATTTCTGTTAAGATATCCTCCCAAGAGCGTGCTTATCTGGGGCATTCCCAAAGGATGTGTGACAGTGCCTGGGAAGTCTTTACATCTCCAACATTTATCCCCCTATCTGGGCTGATTTTATACAGCCGGACTGGGGTCCACTACCAGTAGGTGTCAATCTTTCCTGCTGTCTCCATGCTAGAGATATTGGGAGTCGTATGTTATGCCCTGTAATATATGTCCCGCAATTCTTTCTGTGTTAGGGGACGTCCCAGCTCTTGTTCCCATCTCCAATGGGTGGAGGACTTCGTCACCGGCTCTGGGCCCATCAGAAATGTATATAGGTCAGAGACTATCTGTTTGTCTGTGTCCCTCCTGAGGAGCAATCTTTCGAGCTTGGTTAAGTGTTGTTGTGCAGCCTCCCTCACTACAGGGTCTAAGTCCCAAAGCCTAATCTGTGTGTAATGAAATCTCTCCTCTTCAGAGACACAGGTCTGTTTTCGGTGTATCAATTGTTATGGGCCCTTCTGTGTCAAAAAGATGTCCCACAGATCGGCACTCAGGTCTCTGCCAAGCCTCGAACACTTTCTGATTCATCCCTGGTGTAAAGTCTGAGTTCTCCACTATTGGGGTCAGCGGTGAAGGGAATGAGATGAGGTCTTTTTTCATCCCAACTGCATCCCATACCCTGAGTGGTGGCTTTGTTACTGCCGAGACATGTAGGCAATGGGGGCGACCCACCTTTCTCAAGAAGGGAATCTTCCAAAGGGAGGTTCCAGCTAATGCCATGTCCATAAACAGCCATGTTTTTTAAGATTTGGCTCGGGACCACTCCACCATGTATCTAAGCTGGGCTGCCTGGAAATAACACCATAGGGAAGGAATGCCCAGGCCTCCTTCCCCCAAGCTGCACCAACCCAAGTTCTGTCTCATCTGTGGTTGACGGTTTACCCAGACAAAATTCTAGAACACCATCTGCATAGTTTGGATTGCCCCTGGAGGAGGCCAAAGAGGCAAAGTCAAGAACGTGCATAATATTCTAGGTAGGGCTGTAATTTATAGAGCTGCAACCCGCCCCAACCAAGATAACGAATATGGTTGCCATCGAGAAGGTCTGATTTGACCCTGTCCACCATTTGTCTATAGTTAAGTACTACAGACTCTTGGGTCATTGAGGAGAGCTGAATGCCTAGATAGCGGATGCTTGGACTCCAGTTGATTGCGAACATCTGCAACAGGTATTCCCACGTGGTGTAGGACACCGCCAGGCTCAGTGCTTGTGATTTAGAGATATCAATTTGGAGGCCCGACACTGCACCAAATCTCTCTACCTCTTGTAGGAAGCACGGGAGGGAGGAGTGGGGGTCATCTAGGGAAACAATGACTATGTCCGCGTAAAGAGTGATCAAATGCTCTTCACCTCTGAAATGCACTCCCTTTACCTCTGGTGCATCTCACACTTTTCTGTTCAAAGGGCTCCATGTAGAGCGCAAACAGGAGAGGGGAAAAGGGGGATTTGGGAAACTATCCGAACTCCTGCCATTCACCCTCTCTGATGCCTGGGGCCTCTCGTAGCCACTAAAGATACAAGCTCAAAATCTCTCTCCCATACCAAAGAGGTCCAAGACCTCCTGTAGATGGGGCCAATGTACCCTATGGAATGCTTTCTCAGCATCTATGGAGAAAAGCATAATTTCCCGCTGGGACCGTGACACCTTGTCAATAAGATGGAGTATCTGCTTGGTGTTGTCAGGGCATTGTCTGTTGGGTATGAAACCGGATTGGTCAGGCTCCACCAGCCCTGCCATCAATGGGTCCAGCCGTGCTGCTAGTATCCCTGTAAACAACTTCGCATCGACATTTAATAGTAAGATTGGCCGATAGGACCCACATAGCTTTCTGTCCTTGTCAGGCTTCACAATTACTGTGATAGAGGCCTCCAGCATTGACGGGGGAAGTGTCAAGGAAGCTGTGATTGCATTAAACACCTTTGTAAGAAGAGGGCCAGCGAGCTACAATATATTTTATAGAAGGTGGCCGGAAAGCCGTCTGGGTCTGGAGACTTATTAGCCTGTAACCTGGCTATTGCAGATATGAGCTCTTCAATTCTAATGGATGCATCTGATTCAGTTGCCTGGTCTACCATGAGCTTAGCGACATTAGCCCCCTGTAGGTGCTCCCTGATGGGCCCTAGTGGAAGATCCTGTGCCGTCTATAGGGCCGTATAGAATGTGCCGAACCATTTTGATACTGCCTCCCCAACTATCTCCTCCCCTGTCCCGAGATCAGAGCCTCTACTGTGTTGGCCTGTCATTGCCCCTTCAATTTATTTGCCAGCATTTTCCTGCACTTGTTTACCCCCATGTAGAATGCATGTTTGAGTCGTAGGGGCGAATACTCCGCTCGATCAAGGTCCAGTGCCGCCAGCTGTTTCCGGGCTACCTCTAGTTGCTTCCAAACTCTGGCAGCCCGGGTACAGTTCCCATACTTGGTTCTGGAGTTTTGCCCTGATGGGGCACCTGCTCCTATTGTCTGCAGCGGATATTGCTATCAACTCGCCCATGATAACCACCTTCAAGTTGTCCCATATCAGAGCAGGGGACGACTCAGGGGTGTCGTTTATTGCTAGATCATCCCTTATAGCTTTCCCCACCTGCTCGACTGTTTCTGGGCGGCGCAGCATAATCTCCCTAAGCCTCCAGGTCATGGACATTTGAATCTGGAGTGGAAGAGCAAGGTCTAGGACGACCGCTGATTGATCAGACAGGGTCCGGGGGTCAATATCCACTATTATCAAGGCCTCCTGCACCTCATTGGAAGCCAGGAAGTAGTCTAATCTGGCATAAATTCTATAGGCATGGGAGTAGAATGTGTAATCTCGCGTGGCTGGGTGATGATCTCTCCGTAGGTCCCTCAGCCCCAATTCTCGCACCCAACCAAGGCCCCCTGTTCTAAGAGACCTCGCAGTTCCCTAACGATGGGTAGAGCGAGCGAGGTAATTATGGAATACTATTTTTAAATCACCACCCAGAATCACCCAGCTGTCTGAGGTCGCCATCAGATCCCCAATAGCCTTGTGGATAAACTGCTCCTGCTCCTCATTTGGGGCATATATGTATGTATTGTATTGGCATTTATATAGCGCACTACTTACCCGTAGGGTCCCAAGGCGCTTTGACCGCTGCGAAACCCTTCCTGGCTTCCCTGAGAGATGGTCCCTTAATGGGTATCTCCAGGGTGAGACCAGGCATCCCCGGCGGTCTGGTGGGGCCGTTAGTGAAGATGAGGCAAGCTAATGCCCAGAGTTGCCGAGTGTGATCGCTGATCAGAGTGGGCACCGAGGCGAGAGAATTATCGAGTTCGCTGACCCTGGTCCAGAAACCTGCCGCGCCGGGAATCGAACCCTGGTCCCGGGCCGTCCTCTGCTCTCGGGTCTACCGCCTCGACAGTCCTTGATCTCTACTACCTTCATCCCCACCTTCTCCTGAAAGGTATGTGAAAACAGGAAGGCTGCACCCGCTGCCTTATGTATTGTGGAGCAGAAGAATTGCTGTGGGAAGGATCGAGACTAAAGCCTGTGCCAGTCCCTACATAGGAGGTGTGTTTCTTGTAAGAGACATATGTCTGCCCGTGTATTTTCGAGATAGAACAATATTGCTTTCCTCTTTACTGGGTTATTTAGACATTTAACGTTGAGGGTCAAAACCTTCAGGTTCCCAGGTCCCGTGGTCATATTCAGGGCCTGTGGGACTCCCCAGTGCACGAATCAGACTCCCGCCTCCCCCCAAGCCTCTGTGTATTTCTACCCCATCTGAGGGTTTTTAAGAGAGAATGAGTGGACAGCAGGCACCCTGAACAAACCCCTGAACAACAACAGTGAAAAAACAGAGTCCCTAGTGTAGAGATGTGGCACAGTCTGTCATCTCGTTTCCAGTGGAAAAGTCCTACGTGGGATCTGTGCCGCAGCCCGGGCAGGTCAGGCTCTCTTGTAGTCCCATATTCCTCCCCGCTGCCCGCCGGCTCTTCAAACTTTGACTGTGACCTCATGCTGGTGTGCCTGTTGTTTTGCCCTCAACCAACCTGTCCAGTACTGCTTGCCTCTCAGCTGCCATGGCCTCCCTGTCTGAGTCATAGCCCTTGCGCCCCCAGAAATTCTCTGCCATCTTCACTTTCCCTCTTGTTTCTGTATGGTGCTTTGGACGCACAATTGTGATGCTTCTGGCTGTTCTAGTTAAAGTAGTTCACAAGCTTAGGAGAGAGAGCGCAACTATCGGAGTTGACCCTGCCACTGGAACACCAAGCGGAAGGGGTGACCCAATGAATATGGCATCTTCTTGTCCCGCAGAAATGTAGTGACTTGCCTGAATTCTTGTTGTTTTTGAAGTGTGGAAGCAGCTAGATCCTACAACAGATGCACCGTCTGGCCTAGGAATTCTATGGATTGTGCCTCTTGCGCTATTTTAAGAATCTGTTCCTTTAGGGGGAAGTTGTGGATGCACGTTAAAATGTCTAATGTACATGACTTCTCAGGTCCCCAGCTGCCCACCCTGTGAGTCCGGTCCAGGCAGATCTCTTCTGGTGTCACGTCTCCCAAGATATGTTTGAACATGTGCATCATGAATGCTTCGATGTTCCTTCCCTCTGTGCCTCGTGGCACTCCGCAAATGCAGATGTTGTTCCTCCTGGAACGATCCTCCGAGTCCTCTGCATGAGCCTGTAAGTCCAGTTGCTGCTCCGATAGGCAGATGATCCTGCTGCATGTGTTCTATTTCTTCGTCTCGAGACATATCTCTTCCTTCTAAAGTATCTACTCTGTCTCCGATGTTCATAACTTCTTTCCGGATGGCCTGCAGTTCTTCCACAAGATCTTTCTTGACTGCGAGGAGATCTTCCCTTAGCCCTGAAAACAAGGCTCCTAGATAGGGACATGTGACAGGCGCCGCTGGTTTTTCTGTGGTTGGGGATGTTGCTCTGCTCGGGCCACTCTTGTTCTCCCGCTCTTGTGGTCCTCCAGATTTTAGGAGCATCTCCTTTAAAGAGCCCCCATTTCTTAACTCTGGCAGAAGCCATTTGCTCTGAGGCCGTTGTGCTGTCTTAGACGTGTTGCTCCTTCCCTGCCACTCTGTCTACACGGGGGAATCACCAGCCCACTCCCACTTCGTGACCTGAATGCTCTCCTGTTATTTTTAGTCAATATGTATATGGCCTTAGGGCACCAAGCGTTGTGGTCCGAGGGACTATCTTTTTTTGCCCCAACAGCTATCCTGGCTTGGCGCCCTCTCGTCTCAAGGGCAGCTGCGGTCCGAAGGCCAGTGACATGTACCCCTTCTCTGGGCTCTCCGTAGTAAACCTCTCTGATCTGTTCTTCCTCGAGCCAGTGCCACTCCATGCTCCCCAAGCACCAACTGGTTAAATTTAGTGTGTCTGGTTGTCTCGAATGGGGGAGAGGTGCTGTCTCAACAGAGTGCTCCTGGTATGCCTCAATTCTTCCCCCAAAGCGTTGCCTGCTCCTATGCCTGACACCGGGCCTACTCGCTCTTCCTGTGCCAATTATCTCCCATCGGCACCTCCAGGCCTGCGAGCTTCATGGGGCCCACGTGATCCTCTGGCTGCTTGACTGTCCCCAGGGCCCACATGGACTGCAGCCCCGTCTCTAAGCCGACACTTCTAGCAGCCGGCACACACTGCCTCCATCTGAGCCTTCTTCTCGGCACCTCAGTTAGGCCCTTGTGTAGCTGTGTGAGGCGGGGGTCTGCTACCTCAGCGCATAGCTGGCGCTCTTCATCCTGCACCCGGTCCGCCTGGTCTCTTCACTCGCTGCTGCGAGTGGTGTGGATGTGCTCCAATCTGAGCACATTTCCTACGCCGCTGGGCCCCACGGCCTCACCTTATTGCCAGTTCTGCCTCCAACCACAGCGATCTTTTGCTCCGCTACCCCGGTCAGCCGTGACCAGTCTCCAGCCGATTCGCCCTCAAGTCAGCTGTCACCCACCTTAGCATTAGCAGCCACTTCCGAGCGCCGACCATGGTCGCACACCAGCCACACCGCACCGGCCAACGCACTCCGCTCCGACAGGTACCACAGGTCAGTGCGCTGCTTTTACTGTCTGGGTCAGCGTTTTCCAGGCAATTTTGAGGTCCGTCTCTGCTTCTAAGTGGCTTTTAGGCTGGCGGCAAGTGGGTGAGATGGAGAGACGTGTCCTACTCCGCTGCCATCTTAGCCACACCCCCCGAAATGCATCACTTTATTCAAATACATGGATGAGGAAAGATGGAATATGGTGGTAATACATGGTTCAGTTGATTTTGATTTCGGAATCAGAGTCGAGTCAAAGGAAGGAGAGGCAATGGTGATACCTCAAGAAAGGATTGCATTTATGAAAAAAACACAAGGCAAGAGAACTTCAAAAGGTATATCAAGCCCTTTTGTAAAGTGAGCAAGGTATTGTGGACTGTTCCTCAACCCAATGATAAAGAACAGAATTGGGAACAGGAAAATAGGGAGGTAACTCCTGTGCATAATGTGATTTGGGATAGAAATACAGTTTTCAATGACAAAGGTTCTAAGAAAAAGAGACTTCTGTAAATGGGCATTACAATGCCTCTAGGAGCACACCTGGTGCGGACAACAAAGGGTGAACCCATTGATGTCTTTAAATTTCTACAAAGCAAGGTTGAAGCAAAGGGTGGCTCCAAACGATGAGTGGGAACTGGCTAGATGACCTAAAGTTCTAATATCGGCAGGAAATTTGGCATCTACATTTGTAATCTTTGCAAGTGTATATTGAGAATGCCATCTCGACCAATGTGTTGCTTTATTCAACACATTGCTGTGGTAAGATGGGCACCGATGGACTATGGTTGTACTGTATGGTTGAGGTATAATGAATTCCGGGGGTGATTGGCAGTTGACCTGGAGAAACAACAGAGATAGGTGGATGTTGAAATATGGTTGCAATGGATGTTGCCAAAGTAGCCTGTGCCATGAATTCACACTGCCAGTTGTTTACCAATCCCATATAAGCTCTTTCATGGACGTTCCACACACTCTGGGGTAGTAGGTTTCGGGAGGGGACAGTTGCAGCACAACTGGGCATGTTGGTCATTCAATAGAGGTAATTCAACAAGCGCACAATGTAAGTTCAGGCATGATTGTGGAAGTTCCCTGTTATGGAGTGCCTTGGGCATCTGCCTATTGGACATCAAAGAAAGCATTCTAGGGTTCGAGGTCAGTTGTGGGAAAAGAGGCCTACACCAGTTAACTTTGAGATACAGGCTTATTGGTTGAAAGTATGCCTATGTAAGTAGGAAGCAAAATCGTTGTACTGGTGTTTTTTTTTTATAAACACATTTTTATTGATTTTACAGAAAATACCAGCCAATCACCACGATACCACAATAACAAAGAATTACTTGCATTACTCTGGACAACCTAAAGACCGTGGACATACAAATTCAGAAGGGCGGATAAGGGAGCATCCCCATCAGAATCAGGCCATACCGCCCAACCACTTCCCCCAGACCCTGCGATACTTCTTGGGGCAGCCACGTGCCTTGTACAGTGTCTTCTCGTGCGTGGTGCACCAGTCTACTGCGGCCCGCCACTTCCCCACGGAGGGAGGGTCAGGGCACTTCCATGCGGAAGCTATGTCTCTTTTGGTGACTACCATTGCTATATCGTAAAAAAGTTTTTCGTGTCTGGTCTCGTCCAACTCGTCAGTGATGCCTAGCAGTGCATGTCTGGGGGCGTGTGGGACCTCCCACCCCAACACCTCAGTGAGTTCCACCTCAATGTCGCAACAGAAGCGCGCCAGATTTGGGCAAGTCCATACCATGTGAAAGAAGTCGGCTGGCTCATAACCGCACCTGTCACAGGAAGGGGTCGGCCGGAGACCCGCGCGGTGTAAGCGTGCCGACGTCAGGTAGGCAGCGTGCAGAAAGTAGAGTTGTGTCAAGCGCAATCTAGCAGAGGCGGTGACTGTCCTGGGGGACATAAGGGCATTGTGCCAGTCTTCCTCGTCCAAGGAACCCACCCATTCCTCCCATTTGGCCCACAGTCGGTCAAGAGCTGTAGCAGTGTTATTATTGAGCGACCGATAAATGCGGGAGACACCCCCTCTCTCCAGGTCCCCCAGCATAATTTGTGCCTCGGGAGGGCTATGATCCGGGAGTCATGTGCCAGTCGTAAAGTGTACTTGAAGGGCATGGTGAAGCTGCAAGTATCTGTATAACTGCGAGCGATGCAAGGAATACCTAGCCCGGAGGTCTTGGAAGGACCGCATGTGGTCACCCACCCAAATGTCGCCTAGTTGGGAAATGCCCATAAGGTCCCAAGACCGAAAACCCTGCAGCCCATTGACTTCTCTAATCCAGGTACCATGCCACGGGGTGTGCACTGAGTCAATGCGCAGGTCCACCCGGTATGGCGCAGCGCGGCCAGGCCAGGAACACCGAACGCGTCACCTCCGGCAAGCGAGACGGGACAGGCGCCCCATACATCATCGACTGGAGGTTAGACAAGCCCAGTTCACTAAATTCTAATCTGTAGGCCGGATCTGACCATCCTCCGTTGAGCCAGTCGTGCAGGGAGAGCAGGCGTGTGGCTAGGTAGTACAAGTATAGATGGGTCATCCCCAAGCCCCCATCAAAGGAGGGGATCTGACAAACACCCAGGGCCAGTCGAGACCTGCCCTTTTCCCAGAGGAATTTTGAAGCCAAGCTATCGAGTTCCCGGAACCACGCTCTCGAAAAGTTGATGGGTGTGTTTTGGAGCATGTAGAGGAACCTGGAAAGAACCATCACCTTAAACAGAGCAACTCTTCCCATGGGGTTCAGTGGCAACGACTGCCATTTCGACAGGTACGCCTTGGTCCTTTTCACCAGGGGGGTAACATTGAGGGCCCAGCTGAGTTCGGGGAGGAAAGTCACCCATATCCCTAGGTTCTTAAAGGATTGGTGACGGAGTGGTATAGTTGATTGCCAATCAAAACACTCCCTGGACATATGAAGGGGAACCAGGACCGATTTCTCGGGATTGAGCCGGAGGCCCGATACCTGTTCAAAGGACCGGAGGATCTGGAGGCAATGAGGGCCCGAGTTGGCGAGTCCACCAAGTAGAGCAGGACATCGTCCTCGTAAAGGGCGATTTTATCTGCCTCCGTGTTGGGCCACTCCCAGCCCTGCACCGGCCCGCTGGAACGTATCAGAGCTGCCAGAGGTTCCATCATCAGGGCAAAGAGCAGGGGAGAAAGGGAGCATCCCTGCCTCGTTCCCCTTCAGATCAGAAAGCAGTCTAACAGAACGCCATTCACAAGGACCCGCGCCCACGGTCGAGCGTACAATAGTCGGACGTAACCTCGGAAGCAGGGACCAAATCCCATTGTTTCCAGAACGTCGTCCAAGAACCCCCAGTCCACCAAGTCGAAGGCTTTCTCAAAGTCTACCAAGAGGAGAGCGAGGTAAGGGTTGAGCAAGTTGCGGTAGGCCAAAGCGGTATGGAGCCACCGCAAACAATGACGGGTGCGACGCGCCGGCATGAACCCACATTGGTCCGGGTGGACCAACGTACGTAACATGGGCTTAAGACGCTGGGCAAGTATTGTAGCGTACAACTTCAGCTCCGTGTTAATGAGGGAGATGGAACGATAGTCCGCGCATCGAGGCGAGGGTGGTTGGGACTTGGGACGGACCACAATGGTGGCCATATCGGTTTTGAAGGGAAAGGAACCTGTCTCTGTCGCCTCCCTGAATAGTTGGGCGAGATACAGAGCCAAAGTCTCTCTATATAGGGCGTAGAATTCCTGGGGGAGGCCGTCTGGTACCGGCGTCTTGCCGGACGAGACGAGGGTAATCGCGTCCCCAATTTCTGCAGGGGTGATGGGACAGTCTAGATCTCCCCGGGCATCGGAGTCCAATTGAGGGAGGCTACAGGCACCAGCCTGCAACAGATCTGTAAGGGTAAGGGAGGGAGTCCTGGCCGTATAGAGCTGGCAGTAGTACGTCACAAAGGCCTGGGCCATGTCGGCCGGGGAATGATGCACCGAGCCATCCTGATCCGCTATTTCTGGAATTATTCGATTCGCTCTAGGGTAGGTGACTAGTCTGTGGAGGAGAGAACCTTTCTTGTCTCCCCATCCATACACCCTGGCGACAGACCATCGCCAGAGAAGCTTAGCCGCGTCCAGCAACAATTGGCAAACTTCTCCCGAATGTAGGCAAAGAGCCTCACTTCGGAGGCATCTGGGTTCACGGCAGTAGATCGCTCGAGGCGCAGGGCCTGTGCTTCACGTGAGGTGAGCTGCTCCAGCTGTGCACGCCGCTGGGTTTTGAGTTGTCCCTTGGCAACCCCACGTATCGCTGCCTTACCGGCCTCCCACAAGACGCCCGGAGACGACACCGACCCCTCATTTGTCTGGAAGTATTGTTTTAGCTCCCGCCCCACCACCTCGCAGAGGTCTTTATCCTGGAGAAACCACGCATTTATTCTCCATGTCTGATGCATCGATGCGGGGGGGGTACCCACAGTGAGTAGCACCAGGGAATGGTTCAATATACCCCTAGGGAGGATAGCGACTTCCTGCAGCAAGAGGCAGTCAATCGAGGGAATGTAGAAGGTGTCAACACGCGCGTGCGTGTGGTACGCGGCTGAGGTGTGGGTGAACTGTCTAGTCCGCGGGTGCCACACACGCCAGGCATCGCAGAGACCCAGGGATGCGGCCCAATCTGTTAGGTGTTTCGCATGCGCCAGTCTGCCATGTGAAGAGGGCCCAGTCGTGTTGAGCGCAGGAGAGGGGACCGCGTTAAAGTCACCCCCCAGGAAGATGGGGCCCATAGGCAAGGAAGCCAGGAGTCCCGCGGAGGTGGCCAGGGTTGCAGTCAGCCGTGATGGGGGTGGGGATTACAACAACACCAAGTTAAGGGGTGCTTCATTCAGGGTACCGGGCAGTGCCACAAAGGTGTCCTGGTCATCGTGTACCACTTGTGTCGCCACAAACTGGAGGGAGCGCTGCACCAGAATCGCAACCCCGCGGGACCGGCGTACAAAGCCCGAGTGCCAGACCCTGTCGTACTCATACCTCGCTAGGAAAGGGCAGTGGTTACCCAATAGGTGTGTTTCTTGCAGCATTAGTACCTCCACCCCCTGTCACTGCACATATCAAAGTACCGCAGATCGCTTGAGACGATCAAGGAGCCCATTGACAGGATGTGCAAGGATACACCCTGCTGGAACATGACTGTCATCTTAGTGGTTTGTCTCGGGTGGGGGGCGGCCCTGGTGCAGCTCCTGGGTGTGTACCTGGAGATGCGCCACCTGCCCCTTGAGTTGTTGAACGTTGTCTTCCACTGATGATATACGGGATTCTGTTGTTGTACTGGGTTTTTAAAGAAGGTTGTCCGTTGTGTTCCAAAGATACAGATTGATGTAAATGGGCAAATAATTTGAAATGTGCTGGAGGCAGTCCTTTGGTGGTGCAGCACATGACAGAAAAGGAGCTACAGAAGGGGTCCTTTTTCATATTCGCCCTTGAATAATTTAGCTAGTTCCCTCTTAGCAACAAGGTGAATTCAGATTCATACACCATTTATTCTGGCCTGAGGGTGATTCCATTAATAATGTTTTGCTACTCAGGATTTAAGGGTGAAGTACGCTCAGCTATGATACAACTGCCCTGTTCAGGAATTGTGGGAAAAGGGCTGAGCTGGCAAAGTCTGATATTAAGTCAGCTTTCAGATTGTTACTGGTTTAACCATATCATTTTTCATTATTAGGTTTACAGTTTGAGGGACACGTTTTGTAGATAGAATGCTACCAATGTGCTGTTTGGATTGTTTCGCTCCTTTTTTTCTGTGAGTTTTAATTTTTTTAGGTTCAGCCCAATTTTTTACTCAATGTTATTACTTGTTTTTAGACTTTATACACTGGGGCCCTGGCACCCAGTACCAAGTGTATGTGCTTTGACTTCTAAAACATGTACAATTGTCTGCTCCCTGATTGGCAGTTTTAACTCTCCTTATCCATAACGTATAGTGTAGAGACTAAATCCATGCCATGGAAACTGAAAAGTCACCTGAGGACTGCAGCACTTATTGTGCCGTCCACTAGTGTGACAAGGAAAACATGGCTTCAGAGTTACCAATGTAGCCTGGCACCCACAGTTTAAACCTGCAGCCCGACTTGTCAAAATAACCCTTTAAACAGGGATAAAACCTTTCATTTGAATATTAATAAGACACCTCTAAGTAGGCAGTGTAGTCTACAAGGTAGGATGCCTAGTATTTTAAAGTGGGACATGTAGAAATGCAATGTTGGCATGTCCCTACAGCGACTAAGCTATTTTAACAGTTGAAGGCTTTGGCTGTCATACAAGGAAAACTAGAGTGCCGAGTATTTTTAGATTATTCATTTTGCTAACTCAGGATTGGGATAAATTAGAGAAGTGGTTCACCTATTATTTTTAATATATATTCTTAAAAAAACAATTCAATGGTGAACTTATATTTTTTTATAAATAATAGGGAAAGTAACTTGTAGAAAGCTACTTTTTCACACGTGAAGATCTAAGAGGCTAATTTGCATTAGCTTGCAAGTGCTTGATCTCAATGGGGTGTGAAAACTGCTCTCAGAGCAAAGATAACGACTTAGGCCTGGTGACATGATGGGCTGGGGATGAGGTGTGTGGCGCCTGTCTGCCCAGGAAGAAAAGCTGGGAGAGTTCAGCATTTAATTCACTTAAAAAATACAAGGGTGAGATCTGTTCATTCACAGTCAAGTGTAAGGGGAAGCTTGAGGAAGGGAAGCCTTTGATCTTTAAGACCTCTGTATCTGATTGGCCTTCGGCCGGGGGGGGGGGGGGGGGGGGCTGATCCTAAAACCCTATTGATGTAGCTGAGGAAAAGGGAACTGCTCATTTCCCTAAACACAACTGTGGCTGGCCCACTCACTCCCTTCAGTGGCAAAAGGCCTGTGCCATTTTCAATTTCCCTTGAAATAGTGCAATCAAGGGTAATTTGCAGCAAGCTCAGGATGTACTAAAAACCTGGGAAGGGTTGTCCCATGGAAGTTTTTACTCTTTAATTAGGGAATGTCCGGGAGTCGCCCCCACCCATCAGCAAGTGACAGTTGAAACTTGCAGGGCTATTACCTTACTCACAGCTCAAGAGAACACTTTCTGGACGTCCAGAAGAACAGAAAATGACTGAACCTGCTGTCTGAAACCTGCGAAGAGACCCGGAGGCTGGAACTACCCCCATTTATGCCCAAAATAATGAAATGGACTGCATGGGTCTGCAGGCTGATCTCCTGTGTACTAGACAAAAGAGAGGGGACCCATAATCCGAGGGGATGGAGAAGAAAATAAATGAATCGCCTATAGATCTTCAAGCAATCAAACCACAAACTTTTATCATACCACAGAGCCTGTAACCATAAATTCATACCACAGCAATTTCAAGTTTGCAAAGAGTTTTAATTTCATATTGATTTCCACACAGGAATTAAAAAATGCTAATGTACACAATTATATTGTATAACTAGCAGCCCGTCCCGACGTTGTCCGGGTATGAATTGCTGCCGGCCAGTAGTATATTGTTTTGTAGGATTTCGTTTTGATAGCATTTCTTATCTGTGACAGGCCTGTGAAACGCTCGATTCACAGTGCACTGCTGATGCACTTAAGAGTGCGCGTTTAGTAGTGTGTGAACTCGAGTTTCCCTACTTTATTTTTCCTTGCAATATTATTTAGCGCGAACTCGACAACATGGCATGAGCCCAATTTACATTACAGAAGAACACATTAATTTGCGGTAGGCACGGGGAGACAAAGCGATTTGCCTGGAATCACAGGATGTTGAGCTGATGCCGAGATTCGAACGTAGCTCCCCAGCTCTAAAGTTCGCAATTCTAGAACTTGTGGCGGGAGGTGTGTCTAAAAGTGTATGTCGGTGCTGGCCATCAATGAGAGAAACCTGTGCATTTTTCAAATAAGTGGTGAAAAAATATGAGTATGTTTCTGGAGATGTGGGCCGCCGTGCCACCAATGTACTTGACGGGGGAGGGTAAACACCCATTATTCCGCAACTTTCTTTCCGCAAACCATGACTCCGCATACTTTCATTATGATAGTACCATGACTCCGCGATGCCATTATAAAGCATGGCATTACATTTTATATGCTTTTACCATTCATACATTTACAATTCGTTGTAAATGCATGAATGGTAAAAGCATGTTTTTTTTAATGTTAGGATAAGGTAAGTTTTTGTATAGGGGTATATGTTTTGGGGTACTGAGGTATATGTTTTGGGGTGTTTGGGTATTTTAAGGGTTCAGATATAGTTTAGGGTTATGGGGTACGGGGGTAGTTTTAGGGTTTAGGGATAGGTATGGGTTTTGGGGTACAGGGGTATTTTTAGGGTTCAGGGCTAGGTAAGGGTTTTGGGGTATATGGCTATTTTTAGGGTTCAGGGGTAGGTTTGGGTTTTGGGGTACAGGGGTATTTCAAAGGTTCAGGGCTAGGTTTGGGTTTTGGGGTACAGGGGTATTTTTAGGGTTCAGGGCTAGGGTTGGGTTTTGGGTAACAGGGGTATTTTAGGGTTCAGGGGTAGGTTTGGGTTTTGGAGTACAGGGTTATTTTTAGGATTCAGGGCTAGGTTTGGGTTTTGAGGTATGGGGTATTTTTAGGGTTCAGGGGTAGGTTTGGGTTTTGGGGTACAGGGGTATTTAAGGGTTCATGGCTAGGTTTGGGTTTTGGGGTACAGGGGTATTTTAGGGTTCAGGGCTAGGTTTGGGTTTTGGGGTACAGGGTAAATTTATAGGGTTAAGATGGGTTAGTGTTTAAGGGTGTTGGGGTATTTTAAGGAGTAAGAGTGGGTTATTATTATGGGGTACAGGGGTATTTAAAGGGAGCAGGGTGGGATTAGCACACGATATGAGACATGGCATGAAGGGCAGAACATACCACACGCCCCCAGCGTTTGTCACGCCCCCCAGCACACGCCCACAACACAATGCAGACACGCCCACAAGGGACTACTTTGCTTGTGCGGTTCTTTTACCTTTTAAATGTATATGGTGGGCGTCTGCATTGTGCTGTATGTCCTTCTGCTGCAACTACCCTTTCCAACGCTGTATTGGGTGTTGTGATTGGTGCTATGGTTCCTGAGATTACCCGCCTCAAAGGTGTGGGCTCTCTCTTTATTATATTAGTATGGATAATTATACAATTGTGAATCCACATTTCATTCTTATGTATGTGACAGAGACAGGATTTACATAAAGAAGATGCTCCATAGCACTGAGTCTCTACTGTACATACATTACCCCTTCCCCACAATGTGATGCAAGAGTTTAATAACAATTAAAATGTCCTCATCACACAACTTTGACCAGGACACATTTTTACAACGACTGAGTATGGCACTGACTGGCTGGGATACCATCCCCTGGATACTGGGCGGCGATACTAATGCTGTGCTCGACGTTGAAATGGACAGGTCTCATCCCCCTAAATAGCGCAGGCTTTACGTCCGCACTCGGTCCGGAAATTCCGTCCCGGAGGCGGAGCTTCCATCCCAGAGGTGGGGCTTCCGACTTGGAGGCAGAGCTTCTGGCCCGGATGTGGGGATTTAGCCATGGCTGAAATCTCCACCTCTGTGTCATGATTTGCCTTGATCCACATAAAGCGCCTACATGACTAACTCGTTCTGAATTGGGATTCTTTACTATAACACGTATTTAGACTACATGTTCCATACTGCCTAGCGACAGGGAGGAGTTTCGGGCAGTTATTTAGATGGCCATTTCCGGGCTGCAAGTTGTACGTGATTTTGCTACCCGAACCTGATGCTGGTTCTGATCTTGTTCGTGCTTTCTTGTTCTTACTTTCAGCGGCTGCTGAACGCCTGTGTTTCCCGAGGAAACATCGTGTCCCGGCTGGGTCACGAAAGGAGCAGGGGCCTTTTTGGATTTGTTTGCTGGCGTTGGGCGGCTGCCGAGCGTTTTCGGAACTCGCCCGTGTTTTTCTCCACATACGAGAGAGAGTGATTGGATTCCTTGCTACGGAGACACGCGTTCAGGCGGCTGCCGAATGCATATTTCGGAATTGTTTCATTTCTTTGGGCAAAAGAGGAAATAGCGAAAGGTTCTCGGCTGAGAGCTTTTTCGTTGAAGAAAACGGAGTCCCAGCGGTTTGTCAATCTTG
This sequence comes from Lissotriton vulgaris, assembly GCF_964263255.1. Lineage (NCBI taxonomy): Eukaryota > Metazoa > Chordata > Amphibia > Caudata > Salamandridae > Lissotriton > Lissotriton vulgaris. The sequence goes on from NC_141694.1 coordinate 132,709,332, forward strand.
TGGACTGATTGATGGGAATTCATCACTTCGTGAGTACTAGCGTTCTCGGATGAGACGTGTTAAAAACATTAGTTACATTTATCCGGATAAACAATCTCACGATAAAGAACCTGGCTATTGTAGTGATTGGAACATTTATTGTGGAAAGTGATTCGACTTCAGGAGGGTAAAGACTTATTTGTTCCTCATCAGATTGGATTAGTCGGGCAAGACTGTTGTTAAGCTTTGGATTAATACCAGAAATATATTTGTTCCACCTTTTATAATTTGAGTGCACAAGGGGATTCTTTTCCGTTAAAAAAGGGAAGGCTGGAAGGTATGCATGGTTCTGTAGAGAGGTGAATGTTGTGGCGTGTTGTGAGATCTTTTTGGTTTGATAATTTCTTTGGTTTATGTATTACAGAATTGGATGCTAGGGTATAGAGACGTTTATCTGATACCTGCCACGAAAGAGGAGGAGAGCAGTCCACAGTTAGATAAAAGTGGTAGGTGGTGCTCTAGCGAGAATTGAATGAGCGTAGTCAGTAATTTCTTGTACTTACCTTTCTATGTGTTCTTCTTTTCTCGTTTCAGCCTCCCTTCCCGTTCCAGTCCCTTCCTTACCTTTTCCCTCTCCTGATTTCCTTTATGCTCTGTGTAATTATTACAGTTGGAGTATAGGGCAATCTGGAGGTGGACCCCTTTTAAGCATCACCTGATCCTGTGGAAGCGTGGTCGTGACAGAATCACGTACCCAAGTATTTACTTCCTCCCGGTCAGGGGTGTTTGAGAGATGGCTACCATGGATGATGTGCTCCATGCCTTAGGCTTAGTGCAACAAGAGCTGGAGGCGTCAAGGGCGCAAACGGCAGCGTTGAAAGAACGCCTGGATAGGCAAGGGAGAATTCCTTTTGATGCAACAGCTAGTGGTTCCCCTATACAAGTCACTGTGTCCCCTCCTATACCATTGGCTAGTCCAGAGCGGTATGCTGGTGATCCCAATAAGATTCAGACATTCTTAATGCAGATAGCGTTACACTTTTCATGCCGGTCAGCCTCTTTTCCGACTAATATATCCAGAGTGGCCTTTGCGATATCCTACCTGACTGGGGATGCTGCTAATTGGGCAGTGCCCTTGGTGCGTAATGATGATCCTTTGCTGACAGATTGGGATGATTTTCGCAAAGAATTTGAAAGAGTCTTTGACAGGCGCGCTACTACGATAAGTGCTGATAGAGAGCTGTTGGGGTTGAGACAGGGCAAAAAAGAACTTGTCTCATACATGACTGCTTTTAATCGGTTGGTGGCGGAAACATCTTGGCCTGAAGAAAAGAGAATGGCCTTGTATTATCAGGGACTAAACGAGGATATTAAGGATGTTCTGGCGCAGATAGACCCCCAGCCCACCACTTGTACGGCCTTGATAAATCTCACCCTGAGGTTAGACCATCGCATGTCAGAAAGAGGAGGGGAGCGCAGAAAGGGTGATAGAGCAGGAGGAGGTTTGGAGACGGCAGGACGCACAAGACCAAAGGATGTGGGTCCTGAGCCTATGGAGATAGGGGCCGTTAGACCACCTTTAACTAAGGCCGAAAGAGAGAGCAGAAGGGCTCAGGGCCTCTGCATGTATTGCGGCAAAAAGGGGCATTACGTTAGGGACTGCACAATGAGACCTAAGAAGAGCAATCCTTTCGTTCCTGGTAAAAGAATAGCAATAATGAAGGCTACCGATACCCCCGTAAGCCAGCAAGACAGTACAAAAGAGCAGACAGTCCTTCAGTCTTCCCAGGAGTGGAAAATCCCCTCCCTGGAGGTGTCTACCTGTAAGAAGACGGAAACACACATAGTGTTGTCCATGTGGTTGTGCACTACACAGAGTAGTTATCCGGTGTCGACTATTATCGATTCCGAGGCCACTGGGAACATTATCGACCAGGGTTTAGTCGACAGATTAGGGTTAGTGAGAGTGCCGAACCTTGTACCTGAGGCAGTATTGGCAGTGGATGGCACGCCGCTGAAATCAGGTCCTATAGTGGCTCATACTGAGGAACTGGACCTTGAGTTACCCGGGGGAACGACTAATCACAGGGAAAAGATTTTGTTGAACATCATTGCAGCTCCTCAGTATGAATTGATTTTAGGAATGCCATGGTTGTGGCAACACAACCCTTCTATGGATTGGAGGACAAAATCCATTGCATTTGAGTCTGAGTGGTGTATGGGTCATTGTCTGCAGTCTCCTATGTCGCATGTGTTCTCTCTGGCCCAGGTATTTACCGCTGCTACTGCAGCGGAAAAAATTGTTGAGTTGCCTCAGGCATACGCTAGCCATCTTGATGTGTTTAGTGAGGTTATGGCAGAAGGCCTTCCCCCACATAGGGAATATGACTGCCGGATTGATTTGATTGAGGGGGCAGTGGTGCCTTCTTGTAGGGTGTATGCCCTGTCAGTTTCAGAAACGGCACATTTCAAGAAATACCTAGAGCACTTCTGTTCAATAGGGTTCATACGTCCCTCACGGTCTCCTGCTGCATCGCCGCTTTTTTTTCATTTCGAAAGCGAATGGAGAATTGCGGGCGTGCATAGATTATAGGCAGCTCAACAAAGTTACCATTCGTAATCGTTACCCGCTTCCACTCATCCCTGTTCTGTTGGATCAGGTTCGGAGGGCTGTTATCTACACTCGCTTGGACCTGAGAGGCGCCTACCACCTGGTCCGTAATAGGGCGGGTGATGAGTGGAAAACAGCATTTAAGACTTGTTTTGGACTCTATGAGTACTTGGTTATGCCGTTTGGGCTTTGCAATGCCCCGACGGCATTTCAGTTCTTCTTGAATGACATAATGAAGGAGTACTTGGACCGCTTTGTTGTTATGTTATGTTATGTTATGTTAAAATCAATTTATAAAGCGCTCGTACGCCCGTGGGCTTCATGGCGCTATAGGAAGTGTGAAGAATCCGTACAACATAACACTAAGCTAACAATGGCTAATGGTAGGCTTGAGAGAACAACCAGGTTTTTAGTCCCTTACGAAAGGTGAGCAAATCCTTACTCTGCCTAATCGGTAAGGGGATGGAGTTCCAAAGTGAGGCTGCTAGATGGCGAAAGCAGCAGCCACCCTGTCGCTTCCTTTTAAAGCGAGGCACCTCCAATAGGGATTTTTGAGCAGAGCGCAGGCTTCTAGAGGGGGTATATTTAGAAACCAGACTGCGAATAAAGGCAGGGCCTTTATCTTGTGTGGCCTTGAAAGTGATACAGCCAGCTTTAAAGGCTATGCGCTGGGAAATCGGAAGCCAGTGTAGCTTTTCTAGTCCTGGTTTAATAGAAGACCATTTTGGCTGTTGTAAAATGAGTCTAGCCGCCTGATTCTGGACTAGTTGAAGTCTCTTTGACAGGCCCACTGGAAGTCCCAGGTAGACGCTGTTGGAATAGTCCAGGCGGGACATGACCAAGGCAATAGTGACCTGGATTAAGGCAGACTGGGTGAGTAAGTGAGCAATTTTTTTTATTTTCCTCATTTGGAAAAAGCTTGCGGAGACCACGGCACCCACCTGGGTTTTTAAGGACAGGTCCGTTGTCATTTATATAGACGACTTGTTGATATACTCTGAGTCCCCAGTACAACATGTTAGCCATGTACTCTTAATCTTGCAGACGTTACAGGAAAACAGCTTGTATTGTAAATTAAGCAAGTGTGAGTTTGATGTGAGTGAGGTGGAGTTCTTGGGAGTGATCCTTAACCCGAGAGGGTTCAGAATGGCGGAGAGAAAGGTGTTGGCGGTCCTGGAGTGGCCAGTGCCTGGGAGTGTGAGAGACGTCCAGTGCTTCCTGGGATTTTCGAATTATTACAGGAGGTTCATTCCCCATTTTTCGCAACTTGCTTCCCCAATCAATCGTTTGTTGCGTAATGGTGTTCCCTTTACCTGGACTCAGGCAGCCTCAGAAGCATTTGAACAACTTAAACTGGCGTTCAGCACTGCCCCGATTCTGACGCATCCACAGATGGATGTGCCCTTTATAGTGGAAGCTGATGCGTCTGAGGTGGCGATAGGAGCAGTACTGTCCCAGACAGACAAACAAACTGGTCAAATGCATCCTGTTGCGTTTTTATCAAAAAAGCTCAATTCTGCTGAAGCTAATTACACCATTGCTGAAAAGGAGCTTTTAGCGGTGAAGAAGGCGTTTCAGGAATGGAGGCATTACTTATGGGGTGGGAACCATCCCGTGACTGTATATTCTGACCATCGTAATCTCAAGTTCCTTAAGACTGCTCGCCATTTGTCTCAACGCCAGATGCGTTGGATGCTCTTTTTTGCGGAGTACGAGTTCACTATCACATTCCGTCCGGGAGTAGAAAATCGGAAAGCGGACCCTCTAGTTGGCAGTTGGACTCAGAAGGTCATCTGAAAACAGATCCACGACCCATTCTCTCTACGGAGGTAGTGTTGTGTTCCATTCAGGCAGACCAGTTTATGGAAGTAGTGGCTAAGCATCGGACACTGCAACAATGGAAGAAGTGGGCTGCTGCCGACAGGCATCGTTCTCTCAAACATGGTTTGCCAATGGTACAGAATCGTCTATTTGTTCCTGTGCATGCTCTTCGGCTAATGGCCTTCAATTGGTGCCACAATGCCTTGGTGGCAGGGCATCAGGGACATCAAAAGACTGTTCATGCATTGAGACGTCACTTCTGGTGGGAAGGCATGGCCAAAGACGTGCATTTGTGGGTGAACCAATGTGAGACGTGTGCAAGAGCGAAGAATGTTCAATCAAAGGCATCCGGTCTGCTCATGCTACTTCTGACTCCCTCCCGGCCATGGCAGGTCATCAGCTTGGACTTTGTGTTGGGTTTGCCTCTAGATGCAGGTAGCAATGCCATCCTGGTGGTCGTGGATAGCTTTACGAAGATGAGCCACTTCATCCCCTGTAAAAACCTCCCGACAGCTACCCAAACCGCACAGCTGCTGTTAACTGAGGTGGTTCGTCTTCATGGCCTAGGTTATCATTTCGGACAGGGGTCCACAGTTCATCGCCAGGTTCTGGCGTACCTGGTGCAAGGCGTTGAACATATCTGCTGCCTTATCAACAAGCTTCCATCCGCAGTCTGATGGTCAGACTGAAAGTTTGAATCAAACCTTGAAGAAGTACCTGCATTGCTACGCCGACGAAGCGGCAGACTCATGGGTTTCCCTGTTATGGCTAGCTGAACTGTCCTATAATAACGCTTGGCATTGTTCCACTGGTGAGTCTCCTTTTCGTGCCAACTCGGGGTTTCATGCGAACATTCTACCTGTGACTATTCCGAGTGATGTGATGAACCATCCCACGGTGGCTGGCCAGATGAAGGCTCTTTTCGGGATTCACAGGAAGGTGCAGAAGCATCTGGAGAAGGCCAAGGTGACGTACAAGACATGGGAAGACAGACACAGGCGGGAAGGTCTGGTATATCAGGTGGGGGGCCGTGTGTGGCTATCAACCAAGAACATCCGTTTCCGTCTTAGGAGTGTTTTCCATCCCCGTTTCATTGGGCCGTATACGGTTTTGCGCCAAGTGAACCCAGTGGCGAACAAACTCAAGCTTCCTGCGTCGTTAAGAATCCATCCGGTGTTCCATTGTAGCTTGTTAAAACCGGCCCGATCGGCACGTCGGAAGGCTGTGCCTCCGGTTCTCTGTGATGGGAACCTGGAGTATGAGGTCCGTCGGATTTTGGATTCCCGTTTCCGGCAGGGGCGCATGTGGTTTCTGGTATCGTGGAAAGGGTATACTGCTGAGGATAACTCATGGGAGCCGAGCTCTGGGGTTCATGCCCCTCTTGCAGTGCGCAGGTTCTACGATCGTCATCCGGAGAAGCCTGGTGCTAGGAGGCGCTGAAGAGAAGGGCATACTGTCATGATTTGCCTTGATCCACATAAAGCGCCTACATGACTAACTCGTTCTGAATTGGGCTTCTTTACTATAACACGTATTTAGACTACATGTTCCATACTGCCTAGCGACAGGGAGGAGTTTCGGGCAGTTATTTAGGTGGCCATTTCCGGGCTGCAAGTTGTACGTGATTTTGCTACCCGAACCTGAGACTGGTTCTGATCTTGTTTGTGCTTTCTTGTTCTTCCGTTCAGCGGCTGCTGAACGCCTGTGTTTCCCGAGGAAATGTCGTGTCCCCGCTGGGTCACGAAAGGAGCAGGGGCCTTTTTGGATTTGTTTGCTGGCGTTGGGCGGCTGCCGAGCGTCTTCAGAACTCGCCCGTGTTTTTCTCCAGACACGAGAGAGAGTGATTGGATTCCTTGCTACGGAGACACGCGTTCAGGCAGCTGCCGAATGCATATTTCTGAATTGTTTCATTTCTTTGGGCAAAAGAGGAAATAGCGAAAGGTTCTCGGCTGAGACCTTTTTCTTTGAAGAAAACGGAGTCCCAGCGGTTTGTCAATCTTGTGGACTGATTGATCAGAATTCATCACTTCGTGAGTACTAGCGTTCTCTGATGAGACGTGTTAAAAACATTAGTTACATTTATCCGGATAAACTATCTCACAATAAAGAACCTGGCTATTGTAGTGATTGGAACATTTATTGTGGAAAGTGATTCGACTTCAGGAGGGTAAAGACTTATTTGTTCCTCATCGGATTGGATTAGTCGGGCAAGACTGTTGTTAAGCTTTGGATTAATACCAGAACTATTTTTGTTCCAACTTTTATAATTTGAGTGCACAAGGGGATTCTTTTCCGTTAAAAAGGGGAAGGCTGGAAGGTATGCATGGTTCTGTAGAGAGGTGAATGTTGTGGCGTGTTGTGAGCTCTTTTTGGTTTGATCATTTCTTTGGTTTATGTATTACAGAATTGGATGCTAGGGTATAGAGACGTTTATCTGATACCTGCCACGAAAGAGGAGGAGAGCAGTCCACAGTTAGATAAAAGTGGTAGGTGGTGCTCTAGCGAGAATTGAATGAGCGTAGTCAGTAATTTCTTGTACTTACCTTTCTATGTGTTCTTCTTTTCTCGTTTCAGCCTCCCTTCCCGTTCCAGTACCTTCCTTACCTTTTCCCTCTCCTGATTTCCTTTATGCTCTGTGTAATTATTACAGTCGGAGTATAGGGCAATCTGGAGGTGGACCCCTTTTAAGCATCACCTGATCCTGAGGAAGCGTGGTCCTGATACTCTGGGCCCGAAGCTCCACCTCTCGGCCACAAGCTCCGCCTCCAAGTTGGGAGATCTGCCTCCGAGCCCGAGTGTGGACGTAAAGTTAGTAGTCGTAAATCCATTCTGTGAATACCAAAAGTAGTAAGTGCATTCTATGAATACCAAAAGTAGCAAGTTTAGGATTTTGTCTTAAATTAGTTCTGTCAATCGGGCCAAAGATCTCCAATGAATATACCATACATAGGGGCACAAGACAGGAATGCCCCCTATCACCCCTTTTATTTCTCCTGGCATTGGAGCCATTAACGATAGCCCTAAGACAATCGGCCGAGCAACTGGGAATATCAATAGCTGGTACTGCACACTTAATCTCCATTCACGCTGACGATATACTTATTTATTTACGAGATCTTACAGCTGGGGTAGCACCCATTCCTAACATCTTCTCCACTTTCGAGCGCATTTTGGGCCTCGCCATCAATAGAGGAAATCTAATGCCTTCTCTTTTCAGGCTGGACCCCATTCAGATACACATCACTTTGGCACATATAATATACCAGTTGCACACACTACTTTCAAATACTTGGGAGTCCATATATACCGGACACCAACAGATCAATTGGATGGTAACCTCATGAGGGCAATCACGGCCCTACGCTCAAGTATCGCTTTCTGGATATCCTTGCCTCTGTCGGCAATGGGAAGAATTGCCATTTCTAAGACGGTGATGCTTCCCCGCCTCCTCTATTTTTTTTGTAAATGTACCCCTATTGGTCCCACAATCCACCTTTCATTTTTTGGACACACTCCTCTTAGAGCTCATCTGGGGAAAGGGTTGACATAGGATTAGCCTCAAGAAAATGCAATTTGAGCCCCATAAGGGTGGACTGGGAATCCCAGGCTTCCGAGCATATTATTATGCTAGCAAGCTCCAGTGGGTCTCATTCTGGACGGCAGGCAGGAACCTGCAAGAAATAGGCTATGAAACGCGCGACCTAGTCTCAGGATGCCGTACACAGTTTACTACTTCCCAAAACGAAAATTCCTCCAGATGGGGCCCCAATACTCACAATTGCACTACAGTGTTGGAAGAAGGCCTTACGTTATACCGCAAGCGTGACCCCATATGCAAGTAATATACCTCTCGTGGGACTCCCCACTCCCGGGGGTAGGCTCAAGAGGACCAGACTGCACGTCTGGGGGGAGGCCGGAGTGGAAACAGTCGGGGCTTTTTTTAGCAATGGCACAATCATAAACCATGACACTTTTGTGCAGAGTACGGCGCACCAGACCGCCTATACTTACTACATGCAACAATAGCTCATTACATCAGAGTGACATGGGCGCCCCAACGTACGGAACCCCCACAACACGAACTAGTGTGCATGCTTTATTACATGGGAGAGGGCGGACACCTAGTTAAGTGGCTCTATAGGGCCTCCGGGCGCAAGCCTCCATTACACTCACAGACCTTCGTACGAAATGGGCGGAAACCGTGGAGTTAGAGATTACTGAAAAAGCATGGGCGACTATCCTAGAACACCCCAAGGGAATTTCTCGCAATGCCAAACTCAAATTCATCCAAACCATGATACCCCATAGATCCTACTTAATCCTGAAGAGAATGCAGCGTATGTTCCTGGAGGCCCAACACTGCTGCCCACGATGCGAAACTGATGAGGAGGGCTTCATCCATATGCTATGGGCCTGCCCTCATCTTACTGATTACTGGGGTAAGGTCCGGGCTACACTTGGAGAGATTACGCATCTTACAACTCAGGACAATACATTGGAGTGCCTGCTAGGTCTCCGCAGACGCACCAGCGCCCTGAAGGTCCAACTGCGATTCCTAGACCTCGCCCTTATATTAGCCATCAGAGTGATCACCATGAGATGGAAATGGCCTAGATGCCCCCCCCCCCACTCGCAGTATGGCAGGACGACATCCTCAAATGGGGCAGTGTCAAAAGCGCAGCAATTAGGCAAGAGGAGGCAAGAGGATTGCGTAAACGCTCAATTTCCATTGACTGGGACATCATGGTGGAGGACTTTAGACAGAAAGACCTCCTACCTACACATACCACTACTTCTCCATGATTTACCCAACAGCATATGTAGGTATAGAGAAATGGATGCCCTATGTACACTATTGCGCTCCAGCGAAACGTCAACAATATTCACTAGTGAGAAGTAACCTAAAAATGTAATTGGTTATAAAATGTCCAGGAATGGGCAGACCAGGAAGGAGGGTGGAGGAGGGTGGGACGGTTTTAAGTTACTGGAATTTAGTAAAAATGTTGTAATGTATATATATTTAGAGATTCTTCGACAAACCGATCAATAGGCACCAACTGTATTATACTCGTGAGGACTGTACTAGGTTGCATGGACATAGTAATCTACTGTTTAGTTTGTATCACAAATGTCTTAGGAACGATTGGAAAAACACAAAAAGTTAACATTGCAAAATCCTGGATAAGACGCATGGGCGTCATGTTGTCACACAGTTTGTTAAAAAAAAATGTCATCATCACAAATTAATTCATTAAAATTAAAACAATGAAACAGGGAGAAACAGACAAGACACTATAAATAAAGTTATGAGTTGTACATAGTGTGGTCACTCTATTCAAAACACTTATTGACAAAACGTTGGCTTTGCTGTGCCCTCCATGAACAGCATTTTATAGCCAAGTCTCAAATCTTGTATCGAGAGAACTTGATCCTCCTCGATATCTTGTGTCGATCTTGGGCTCCTCAGACTTTAAACCTTAAAAATTAACGGTGCCCTATTTCCTTTCTTGGGGTCATTCAGTTCGTTTTAGTAGTATGTTAGGGGGTTTATAGCCTCTAATCTTCTGGGGTTCTACCGGGCCGGGGAAAATGTGTTAAATTACTGGGTAGACATCAAAAGCTGCAAGATGCCTTTTTTTGGAGCGAACAGTGACATGTAGCAGCTTGACGAGAACTGGGCCCTGCTAGCGGATTCCAGACCAACCATCCAAGTCAATCTGCCCAAGGTGCGACCTTGCTGGGCAAGAAAATCAGCTTGGCCCTACTCTGAGATTTTTGCAGTCTGATAAACCAGTTTAGTAGCCCTTCACTATAAGGCTATCGACTTTGGTGTGTCCTTCACGGATACAGCCTCCTGCCTTGCTTTGTAAACCTTTGTACGATGGCCCAAGGGAGTACAGGCCCTCAAAGGTAAACCATCCGACTGTCCACCCTATTTAGAATAGGACGTGAGATGACTTTTTTTGAATATTTGTTACTGCCCAGGAATATCCTGGCAGTGAGAGACAGTAAAAATTAAAAAATGACCAGAACACCATCGAAAAAAACTTTCATGGTGTTGGGGACATTAGTTTTAACTTTTTTTTAAAACAAACTCCGCCTTTAGGAGTTTGTTTTCAGAAAAGTAAATACTTTTAAAAATGTGGTTAAAGCATCCACCACTAATAACGGACACACTCCAAACTTTTAAATGGCTTTTTAAGAATCATCATGACGGTTGTTCATACATACCCATAAAGTTCACAGCGGGCCAGCAGGAAACTCTAAATTTGACTGGCAGAGTAAAGGCACGGTGGCAGATGTGAAGTCCTCTGCCACCCTGACTGCCTTTACTCTATACACCAAACTCTAAATCAGGTGGAAATCTTATTTCTGGCAGGCGAGAGGACTTCTCTGGGAGTGAAATTTGCCTTTTCCCACTATGAGCAGTTCTCAACAAAAGTAAAGGCTTCACAGGGACCTCACTATACACCTATCTGACTTTGAAGGGACTACACTAGATACATCTCGCTGCCTTTCCCCTTTGGAGGATTTTCAATTCCATTCCAGAGACTAAATCAGAGGGTAAGATCATTGACCTTAACCAAACCTTATTGCCATATCTGAGCCCCGCCCCATTGCATTCGGCCTGAAATTGGGCATAAGTCTAAGTCACATGTGAACATTTACTTCATGTTGGTGTTTTACATTTTCTTACCAATTTTTGTAATAAATCTTTCAAATGTCATTTCTCCAGTTCCCAATATTCCATTTTTGTCATTTTGGGGTATTTTGTTTATTTATTATTATTCTATTTTTATAAACTGGAGTAAGATTTTTATTATGCTGTGTTTTGACTTTTTAACTGTTTTGGTACTTCTAAATGCTTTGTTAAGTGTTACGTTAAGCCTGCCTGTTCTGTGCCATAGCTACCAGGGGTCAAGCTCAGGTATAAATTATTGAAACCTTTGTCTGGACCTAATATGTTACTGGCTTTACTGCTTGTGCGGACTGCCATCCACCCCAATTAATAGGCCACTTTCTGACAATTGTGGTGTAGTCCCACAAACTGCAGAGCCATGGCTGGAAATGTGGTTGCAGACAAAAAGCAATATAGCTTTCATAGAATTTTTCTTCCTGATTTTTGCTGTGGTTATTGTGGGGAAAGCTGTTGGGAGGCAGGAAGGTTATTTTTAATGTGGAAAATCAAGCATTGGTTTTTCTTGTTAATTCACATAAAGTGGAGGATGAGAGTGTTTTAATATTGTTGAGAGTTTTATTCTTAGGCTGTTTGAAATGTAATATTTTGTTTACAGCACAGTATGTACCTGGAGCGGACAATCACATCAACTATGTATTATTTTATTCACAGTGACAGTGTGAAATGGGACCAGGAACAGAGAAGGAAAAGATTAAGATGCCACAAGATCTCTGGGAGCTGTGGAAATTAGGTCAATATAGAAGTCAGTTGACTCTTCGACTAGGAAACCCCATATGGTTGCCTAGAAAGATTTTTTTGTCTAGTGCTGATCAAAGGAGGGTGGTGTCGGAAGATGCATTAAGGATGCGGTTATTGGGGGGGCGTGGCTAGTGATGTCAAGATGGCGGTCGCACTTTGAGAGTGCTCCGAGACCCCCTCCGTCATCCACCTGCCATCCGTCCAGTCCAGCCTGCCTGATCGGCAGCCATCGCCTGCCCGAGGCCTTGGGGCCGCCTGCTGTCTCCCCGATGCTTTGGGGCCGCCTTCGCCCCATTTTATGGCACTTCTACTCCTGACCGCGAGTGGCCTGTCCCTCCCAAGATGGCGGCCCCCGTGCAGCGCTGTTGATTCGGCGCGCCTGACCTGCTTGAGGCCTGCGCCGCTTTCTCCTGGAGGCGGAAGGCAGGGACTGTGGGTCCGGGGGGACGCTGTCCCTCACCCGAGTGCTGAGGGGTCCGGAGCTGCTGTGTGCGGGAGGCCGTGGACGCCATCTGCCGCCCTCGTGGCCCGAACCTGACCGGCGGCGGAGAACTGGGCCTGGAGGCAGTGGCGGCTGTGAGCGCCGGAGTGCGGCGCTGTCCTGTGGAGCTGCGACCGGCGCTGTCCTGAGATGAGGGCCCTAGGGGTTGGAGCGCCAGAGTCCCTGCTTGCCGCCTGAGCCCTGGGCCCTGCGGGCACTTGGGGGCCTCCCTCGCCTTGCCTGGCTGGGCCCGGGGTCCCCTCGAGGAGGACTGCAGTTTGTCGGGGGTCCGCGGCGGGCGACCCCGAGGCCCTTTACTTCACCTGCGTGGGACTGCTGACGTTGGAGCGGCGGTGCCTGGCACCCTGCGCTGCCGGGGGTCGGCGGCGCAACGACAGTGGACTTTCCGTGGGAATCTCCCACTGAGGAGCACACCGGCGGTCTGGGGGAGTCGGCCTCGCCGAGGTGGCCGGATTGGGCGAGGTTGGGGCCCGGCGTGCCCCCCCCTTTTTGGATTCTGCGCCCCCTGCTGACTGCACTGACGTCCCCGGGCCCAGACCTTGGCCGGTCCCCGAGACTGGGCCCTCGGGTGGCGGATTGCCCCGGGGACGTGCACCATGGGCCTTGTCATCTCTCCCTCCTTTAAAGACTTCGCCCACGCTCGACCTATAACCCGGCGGGGCCACGCGGGACTGGAGTCTTCCCGGGGCCTTGTTTGGCCTGAAGTTTGTATCTGCCATTTTCCCCGAGGTGCCCTGGGCCTGTGACGTTCCAGTTTGGGGCCCATCTACGGACGATATCATACCTGAAGTGGACCATCGGGGTGCTGCCTGACCTTGGGTGAACTGCCTGGTGCCTCGGGTGCTGCTCCCCTCCCCTCCTCGACGGCCCGTCTGTGAGACTCTGTTCTGTGGTGGCCGGGAGCTGGGGTGCCGCCTGACCGCCGGGACGGGAGGCTACGACACTGCCTTGCCTCCTACCTGCTCCCCCCTGCGTCGGGTAGCGGGTCACCGACAACCATGGGCAAACCCCGCGGCCCTCCGGCCTCCGGCTCCACGACCCAAACAAAGATGGATCAATTTGCAACACCGGATCGGAGGCCCGGCAGGGAGGTGGTGGTCGGCTCGGTCCCGGCTGGAGGAGACCTCTCGACCATCTTGCAGGCAATCAACGCGTCCCAGGTGTCCGTGGAGAACAAGATAGGAGAGGTCCGGATTGACATGGCCCTCATTCGGCAGGATCTTCGCAAGGCCACAGAGCGCATCACGGAGGCCGAATCCCGCCTCTCCACAGTGGAGGACGACTTCAACTCCCTCAAGTCGCAAATGGCCCATCTTCGATCGCAGACCTCGGAAATCCACCGCCGAGCCGAAGATGCCGAAAATAGGGCACGCCGCAACAACCTGCACCTCCTTGGCTTTCCGGAAGGGGTGGAGAAGACCAACACCGCCACCTTTTATCGAAACCTGGATCCGCTCCTGGATGCCTGAGGGCAAACTTTCCCCTTGGTTTGCGGTGGAGTGGGCCCACTGTTCCCTCGTCCCTAAGCCGCCACCTGGCGCCCCCCACCCGCCCCATCATCCTCCGGGTCCTTAACTTTTGTGACAGGGACGCTGTGTTGGAGGCAGCCAGAGAGTTGGGACCGCTGCATCACCAGGCCTCTAAGATAATGGTCTTTCCGAACTACTCGAAAGAGGTCCAGTCACAGCTCAAATCGTATGAGGAGGTTAAACAGAAACTGAGGGCACTCGGTCTGCGCTATAGACTCCTGTTCCCGGCCCAACTGAAGGTAATTTTCCAGAACAAGACCTTCTTCTTCGACTCCCCTCAGGCCGTTTGGACTTGGCTCACTGAGGAGCGGCCCCTTCTGCCACGAGCTTCTTCCCCGCCGCCTCAGCGGGCCCCGGAGTGACCGGTCTGGGCCGCATCGCGGCCCAGGAGGCATAGGACCGGATCCCGGAGGAGGGCCGGTCGCCCGGGTGGTGGCTCCCAATCACCCATGACGCGGACCCGGCGCTCCCCGTCCCGGGAGCAGGGACCCGCTCCCCGGCCATCGGCCTCCTCCCTGATCGACATCAGCAGTGTCCCCGGTCCCGGCGAGACTCAGACGGGTCGTGTCGGGCTCTGATCTCTCCAGAAGCCCTGTGGTCCGCGGCTCGGATGTGGATACTGAACCCTGACTGAGGCTACCCCTGGGGCTAGCGTCTCCACTCTGGATTTACCCACGGAACCCTGTGCCCTGACCGGCTCGTGCAGACCCCCTGCTGCTTGCTGGTCTGGTTGGGCGGGATATCTGTGGTGCTGTACCTCTGTCTCTCAATACCTTGTCAACAGTAGCTTGTACACTTTCTCTCTCTAAATTGCTGTTACCACTCTATCCGTACACATGGAGGGGGTCCGACTTAGACACGTCCTGATCTCGTAGTTGCTAACAGTTTTAGCTTAGCTGTTCGCCTCCTTGCAAGGCTTTAGTGATTGTTCTAGGGCGACAGATGCTTCCTGTTCTGAAGTATAGGGTGGGGGGAGTTGGGGGGCGAGGGTGGGGGGAGAGACCGTTGTCTCTCTTAGTTTGGTTGTTGTTGGCCGCCTCCGGGCTGCCTTGTTCTGCTCATGTGTGTAGTCACAAGTCCCAATGTCCTCCGCTATTGTCACATATGCCCCTGTTTTCCCTACCTGGACCCCAGAGCCCCACACGCTGCTGGATCCCTCCCCCGGGTGGGGGGAGACTCCCGAGTCCCAATTGCTTCACACCAGATCCCGCCCCTACACATGACCCACATCCCTGACACGCCTCTTCGCATCCTCTCCTGGAATGTGAACGGCCTCCTTGACCACATCAAATGAACTGCGGTGCTGCGTGCAGCCCGCCGCCACATGCCTGATGCCCTGCTCCTCCAAGAGACCCACCTTCTGGGTTCCCAGTGCCACTTCTTAGCACGATACGGGTTCGACCGAGTCTGGCACTCCGGCTTTGCCAGGGGCTCCCAGGGGTGGCCATTCTTCTTCGGAGAGGGCTCCCCTTCACCCTGACCCACGCCGTCACCGATACACAAGGTACGTACCTGGCCGTGTCGGGCTTAGTTGAGGGCAACTCCCTGAACCTCCTTTGTGTCTATGTGCCCCGGCACTCTTGTCCTCCACTCTTCGGCACCTCACACGAGTGGTTTCCTTCCTTCCCCAAGGCCTCACAGTTGTCGGGGTGACTTTAACGCTGTCCTCCAGCCCGCCAGGTATGTGTCGGGCCCTTCCTCGGCGCAGCGGAGCGCCTCTGCGAAATGTCTCGAGGCCTGGGCTTCGGCACTAGGGCTCTGCGATGTATGGTGGTATGGAACCCCCGAAAGGAACAGTATACACATACGTCTACCGCCCACCACAACCACTCGCGGATAGACTTGATTCTGATGCCCGCCACAGACTGCCAACTGGTGTCTGGGGCGGAGATTCTCACCCGAGGACTCTCCGATCACTCCCCCGTCGCCATCCGCATTGGGTCCCCGTCCACTGGCCCTGGGGCTACCTGGCGCCTCAACGCGTGGTATTTGCAGGACCCCGACCTGGTAGACTCCCTCGGTCAGGAACTCCGACATTACT
Organism: Lissotriton vulgaris; assembly: GCF_964263255.1. Lineage (NCBI taxonomy): Eukaryota > Metazoa > Chordata > Amphibia > Caudata > Salamandridae > Lissotriton > Lissotriton vulgaris. Next base: position 132,725,253 of record NC_141694.1, read on the forward strand.
TCTCCACCAATGTAGGGTCGGTCCATTCACAGGGAACGCTGTGGGAAGCGGGCAAGGCAGTGCTTCGGGGAGTCGATTTGTGTGAATATAATACCCAGGCAAATCTCTAATAAACACTAGCACATGAGTAATGGCATTTGCCAAACAAACAAAAATAAAAGTGATCAACAAACGTTTTTGCACATTGGATACATTTTAATTATTATTATAAAACATAATTCAATGATAAACATTTTTGGTACATTAATATACATATATGATAAAGTGTTTCAGCATTATAGCATATGCATAAATTCAGACATTCATCAAATACATTTACAATGCAATTAAAAGATGGTTTCCTGTCTACAATGCAATTAAAAGATGGTTTCCTGTCTACGCGTTTCGATACAGGTGTGTCTTCCTCAGGACTGTACCATCGTATTTCTGTAAAACATATTAAAAATTTTTACAATTCTATGTTTACAGTGCAAAAAAACGTTTGTGATTTGAGTTATGGTATTACATATACAGGGCTAGTGTTTCTCATATCGCATATTTGATGATACCTCTACTCAATGATGTATAAGTTTGCCAAAGAGAAAAAGAAAACATCATTTGTACATATATACACATATTTATATACAGATCTATACACACCTATTTACATAGTTACAACATACATCTGAAAACCTAATGTTTTCATTATAGGCTTATTTATCTTGATACCCTCCTATTAGGAAGTATATTATGTTTGAAACAAGACTTACTAACAGACAAACCTATAATAAGGGATAAAAGACCATATAGGATGGAAACAAAAAAAACAGAAGATATTTAGATAGATCTTTGAGTACCTTGGCCAGACATTAGGATTGTATATCCTAAATTGCTCATAATGATTTTATGTGGTATGTGCCACATTATATGATTAAATAATATTATTAAAGTTTCAAAGGAAATATGTTAAGCATTCTATAGTTGTCTCAGTATTATATTTCAATGTCTGCTTACCTAAATAGACTAGTAATGACGGTTAACATCATATATTGGTATATAGGGGAATAATGACGTTTTACAGCTGGAAACCGCTGATTAAATTTCCTGAAAATGGATAAAAATTGTTAGACTCTGCAAAAGGGGTCAAAATTCATTACAGTAATCCAACCTCATGGTAGACCCTGTTTGATGCGTTATATACTACAGCACGTTTTCTTATTATTTTATTAAGCTTATTTTGGATAGTTATGAATTGATTTGGATAAAGAAAAGACTGCTGATGTCTCATGTTTAGCCAGTAGTAAATTCCTCAGCTAGCTGCCTAATTGGTGTTTAGCATTTCCCAAAAACTATAGCTATGCAATGGTTTTCTTACCTAGTGAGAAACGACTTTGCTGTGATTTTCTCTGTGAGGGGCCACACGGTACTGGTTAGAAAGAACGTCCTTAGTGGAAAATTTTGCTCTGGACATTGAAGAAAACGTATGGTGCACATTAGGTTATATCACATGATCTTAATCTTCCATCTATTAGTTAGCTTTTAAGACCTCTACAGTTTTAAAACATATTCTATCCTAATGGGATCGCGAAAAATAGCCATCTTACCATCTTTAACACTAGCCAGTAGTATAGCGGTCTCGTTTCAATTGGTTGGTAGTGGCGCTACGGATGTCAGCGTCTTTACTACAAGTTTCAAAAGAAAAAACGTACGCAATTTTTATTGTTGTGTGTAAGTGTCCTAGACCTACTGCACCTCATGTCAAGAGTCATTATTTTTACCTGCAATATTGTCAGTTTAGATAAACCGGCTGCCAAAGGTTCCCGGCGTCTTTATGTCTACAAGAGAAAGACGGAAACGCAAGCGGCGTCATTATTAAAGAAGCCACTAAGTATAGATTACCTCTTTACAAGAAACATTATCTTTATTTTTACCTATTTCAATGTCAGATGCTAGTGAACCGGCTGCATGAGGTTCCCGGCGCCTTTATTTCTACAAAGGGAACACAAGCACGATTCGCATTATTTTAAAGAAGGCATAAAAAGACTGCTCCCACGTTTCTGTAATCTGCGACTTACCGTGATTTGTGTTGAAAAACGCGGACCGGTAGCATGGAGATCCCGGCGGTATCTAATTTTTCGGCAAGAATCTACAACGTAGGCATGCATTGGTTTATATAACGGCTGCACCTATTGGTTTAATTATGGTCACGTGCATCTTAAAGGGAAAGCATTTCATTTTTTATGTGTTTTCAGGGGAGTCGCCAGGGGACTTCAGCATGCAAAACTAGCGGCCCAGTCTGCCCAGCTGGCGCAGCTGGAATCCAGAGCCGTCCCCTTGGAACAGGCTCAGCTGGAGGCTGACGCTGCTGATTCCTCCAGACAGCTGGCTCAGGTCCGGGATGAGATTCGGTGGCTTTCCATAGAATCGGCCCAAATGCTCTGGCGATCTTCGGTTGCCCGTATCTACGGATGGGGCAACAAGAATGGTAAACTGCTCCACAATCCAGTCTCCTACCCTAGGGCCCACCGTATTATCCCTGAGATCCGCACGGCTCATGGGTCGTGCCAGGTGACCTCTCAGGCCATTGCGCAAACCTTTGCACAATATTATGCAGCCCTCTATGCCACACGCGCCCCCCGACGCCTCCCTCACGGACTTGATGGCAGACTTCGGACTATGCTTGCCGTGTCTTCCTAGGGAGACCGCGGATACCCTAGATGGCCCGCTCACTCCGGAGGAAATCCACGGGGCCATCACCCTGTTACACTCTGGCAAAACGCCTGGGCCGGATGGATTTCCCCAGGAGTACTACTCTGCGTTCCGGGAGGATCTGGTGCTCCATTTGACGGAACTCTTCCGCCATGTGGTGGACGACGGGTCCTTCCCGTCTGAATCGGACGTGGCGACTATTGTGGTCATCCCAAAGACACATCCACCCTCCCTAGACTGCTCCGACTTTAGGCCCATTTCCCTGATTAATACTGAAATTAAGATCTTCGCCACCGCCATTGCCCAAAGACTCCGGCCCCTCCTGAAAGACCGGGACGCTCCTTGGCTGGAGTATCTGTGCACATAATAAATCAATATAACATAACATAACATAACATAACCTTGTCCACCCTGATCAGGGCGGCTTTATGGCGGCCCGGGGTACCTGACACTGCATCCGCTGTCTCCATCTTGCCCTGGCCCATCACCATCGGCTTTCCCCCTACCTGGCTCTTCTCCTTCTTGACTTTGAGAAGGCCTTCGACGCGGTGGACTGGGGATACCTGGGAGACGTTCTGGAGACAATGGGTTTTGGTCTTCCCTTTCGCCACCTGGTCCAGGTCCTATACAACAGCCCTAGGGCCCGTGTGCTCGTTAACGACAGACTCTCCGAACCGTTCCCGATCCGAATGGGCACCCGCCAGGGCTGCCCTCTCTCCCCACTCCTATTCGCGCTACCGATGGAGCCCCTGGCAGCGCTAATACGACAAGACCCTTTGATCCGAGGGTGGCAATCGAATCAGAGCCACAAAATTGCCTTATATGCGGATGACGTGCTGCTCTATTTGGCTGACCTGGAAAGCTCCGGCCCCAGGTCCCTGAGAGCCCTTTCAGCCTTCGAGCGAGTCTATGGTCTCCGCCTCAACCCAACAAAGTCCACGCTGGTCCCCATCCACACCTCGTGGGCCTGTTTTGACTGGCAGGTTGTGATCCCCCTCCGGAGGCTGTCATTTAAGTATCTGGGTGTGTGGGTGACCCTCCTGCCTGAACTGGAGTGGACACTTAATATTCCCCCCTAGTCACCCGGATGAAAACTGATCTTCGAAATTGGCAGTCCCTTCCCCTTAACCCGCTGAGATGAAGCGCCCTTTTTAAAATGATGATCCTTCCCCGTTTCCTCTATATATTACAGAACACCTCGATCCCCATCACAAGCGGCTGGTTCCGGGAACTGGATAGCGTGCTCATCCGGTTTTTATGGAGGAGGGGGCGCTCACGGTTGTCCCAGTCCCACTGCCGAATTCTCCCCTTTGACTGTGGTATGGGAGTCACCAACCTCTATGCCTATTACCTGGCCACCAAACTCATTGTGATCCACGAATGGTTCGCGGGTGGCTGGTCTGACCCCGCTTACCGGGTAGAACTCACTGTCCTCGACTTCACACAACTGCACGGCTTCTTCTACGGCTCCCCGGTGCCACAAGACATGCCCTCCATCACCAGATCGGTCCTTCTGGCTTGGCGTGCCGCACTTCGACTGGTGTGTTGGGATCGGAAACTGACCAGACAAACGCCCCTCTGGTGTGGCACCTGGTTGGGAGAGACCGCTTCCCTGGAGGGGTTCCGCCGATGGGACCTGGTGGGAATAACCCTACTGGGAGACGTGTGGGTGGGGGACCACATTTGTTCCTTTTCCGACCTGCAGCAACGACACTCGCTCCTACACTCCCAGTTTTACTAATACTTACAACTCCGCCACACCCCTCCACACTCACCTCCCCATACCTACTTCCCTTCCAGAGTTCGGTCCCCTGGAGGCCCAAGTCATGATGGGAGATCTGGGAAGGGGAGGGGTGTCCCGAATATATCGTGCCCTGATTAATAACTCCCCTACATCTTTGGATCCTTGGATCACCTTAGGGAGCGCTGGGAGGGCTGGGTGGGCCCCTTGGATGACGCTGATTGGCGCGATGCCCTTATGGCGCCCAAAACGCTAACCACATCTTCAAAGTTACGCCTGGTTCAGCTTTACTTTCTCCACGCGGCCTATTTGACTCCGGCCCATCTCTTTCGGGCAGGTACAAGATCCTCCCCGGCCTGTGCCCGGTGCGCTGGCACTCCGGCCGACTTCTACCACATGGTGTGGTTGTGCCCGGCCTTGGAATCATTCTGGAGGGGGGTGGAAAGAGAACCTACGAGTGCATTGGGCTGGGTGGTTCCACACGACCCGAGACATCTGCTCCTAGGAGTGTTCGATGGACTGGACGGCTCCCGAGCCGATAAGCGCTTCTTGGGAACGGCGCTGGCGGTGGCGAAACGAGACATTGCAGCCAAATGGTCTCAGACGGAGGCACCAGCTCTGCGGGGTTGGAGGAGGGGGGTGGATTGGTGTGGGACACAGGATGAAGCTGTTTTTGAGGCCCGGGGTTGTCCAGAGCTGTTTCATAAAGTATGGGGCAAATGGTTTGGCATTGTGCTCCGTCGGTACCAGCGACTTATTCTGCTACTGCTGATATGCTCTGCGATGTCATGGGGGGGGACGGGGGTATTTTAATGGACTATGTGACTTGTTACGAATGAATTTCTTTGTGTTGAAAATTTCAATAAAAATTGATTATCAAAAAAAAAAAAAGGATGCAGTTATTTTTATTATGGAGCAGATTAGTAGGGATTTTTAAGCAGTCACCATATCAGGTAAGCTTGTGAGTATTTGCATCTATGGTAAATGTTTTTCGGGTTATGACCTGGGACTCCTTTGTTAAAAACATGAAAAGCAATTTTTCACTCCTAATTGATATGTGGTCAGGAATTCACATTCTGTGTACGAAGTTGATACAGACGTGGGGCGGAGGCATCGTAGCCTGGTGAGTATGGGGCTCTGGTCGGGGGTATGGCCAAGAAATAGGCAAGGGCAAAAGGGGCTGAAGAGGTGATTACAACAGTGTATCGACTAGTCGGACAAGGTTGAAGTGGGTGTGGCAGCGTGTTAGGGAGGAGGAGGGGTAGGTTAAGTTATTAGGAGTGGGATTTGTTAGGAAATGTTTGCATGTTTTAGTGAGGACAACTTTGTAGTCTGTATGGCATTTGCCTAGGGTTGTTGTTATTCCTTTATCCAGACCTAATCAATTAAAGCAGTCTTTTTCACTTTGAATGAGAGTGTCGTGAATTATTCACCTACTCGCTCGATCAGGAGCAAGGAGCTGGGATAGAGAACAAAGCCATCTATTAATAAGACTAACCAAAAGCCCACTGGATGTATATACAAAACCAAGTTTAAGCCCTGGAAAGGCTCTGAACAGCACTCTGATATTGTTTTCACCCAATGATCATTCTACCCTTGTTATTGCTAAGCCTTGTGCTTCGCTCTGAAACCTGGACGCTTGAAGTTTGCTCTAGAGAGACCAATGTACACAAATAATTAAAAAATGTCATGAAAGCTCACTTAGTTACACAATCAAAACTGATACCTGCTGTGATCTTTAGGCCACGAATCAGTACCCTGGCAAAGCAAACTCAACCTTCATTCTTCCGAGGTCGGTAAACTGAGTACTGTTAAATTATAATAGCACTCAGAAATGGCAGAAGTGTGGCACGAAGTGATATAAAAAGTATACTGTTTTAGGACCAATAAGTTGCCATAATACAATGAATCATAGCTCTCCAGTTCTGCCAAGTGTCACGCATCAGGCGTGACACTAAGACATTTCAGTGTGGTACTCCGCCTTACCGCACTGAAATGGAATGTCACACATTTGCTTGTGTTAGCTCTGCCACTAAAACCCCTGATTAAAGCTGAGCCGCCAGTGGCAGCGCGCCCCTCAGATTTGCGCGTGCTGCTCCAGAGCAGTCTATTAGCAGCCCCCGTCAGCTGCTTGCTACAATATCACGATTGCCTTTACAACCCGGGCGCGGCTCTCACTATTGGCCTGACGTCATCGCAGGGGACGTCACGTCACATCCTGCTACCGGAGCGCGAGGTTAGTTTTGAGAGCTGAAAGGCGTGTAGCTACTTTGCGGGCAGCGCTGTGTATCATGGCCGGAATGCTGGAAATAATTAATGGAATACATAGCTGCCAAGGTTTCAGATTGCTATATGTGACATTTTCAAAATTTCAATGCAATTATGAGTGACATTTCAATGAGTATGAGTGACATTTTCCTGTGAGCATAAAATCAAGCAATATAGACAAGGGAAACACACAAATGTGAGAAATTAGATCAAGAAACTCTAAAAAGATCTTAAAACTGGTGCAAACGACTGCAGTGGCTGACTTATAATTACAATGAAATAATGAAAATGTCACATATAGCAATCTGAAAACTTGCCAGCTATGGGCAGGCAAACCTGAACCCTCATCTGGGACAATGCCTGACCAAGAGTTGATGAACACCTTTGCCCTCCTTATCATTAATGCTTAAGTCCTAGTGAAACAAACATCCTTTGTGAAGTATACTCAGAATGGTGAATACTGGACCCAGGGTCCCAACCTCACCTATCTCGAGTGTCATGATAGTATAAGATGCTGATCCCAATGTGATGTTGTTGCAATCCCGTATCTGAAGAGGGACATGAAATGGGGGTGTGAGGTAACAACAGGTCGTTTGTCTTTGTTAATCAACACACTTACATGCCTTTGCAGTGTACAAACTAACATGCTCTCCATGACGGATTTTGTCACTGACCTTTCCGGTGAGAGTCAGATTTATATGACTGGAGTTCTCTTCTCAGGCTCCGCTTTAGTGCATACCTTTCGTGCTAACACTTGCTTAGGGCTGACCACATACATATTAAATAGATGCACATTTGTATGCACATGTTCACAAATTATCGCACACATGAATACAATCAAACCTATAGTCAGACATGTACAAATAGAGAGGGGGGCGTGGACATGAGCTGATGGAGTGAGGAGCAGAAATCGAAGCTCCCAGCCGGCGGGTCCCATCCATGGTGGTGCTGGGGAGTAAGAGTCTGCCCCCGCAAACAAGACCCCGTTAACGCTATTAAACTGCTCAACATGCAGTTGGGCAACACTGCGCATCAGGACATTAACAGGCTAAGGTCAGACAAATATAGGTGCCACTGCTGCCACAAGCACAAGACCAAACTGCCTACCGGTCCGAACCTGTGAAAATGACCTTAAGGTACACTCACTCACAGAGGCAGATTCGGCTTGATGTGTGCGATAATTAGGCATTGAGGGCATGCATATGTGACCTTTAAATCGTAAGTTCTAATCAAGCCAGACTTTACTTTCGCAGCTGAGTTCAACTTGTTTGTGCAGACTACATGCAGAGCTCCTGTATGTAACTATACGCAGGCTGAATGACGCATTACTAAAAGTAAATTACAGTAGGAATTCAAGAAGAAACAGTGCGTGACACTTCACTTGCTCTGTGTCAGCGCAGAGCCCCATTGGCCATACGTGGACATAACACGGGGCAGAAGCAATGATTGCACAGTCCCGGGCAGCGACGGGATTGGACACTCCTCTCCGACTTTCGTGGCATTGGCAGAACTGGCCACACTGGACTGCCGGCGGCAACTGAGGCAGTCATGCTGATGCGCCACCCACGGCCGAATCATTAAGCCTTTCGGGCCGTGTGCCTAGAGCTGAAGCGGCAGGCCCAAAGTCACGCTGGTTGCCAAACAACTGAAACTAATGCCGCGCAGCCGCTCTCGCCCACGGTACCTATGGGGATTGGGCAAACTAGCAAGCTGTGGCGTGGTCAGGTGCGAGCTACAGCAGGCAGCGCTGAGCGCAGCATCGTCCATGCCTATGCCATGAATTATTTCCAGCATTCCGGCCATGATACACAGCGCTGCCTGCAAAGTAGCTACACGCCTTTCAACTCTCAAAACTAACCTCGCGCTCCGGTAGCAGGATGTGACGTGACGTCCCCTGCGATGAAGCCAGGCCAATAGTGAGAGCCGCGCCCGGGTTGTAAAGGCAATCATGATATTGTAGCAAGCAGCTGACAGGGGCTGCTAATAGACTGCTCTGGAGCAGCACGCGCAAATCTGAGGGGTGCGCTGCCACTGGCGGCTCAGCTTTAATCAGGGGTTTTAGTGGCAGAGCTAACACAAGCAAATGTGTGACATTCCATTTCAGTGCGGTAATGCGGAGTACCACGCTGAAATGTCTTAGTGTCACGCCTGATGCATGACACTTGGCAGAACTGGTCATAGGCATGGACGATGCTGCGCTCAGCGCTGCCTGCTGTAGCTCGCACCGGACCACGCCACAGCTTGCTAGTTTGCCCAATCCCCATAGGTACCGTGGGCGAGAGCGGCTGCGCGGCATTAGTTTCAGTTGTTTGGCAACCAGCGCAACTTTGGGCCTGCCGCTTCAGCTCTAAGCACACGGCCCGACAGGCTTAATGATTCGGCCCTGGGTGGGGCATCAGCATGACTGCCTCAGTTGCCGCCGGCAGTCCAGTGTGGCCAGTTCTGCCAATGCCACGAAAGTCGGAGAGGAGTGTCCAATCCCGTCGCTGCCCGGGACTGTGCAATCATTGCTTCTGCCCCGTGTTATGTCCACGTATGGCCAATGGGGCTCTGCGCTGACACAGAGCAAGTGAAGTGTCACGCACTGTTTCTTCTTGAATTCCTACTGTAATTTACTTTTAGTAATGCGTCATTCAGCCTGCGTATAGTTACATACAGGAGCTCTGCATGTAGTCTGCACAAACAAGTTGAACTCAGCTGCGAAAGTAAAGTCTGGCTTGATTAGAACTTACGATTTAAAGGTCACATATGCATGCCCTCAATGCCTAATTATCGCACACATCGAGCCGAATCTGCCTCTGTGAGTGAGTGTACCTTAAGGTCATTTTCACAGGTTCGGACCGGTAGGCAGTTTGGTCTTGTGCTTGTGGCAGCAGTGGCACCTATATTTGTCTGACCTTAGCCTGTTAATGTCCTGATGCGCAGTGTTGCCCAACTGCATGTTGAGCAGTTTAATAGCGTTAACGGGGTCTTGTTTGCGGGGGCAGACTCTTACTCCCCAGCACCACCATGGATGGGACCCGCCGGCTGGGAGCTTCGATTTCTGCTCCTCACTCCATCAGCTCATGTCCACGCCCCCCTCTCTATTTGTACATGTCTGACTATAGGTTTGATTGTATTCATGTGTGCGATAATTTGTGAACATGTGCATACAAATGTGCATCTATTTAATATGTATGTGGTCAGCCCTAAGCAAGTGTTAGCACGAAAGGTATGCACTAAAGCGGAGCCTGAGAAGAGAACTCCAGTCATATAAATCTGACTCTCACCGGAAAGGTCAGTGACAAAATCCGTCATGGAGAGCATGTTAGTTTGTACACTGCAAAGGCATGTAAGTGTGTTGATTAACAAAGACAAACGACCTGTTGTTACCTCACACCCCCATTTCATGTCCCTCTTCAGATACGGGATTGCAACAACATCACATTGGGATCAGCATCTTATACTATCATGACACTCGAGATAGGTGAGGTTGGGACCCTGGGTCCAGTATTCACCATTCTGAGTATACTTCACAAAGGATGTTTGTTTCACTAGGACTTAAGCATTAATGATAAGGAGGGCAAAGGTGTTCATCAACTCTTGGTCAGGCATTGTCCCAGATGAGGGTTCAGGTTTGCCTGCCCATAGCTGGCAAGTTTTCAGATTGCTATATTTGACATTTTCATTATTTCATTGTAATTATAAGTCAGCCACTGCAGTTGTTTGCACCAGTTTTAAGATCTTTTTAGAGTTTCTTGATCTAATTTCTCACATTTTTGTGTTTCCCTTGTCTATATTGCTTGATTTTATGCTCACAGGAATATGTCACTCATACTCGTTGAAATGTCACTCATAATTGCATTGAAATTTTGAAAACGTCACACATAGCAATCTAAAACCTTGGCAGCTATGGCTCTCCTATTGTTTCATGGTCACTTGTTAAAAACTGGCACTGGTCATTTCTTGATGTAAACAAACTAGACTTTAGAGCAGTGGTCTTCAAACTGAGGGCCGGCCTCCCTTAGCGGGGCCTCAAGTGATCTCAGGGGCACGCCAGGCTCTGGCCGAAAAGAGGCATTATGCTGATAACAGTCCTTTGTTTTAAGCAGAAAAAAATGAGCGGCACTAAGCCGCTCTGAAATGGGCCATCACTAACATCTTTTGTCATTTATGTCCTAGCTGGGGAGCATGTGTCAAAGGGGAAAGAACTCCAAATATTCTTCACAAACCCCACCCCCACTTCTAATAGGCACGCTGCGGATACTTTTACACGTTAGTAAGGCCTGCCTGGCCAGAATAGTATGTTTGGCAATCATGTATTTGGTTGCATTTTTAAACGGTAACAGAATTTAACTGCAATCTTTAAATATGTTTCTTTTTCAAATAAGGTGAGACATATTTAAACATGACAATTTAATAGAATAATCGGGAAATTTCTGAGGGGGGCCCCGATACATTTTATTTTTTTCACTAGGGGCGTTTGAAGACCACTGCTTTAGAAGCACTGAGAAAAAATAAGGACTTTTTCAATTGAGCTGTAAAACCAGCAATGTGTGTTGCAAACAGAGATTGTGTTTGAAACAGGAAACATCTGAAAGGAAATATGCCTCTGCGAAAGCGAAGATCAGCCATATGATATGCCACACATAATGAAAAGGAAACGTTTCATTTCAAATAAAAAGCGCGGATCTTTCATTCAGGTCAACGGAGTTTCGCGCCCAGGCAGCAAGTTCATCGTCTCCGTACGTGATGACGAAGAGACAGGAAGACGTTCGTTCAAATGAATTGGCTACTCCTGTAACAAAGACAGGAAGGAGATCGTAATAAATAATTAGGGAAATTCCCCTTTCAAGCACACTAATTATGTCTATGAAAGAAAAAGTCTTCTGAAAAGTAAAAGTTACTCAGTTGTGATATATTGCTTCATCAGAAACGTCCATGTTGAATTAATAAAAACTCATTTTGGGGGGCGGAGTTTACAAGACCCCGAAATGGTAGCACCTTAGAAATGGTAGCACCGTACGCCCCTAAATCAAGCGACATGGCAGTGCCCGAGCTGCTCGAGCAAGAACACCTGGGCACCGGCACACATTGCATACATGCCAACATTTTAGGACAGGGACGTGGGAGAATTAAAATAAAAAATTGTGAGAATGAAAACTCCCCATTGACTTCTATTGTAAAAAATGCAATTTCAGGCGGGAGACAGTTGAAATAAAGCCATTTTTGGCAAGAAAAATTGGTAGTCTCCCGCCTGAATTGGGTCTATTGGCATGTATGACATTGTATGCAGCGGAATAGTGTGAGAGGCGGCAAAGCCTCTCACACTATTCCTATGTGGAGAAGTGTGGCTCACTGGTTAGAGCAGGCAGACCCTGAAGCAGAGGTCAGACCCGGGACCAGGGTTCAATTCCCGACGCGGCAGGGTCTTGAGCTCAAATGTCCATGGACTTGATAATTCTCGCTTGGGTGCCTGACCTAATCGTGGGTTCACACTCTGCAACTCTGGGCATTAATCTTGCTCAATCTCCACATGGGCCCCCCGCGGCGGGATGCCTGGCTTTCACCTTGGGGATGCCCTGTAGGGGCTATCTCACAGGGAAAAGCCAGGACGGGTTCCCAAGGCAAGCGTGGAGATACCCCTTCGGGGGTCGATTCAGGCGCTATATAAGAAACATAATAATAATAAAGCCCTCGTGAATTCCGACACTGCGGGTAGGGGGCCTCAGGAGGGCAGCGTGGCAATAAGTATGGAGGGCAGAGGCACTGGTACAGGAGTGAAGTGTATGGAATCAGGCCGCCTATGGCTGCATTGGAGGCCGAATAAAGTTTTATGATAATGATGATGACGTCTGGCCTTTGAGGAGTAACCATTGCATACAGACGTTTTAACACAAATATATGTGACTGCCATTTAGGATAAACTGTATGCCATTCCTCTTGGGCTGGCCTCAGGACCAGACTGGTTGTAGGGGGCACCAGGCATTTTCCCGATGGACTGGAAGGGTGGGGGTCGGTTTTTCAGTAGTGCTGCAAAATCAGCCTCCTGTAAGAAAACCAGCAGTAGTTCTAAAGCCGAAACAGTGATGCTTCACCCTAGCACTAACCCCCCGGGCCGGTCTGGCAGAATTGCCTGTGCTTGCTTGTGTTCCCAGTCCGGCCCTGGCTGGCGTTGAATGCTTAGCATGACCTTACAATTATTCGTGCCACACAAGCACCAAGAGCAGGAGCAATATTAATGTTTCCAGTCGCCTACAGGCCAGACACACTGGACTGGAGCGCTGTGAGGTCTCACCAGAGCAGTATTGCGTTTGTTGCATTGATAGAAGGGCTTCCTTTGGCAGCCATAAGCATATTCACTCTTAAGTATTTGAAGCTCGACCTGGAACAAAGCAAACAAATAAAGGGGCGTATAGACACGTGCTTGGTCTGAAATGCTCTAGATGGGAGGGCTGCTGAGGTCGGGATCTGCATGGAAAACAACATGCTGTCCCTCTTTGTGAGAGAGCGACCTCCTAAACAGCACAGAACAGCTCATGAATAAGGCAGGTGTCACTTGATTTCACTGGAGGAGGCGGGTGCAGCAATGAGTTATAAAGAAACAAAGGTGATGCCGCCACATCAGTGACTGTCTGAGGCACTAGGCAAGAAACTGCAGCGTGGCCACAGTGAAGTGGTGTTTATTCTTACAATGACAACAGACAAGGAGCCGTCCCGATTTGCATGAGGGGGCTGCCAGAATCTGGTGGATTTCATTGTTGACAATCCCAGCATTGATGACCATGCACTAGATCACCATTGCGTTATGAGACATGAGAGGTAGCCAGGTGCGACTTCATTGGAGCAACCGCCTGATTGCACCTTAAACAACACAGTAGATCAATAATGAGATCTGTAAGCTCTTAAATAGCAGAGACCTAAGTGTTTAACACAGAGCACTGCCTGCTTCAATGGATCACACTGCAGCCTCATTGGCGTGCCTTGTATGTTGGTCCTGGGGTGGTATAAAAGCGTGACTAATGCGTTTCAGTGCAGTGATGCAGACAACAGCACTAAAATGCGTTACTCAACCCCTGATGCGTGGTACTTGGCAGGGCTGCATCCGCTCCACCAGCTGTAGGTGCAACCCAATAACCCATTCACATCTAGAAAGTAGTATTGCCACATACTTCCATTCAGTGAACTCGCTGCATCTGCAACGGCTGCCCTCAGATGGGCTACACGGGTACACTAACCAACTATTTCACAGCAACAAGACTGATTCCATTATCAAAATAACATTATTAACATTTGAAGGAATTTGCAAACTGTTCCAAAATATGCCCGACAAGGGACATGACAGTGACTACAATGCAGCAATAGCAGCACTCAAGGCACACTTCAACCCCCAATCCAATCCAAAGTAGATTTATTCGAGGTATACTCATAAAAGCACAAGACAAACAACATTTAAATAAAAACAATAAAAAATTCATACATTACATAATTAAAAAATATTTGATCACACTTCGATCACATTATGGGTGGAAGAAGTAAAAATAACAGAAATACAGCTAGCTTTGGATTACAGAACACATTTGCAAAAATTAAAAACCAATTTAAAAATGGTCAGTGTATTAAATAGTCATGCTTAGAGTGTTACAATTGATATTACTCAAGATTTAGTAATTCAACCTTATGGCCCACGCCCATCTTAAGTATTTAGCTACCGCTATTATAATAAACGGTAGAGAACTGGTTCGCATGAGCCTTTCTGCTTCGGCGCTACTAGATGTGCCCAATAATTTAGACATTGTGGTCAGCCAAACTCGTCTAGGCAGCGCATAAGCGGGAGAAACAAAAAGCATGTGGCCTGTTGTTTCACTGCTACTCCCACACACAGGGCAGATATCATCGCCTGTATGGGTCCACCTAGCCTTAAGGGACTGCAAAGGTAAAGAACCTGCCCTGAATTGGAAATAAAGCCTCCTGTCTCCAGGCCTAGTAATGCTATCCCAATATGATTCTAATCTAGGGACAAGTTTTGCTTCAAGGAAAATTCCTGCCATAGATGATGAGTCGGTATTATTCTAAGCATTAAAAGCAGTCCATTTCCAATAATAATAATGTTTTTGGAGGGGAAGGAAGCCTCTACTGGGTTCTCCCATAGCGTTCGCAATCCCAAGCCAATCAAGCTATTCCTGACACCCCTTAGCCAACTAATATTGTGGAAAACATCAGATTTTATTACATCTAGAAAACCTAGAGCATATGATGAGAGTTCAGGTGTCGTCCACAACCCGCGCCAATATAAAATAGGGCGCAGCTTGGCGACATCAGTAATAGATTTTCTACCCAAATCATATCAAAGTGGCGTAAGAGGGGTGCTTTGTGGGAGATTGGCTATGCTTCGGAGAAACTTATTTTCAGATAATGTTAGAGAGGCTGCTTTCTCAAAACCCCACAATTCGGCCCCGTAAAGCACGGAGCTAACAGCTTTAACTTTCGTAAACTTGGAGGACTGGTCTCATAGGTTTAGTTAAAGACTTTTTGTGCTCCAGGCTTAAAGCTCCCGTAACCTGTCGATGTTTTAGGGCAGCTAAATCTATATGGGAGTCCCACTTGAGGTTCTTCTCTATCTGTATACCTAAGTAAGAAAAATCTCTGACCTGTTCAAGAGGTTGTTTATTCGTAAAAACCCTCCCCTTAAAACTTCGATGCAGATTAAAAGCCATGAATTTTGTTTTTGACACATTAACTTCCAGGCCTCGAATGGCACAAAAGTCTTTAAAAATTAATAAAGGTCGCTGGAGGCAGCTAGGAGTCTTAGAGATTATTAACGTGTCATCGTCAAACATTAAAATCGTAATTTTTACACCTGCTGGAGAAGGAGCGTCTGTATTCACTGGCAGCAGACGGTCCACTCTACCATTAATATACAAAGAGAATAACGTTGGAGCCATAGCACAACCTTGTCGCACTCCTCGCTCAACAGGGAACTGGGCGGTGACCCTACCCCGCCCCCCCACCCCCCCATTGGACACTAGCATAATTGCCCTTGTGCAGCCTCATTACGAGAGTAAACATTTCTACTGAAAGACCTAATTCCTTCAGCGTCACCCATAGTCGAGAATGGGGGACAAGGTCAAAGGCTGCACGCAAGTCGACAAAGGCTGGAGAGAGGCTGCCCTTGCCCAATACCACGGTCTTCCAATATAAAAGAATAAAACGAAAGACTTGGTCAATAGTGCTAGTGTACTTGCGAAAACCCGTTTGGAAAGGGGACAATATACTGTTCTCATCAATCCAGTCTAAGATTTTATTCAGGCTCAACCTCCCAACTACCTTCTGGATCGAATCAAATAAACTGATCAGTCTATAGTTCCCTGGTTGCGATTTATCTCCTTTTTTATATACTGGAATTATCACGGCTCCTTTCCAAGACAACGGGATCAGGGCACCCTGGGCTGTTGCATTTGCCAACAACTTGATATATCTACTCCATCATACTTTATCGTGTAAGAACACGTCCGCAGGGACACCATCAGGTCCGGGGGCTCTACCTCCAGCAACTGCACTAAGAGCAACTAAAACTTCTTCCAGTTTAAAAGCCTCATCAATATAAAAAAACATAGTTTACTTCTTCCACTTGATCATCTAGGGCAGTGTTTCCCAAACTGTGGTCCGCGGACCCCCAGGGGTCCGTGACACATTCCCAAGGGGTCCGTAGGCAACAGTTTTAAAAGCACAGAAACATTTCTTGTATAATTAGTAGCTTTCCAGCAACAATAAAAGTGTCAAGAGAATGCCAGTGATTAATGTACCTGCTGGAGACTGAAGAGAGTTTTGTTCAGTGGCAGCTTTGATTTAACTAATGTAGCACAGAGGGTTAATGTGTCTACTGCAAAGAACGTGTAACATGCATCTTAAAAAGCAGTATTTTATGTGCCTGGGTTCGTGGTTAGTGCTTTTGTCACAGAGATTCTTTTGTTACTGTGCACTTTATAAGTGACAATCGTAATCTAGCAGAGGGACCTATAACCTGTCATCAAAGAGCTGCTTGCAAACTGCATGGTACCAGTTAGTAACTTATATTTTGCCCCAGTTATTAATTATCCTGATGCTGCTAAAAAGATATATTTGGGTGGAAATACATTTTTAATGTTAAAGTCAATGCTAGCCACTGTGTTATGTTCTGAATCCTGAGTTTGTGCTTTTCCTGACCAAGCACTCTTTAAACATTTTATATACACACTGATTTACACGTATGATTCAATGTCTCTATATGTGTGTTATGTAAAGTGCTCTGACATCCTACAATGGTATGAGAGATGCTATAAAACAAATGAAATACATGTGACAGAGGGGCTATTACTTCAATATACTAAGGGCCAGATGTACGATCTGTTTTTATATGCGCGAACGGGTTCGCAAACCCGTTTGCGCTTACAAAAACCTATTGGGCCATTTACATAGCCCATTTCGCGCGTCGCAATTTGTTTGCGACTCTCTAAATAGGTTTTGCAACTTGCTATTTGGAAGGGGCATTCCCTTCCACATAGCGAGTCTCAAAACCATGTACAAATGTTTGCGGTCGAAAAACAGTCACAATTACCACCTACTTCAAGTAGATGGTAATGCATTCGCAAATGGACCCCTTCCCCTTTGCAAATGCATGCAAAATAATTTTTTAAGGTCAGGTAGTGGTTCCCGGGACCTCTGCCTACCCTTAGAAAACGAAAACAAAACGTTTCGTTTTCTTTTTTTTTTTAAATGCATGGTAAACAGGCTGCATTTTTTTTTAAACTGCTTTATTTAAAAGCAGTCCGAGACATGGTGGCTTGCAGAGCCCAGCAGGCCACCATCGCTGGGAGGGCTGGCATTCCCAATGGGCCTGCAAATTGCGAGAGGCTCATTAATATTAATGAACCTTGCAATTTGCGACCCCATTGGGAATCCCAAACAGTGTTAATTACACTGTTGTACATTTCATTTAGTGACTCACAATTTGCCACTCGCAATGTGTCGCCATTTGCGAGGCGCTAAATGAAATGGTCGTACATCTGGCCTCAAAATCCTTAGTACTTTGAGTATTTGTTTTGTGTGCACACGTGTGTATTTTTTTAGAATTACTGTTTCAATGTTTAAAATTTAACTCATACAAATTGCTTGGGGGTCCCCGGCTTCCAGTGGTAACTCAATGGGGGTCCTCAGGAGTCAAAAGTTTGGGAACCACTGATCTAGGGGATTACGCGCGTACTGAGGCCTAAAATATTCGAGCCACCCCTCCTGAGAGACATGATTTAAAGGCTGATCAGGTTGCCCCCCTCTGCCCCACTTGATGATATTCCAGAATAGTTAAGTGTTATTCTGTATACTCGCCTCATTTAAGTCCTGCCATTAACCCCCAATTAAACTCTGACTACAAATGTTTTGTCGCAAGACAAGACAAGCAAAAAGGAGAGATGATTGACACATTATATGTGCGCCTTAGAGAACTTGTGTGCCTGTGCATTTATGTGCCTAGACCAGGAACAAGAAGATGCAAGCATATCTAATCCAAGGATGCCAATCAGCGGGCCTCCAATGATGGATCCTACACAAACCCAGGATAAGTCTAGATAAAATCCTTACAATGGACAGATCTGAGAAACTAGTGGACATTTGCGCTGCCACCATGAAGACAGCTACGGCCGAGATGAAACTTGGTGACAGCAAAGACACCATGAAACCAATTAAAGTTAAAACAGCAGATGCAGTCCAAACAAAACCACCTCCCAGACAACCCTTGAAGTGTGGTAGGAATCAAGCTAGAACACTCCTGCTCTGTCCTGCTCCCTCCTCCCCAGTGCCCCTCCCTGAAGCCTATTTATTTAAGGCCACAGCGAAGCCCTAATTGAGCAGGCCTCCTGCTCTCTCTGCTACCACCAATGCCCTGGGCTGCACCTGTCCTAGCAGCATGCCCATTGCCAGCAGCAGTAAGCAGACCTCGTTAGTGGTGGCTCCTCCGCTAAGGCAGAGGAACGTCACCCCACCACCAGGAGCAGCAAAGAAAGGAAAAAATAAAATGATAATAACGTAATGTTATTATTTTACTTTTTCCTCCTGCTGTGGCAGTACATGAGGGGGCGCAGCGGAACTGCTGGGGAAGAGTGGTAGACACTCCTGTGCGCAATGACTGTTTGGTCGGCCCTCTCTGGCCGCCCATAACAGTCATGCGCACTCCCCTGTTCTCCATGCAGGTTGCAATGGCCTGCATGGAGAACATGCCCATCCATATAGCCCCTGGCTGAGCGTCTCTCCATTGGAGCGTTGTGATTGGCTTAGGGGTGGGAGCCTAGCTGCCTGCTTCCTGTTCCTACCTGGAGACAGACATAGCAAGCAGGAGAGAAGACGCAGGACTCGGCTGCTTCAAGGTACGTTTTTTTCTTTTTTTTTTTAAAGCATCTCGCGAGCCCCGACCTTCGAGCCGTGCAGGCTGCCCCTGTCCCTCGTGTTAGCATTCGTCTGGTTGCAGGCCCCTTTGCCTCCTATCAGCACACCTCCCTCCAGGCTTCTTGCCACCAGGGCCTCTCCCCATACCCTCCTCTTTCTGCCTCCCGCACTGCTATTATCCCGCTCTGCCCCGCTCCCGCCTCCCCAGCGTCCCGCTTCCTCCCTGAGGACTAGTAATGAAGGCCGCAGTGCGGCCGCGCCATCGGCAAGCCGAAGGTGTGCCAAAGGCTAGTCTGTCTGAACCTGTCTGTGCGAGGACCACGCCCAGCGCTAGGCGCCCTGCTTCTCCCACCATCGTCATTACTACACAGACAAGCTCCTGGACCTCAACACTGGACACCAGGACTCCCGCTGCTGCACATTCTTCCCGTGCTCCATGAAGGAACTTTCACCTGTCATCACTGCTGCTTCTTATACCTCAAAGGACTGCCTATCCACACAGGACCCAACATCACTACTTCCCAGAAGACGACCAACCACTCGGAACCGCTACATTGCACCCTGCCCATGCTCGCTCCCTCAGCAAACACGCCATGGAAATCTGAGAAACCATCACCACTCTCACCCCAGACGTCCCCTTCATCACCGAAAGATGGCTCAACCCCAACATCGGCACCGCCACCCCCAACGCATACAAGATGATACATAGGGACCGCCCCCAACAAGCAAGGTTTATTTAATATTCAAGAAAACTATCCAATGCTCTACCATCACCGACGACCCAACCCCTTTCATGGAGCACCTCAACTTTCTACTACACATGAACACAAAGACAACCATAAGAGGCACCTCGTGTACAAATCACAAGGACCCCGGCCAGCATTCTGCGACGCCATCAATGCCCCCCTCGCCATCAACTCCCTCCACTGTGTTCTGCTAGGCTACCTCACCTTCCACATCGAGGACCCCAAGGACACCAACTCCACGTCCCTACTGGAGAACCTCAACAACTTCAGACTCACTCAACTAGTCTCCAAACCCATCCACAGAGCCGGACACACCCTCAACACCATCTTCTCCTCCAGCGACAATCAAATTAACCCACACCCTGAAGCCAGCAAAAACCAGCAGATCACCAAGACAAGCCAGTTGGTACACCCCGGAGCACAGAACCACCAAGCGCAACTGTCTACTCAAGAAATGATGGCGCATCACCAAGGACCCCTCTAACAGTGCTGCACACAAAACAGCACTCAACGACTACCATTGGCATATCAAGGAGGCCAAAGGAGCATCCATCATGGGTCGCATTGATGCCACAGCGAACCACACTAAGGAACTTTTCAAAATCATCAAGGAATTCTCTAACCCGACTGCCACGGAAAACACAGTACGTCCCTCCAAGCAACTCTACGATTCATTATCAGACTACTTCAGCAGCAAGATTGCCAACATTTACAACAACTTTGACCCCCAACTCATCTCACTCAGCCTCAACAACCCCATCCAATCCGCGAACCCCAGACAACCAAGACCATCATGTGCTCCATCCACTCCGGGGCACCCACCGACCCCTGACCCCACCATCTCTTCAACCTTAGATCCAACATAATGAGCCCTGAACTCACCAACCTCTTCAATGCTTCCATCTCCACAGCATCCTATCCCAGACAGAAAGAAGCACGCATATATCAGACCCCTCCTAAAGAAACCCTCAGCAGATCCCCAAGACCTTAAAAATTGCCGGCCGGTCTCATTGTCTACCTAGTACAAAACCACCTACTCAACGCATCACAATCAAGTTTCCGGGCCAACCATAGCACTGAGACCACACTCATCACCGCACCTGATGACATCAGAACCCTCCTCGACCAAGGAGAAACAGTGGCTTTATTTCTCCTCAACCTGTCTGCAGCATTTAACACGTCGCCCACCACATCCTCATTAACAGACTACACAACATAGGCATTCAACAACACGCCCTCAAGTGGATCATCTCAATCCTACCAGGATGCAGCCAGAGCATCCGTCTACCTCCTTTCACCTCAGATCCCAAGGCCATCATATGCGGCGTGCCCCAAGGATCAGCCCTAAACCCCACTCTGTTCAACATCTACATGACCCACCTCATGGACATTGTCAGATGCCACGTACTCAACATCTTAACCTATGACAATGACACTCAGCTCGTCCTCTCACTCACCAAGGACCCCTCTAACACCAAAGCCAACCTCCACAATGCCATGACCGATGTAGCCGCCTGGATGAGAAACAACTGCCTCAAACTAAACTCGGACAAAACTGAGGTACTGTTCTTTGGAAAGAACACATTCGCCTGGGACCACAGCTGGTGGCTGGTAGAACTCAGACGCACACTGGCTTACCAAGCTTGCAACTTCGGCATAATCCTGGACAGCCAACTCACCATATAACAACAATTTCAACGCAGTCTCATATTCCTGATTCCACACCCTCCGCATGCTCCACAAAATTCTCAGATAAATTCCAGTAAACACCAGAAAGATCGTCGCACAAGCCGTTGTCACCAGCTGCCTTGACTACTGCAACACGCTATACACTGGTATCTCCACCCAACTCCTCAGAAGACTCCAGACAATACAGAACCTGGCAGCCAGACTAATCACGGACCTCTCCAAGCATGCCCACATCTCTCCTCACCTCAGAAACCTCCACTGGCACCCTTTCTAGAAAATATACCAATTCAAAACGCTCACACACGTCCACAAAACCCTCCACAAATAAGGACCTTGCTACATCAACCACCGGATGAACTTCCATTTTCCCTCGAGACACCTGCACTCCACTTCACTTGCCCTCGTACATGTCCCCTACATCCATCGCCCCCGCAGCAGGGCAGCGCATTCTCCTACAGCGCCGCAAAATCCTGAAAAGACACCCCCATACCTCTGAACTGGCAGTTTTCAGAAAGCAACTCAAGACCTGGCTTTTTGACAAAGATGCAGCAACCTTTGCACCCACATACCGCTAGGGGTGATAGGGCTGCGCTTTAGAAATGATTGATTGAGCACTATGGATGAATGTGTTCTGTGAAAGGGATAACCTTATTGCCCAGATCAAGGCAAGACTTGCTTTGCATAATGGGGCCAGAACCACTTTGCATGAGTGTGCAAAGATGGGCATGGATGACAAGAGTGCTGAAGATGGTCATTACCCACGAAGAGAGGAATGTAGGTGCAAAGCAAGGCTGTGTGCCATAGTGGGCATGCCCCACGGGGTAGAACGATGGTGTACAAGAGGTGGGTATAGGAGATGGAGAGGTTGATGATGAAGACATTTTCCTCTTTTCGGCCTTAGACCAAAGGTCCAGAACCAAGCATCTACCCCCAAGATGCTAGGTAGCCATCCATGGAACAAGGGTCACAGTGCTCATTGACACAAGGGATGGGGGAACTCGTTGTGAGTGTTGTGATAGACATCAGACAATTCAACTAAAACCCCCACCTGCACTACATGTGACCGAGACATACATATTTGCACCCAACAACCAAGACCAGGTACCAATCACATCAGCTTTCGGCATCCACATTCAACAAATCAATCGAAGAAATGCAAGAAACATCCTTTGTTGTAAATGATGGTGTTAGACATGGCCCTGCTTGCAGGGTCATCCCGAAGCTTTTTGCCTTTCCCCTAGCCCTTTCGCTGTGATGGAATTGGTGGGTTCAGGATGTTGGACACTTTGGCGCTGGTTAGCAGTGCAAAGTGTGTGTGCTTTCTGCCATACATAGGTATATTAGTACCCCCCCACCCCACCCCCCTTTAGGGGACATCTCCCCCATGGTAGGAAATGTATATGCCATGTGTGGTGTGAGAGGAAAATAATAAATGCTGTGTAATGGTGTACGCACCTTTATTTTCACCATTGCAGAAATATCACTTTTAAAATTGACGCCATTAATGTCTGCTTGTGCCGCCTGCCTGAGGTGGGTTGGCAGTCTAGTGTTTGAAGTGACAAGGTGCTCTACACTTTCCCCAGTGGCAGTGAGGCTGGAACTGCCACGGACCTTCTAGAAGCTTCCAGCTCTTTCTGGTAGGTGGGAGGAGGGGTGTATATGTAGAGCAGTAGAGATGCCATGTGCTCAGACTGAAGGTGGACTCGATTGAGAGGGGACGCTCTGCCAGGTGGTACCGCCGCATGGGCCTGTGTACTGGCCCCTGAGCCCATCTGTACCCTTTGCTGGAGTGAAGACTGCTGTGTCAGGAGGAGTGACACTTTATGGGAGATGACTGCTTCTAGGAGCTGCTGTCTTGTACTGATGAGTGCCCACTGTCTGCTGATCTTGCCCAGCCTGGCCTGTTTGCTTTGCAGCCCTAGCGCCTCGTGAGTGCTATACTTTGACTGCCTGCACTCCAAGGAGGTAAGGAGCATGGGCGCTACTCCCACGGGTGGGACCCCGGGAACTGTGAGTCACCTAGCGCCTGGTGAGCGTCATATTTTAAGTGACTGTGCTGCTCTGCCTGCACTCTAGCGCCTGGTGGGCACTATTTTCCTGATTACCAGAAGAGGTACACTATCTTTCATCCCTGAAGCTTCTAGTAGGGCCTAGTGCCTCGCAAGCACTATATTCAAGGTGCTAGGGGGAGAGGAGCTGACACCTGCAGCGGTGTGCTGTCAAAGCGCTATATTTCAATTTCCCTGCGTGTGCTACATTTGGGTGCTGCCAGAGTGCTATATTTGCATTGACTGTGCTCTGCTTGCTGCCAAGGCGCTACAACATTGCCAAGGAGAAGAGGAGCGGACGTCTGCAGCGCCGGGATTCTAAAACGCTACTAGCTTTAGTGATTGCCCTTTGTGTCCTACCCCCCCCTGCTTGCAAACGCGGATTTATCGCGCTGCTTGACTCTACCGAATAAGGGTGGAGATATGACCGCTTGTGAGGTTTTTTTAAAACTTTGAGAAGAGTCATTGGACTGAGCGCTGCATTCTCGCTCATTTACCTCCTCCACTGGGTGTACAGCCGACTCAGGGCTGATTCATCTGGGCCACGCTCGATCTGACGGCGGCGGCCATCTTGGATACGGTTGTGCATAAAAACAGTTGTAGGACTTGCTCGCGAGGACATTCACCTTTAGTATTGCCTGAGGCTTGAGCCGGGCTGCTTGTATTTTAATTGCTCCTAAACAAATTTTAACCTGCTTTAGTGATTGCCCTTTGTGTCCTACCCCCCCCTGCTTGCAAACGCGGATTTATCGCGCTGCTTGACTCTACCGAATAAGGGTGGAGATATGACCGCTTGTGAGGTTTTTTAAAACTTTGAGAAGAGTCATTGGACTGAGCGCTGCATTCTCGCTCATTTACCTCCTCCACTGGGTGTACAGCCGACTCAGGGCTGATTCATCTGGGCCACGCTCGATCTGACGGTGGCGGCCATCTTGGATAGGGTTGTGCATAAAAACAGTTGTAGGACTTGCTCGCGAGGACATTCACCTTTAGTATTGCCTGAGGCTTGAGCCGGGCTGCTTGTATTTTAATTGCTCCTAAACAAATTTTAACCTGCTTTAGTGATTGCCCTTTGTGTCCTACCCCCCCCTGCTTGAAAACGCGGATTTATCGCGCTGCTTGACTCTACCGAATAAGGGTGGAGATATGACCGCTTGTGAGGTTTTTTAAAACTTTGAGAAGAGTCATTGGACTGAGCGCTGCATTCTCGCTCATTTACCTCCTCCACTGGGTGTACAGCCGACTCAGGGCTGATTCATCTGGGCCACGCTCGATCTGACGGCAGCGGCCATCTTGGATAGGGTTGTGCATAAAAACAGACGGCCATTGCTTCGCGCAGCGAACGCGTACAGCGGGCGCGCCATAGCCGCGCCGGAGTTCAGCCAGAGTTCTGCCCGTCTGCGCTCGTCCGCGCTAGGCCGGGCTTCTGGGCTCTGGCATAATCTTCATCTGGTGAGTGAAGCCATCCTTTTCATCATGGTCATCACTTACTCCTTCAAGGAGATATATGCCATACGTAACCCTCCTAATTTCAATTGCTCCTTATACCCTATCCCCCCCACCAAGTTTCGCTGCTCCCACTGCAACTTCTATCTAAAAAATCCTACCATGTGCAGATCCTTATGCCCACATGGCAGACGTTACAGACAGGTGCCTTCCAGGACAATCCCGCCCAGTCGTCCACTACGCTTCTGGAGCATAAACTGTAGATCCTTACCTCAACACAGATACAACATACATGATTTTCTGGTGGAACATCAACCTGATGCGATATTTCTAACCGAGACTTGGCTCAGGGACTGCTCAGGTCCGGATATTGCAGACGCCATCCCCTCCAATTACGCTATTCTTCGCCAAGATAGAGTCTCTGGCAGAGGAGGAGGAATTGCAATTATCTATAACAACTTATATAATTGCAAATTGGTCGATGCCACCCAAAAAGACTGTGAGTCTGCTCTATTCCAACTGTTTATAACCCCTCAATTCACGCTATCAGGTCTATTGGCTTATCGTCCCCCTGGGACAGCGAGTTCGTGGATAACTTCATTACCGGACCTACTCGCTCCAGTCCTGCTTAAAGCATCCAATTTTACTATTCTAGGAGATCTAAATATCCACTTGGATGATAATGAATGCTCACATAGAAATCAGCTCCTTTCCACCTTAGAAGCTCTTAATCTTCAACTACTTAACACTGGTCCCACACATTGTGCCGGCCATTTACTTGACCCCATTTTTTCTAATCTGCCCTTAGACTGTTCCCGTGAAGCTCTACAAATTACCTGGTCTGACCATTCAGCAGTCCCTTTCTTCTTAGACTTGGCTGATACAGTAACTAGATCTCTGACAATAAAACCAGGGCTATCCCGGAATTGGGGGAAGGTCAATATTACAGAACTCAACAAATTACTGATTAAAACTCTTCCGTCCATTGATGCACCGGTCACTGTCCTTGATAATGCTACGAAACTTTGGCTTACTAGTGCGGTAGAACGGGCGTTACCAATGACATCTAAGCCTAAAGCCACACACCATTCTCCTGCCCCATGGTACTCGGAACAACTCAAGAGTCTTCGCTCTCAATGTAAGATCTTGGAGCGTAAATGGAGAAAAGGCTACTCTCCTTCTCGAAAAATCATATACAAAGAAGCCTTAAAAAAGTACCATAACAGCTGTAAAACGGCTAAAGCAAATCACACCACTAAAACAGTGACTGAGGCCCAAAACTGTCCTAAAGTATTATTTTCTGTTGTGAAAAAACTGACAGGTGCAAATTCTACTCCCCCCCCCCGGCTCTTGATGCTGTCCAATGCCAATCTTTGGCAGATTATTTCATAAAGAAAGTGGATCTCATCTATGACCACTTTTCCCCAAGTCCAGAGACCTTCAATATTTCTTCTAGTGTGGCCACTGAACCAGTGAATACAATCTCCAATGATATCATTACTACCTGGCAGCCGCTAGATGCCAGCTCTTTTGTGTCCTGTCTAAATAGCGTGCGATCTGGCTCCCCACAGGACGCGCTCCCGGCAAAAATCCTAAAACAATTGGATCCCCTTACCCATCCCACTTTCATTAAACTACTTAACACCTCACTGAGCGAGGCCCTGGTCCCTCAACCTTGGAAACACGCCATGGTGGTCCCTTTATTAAAAAAATCAGGTGCTGATTCTTCCAACCCCGCCAACTTTCGCCCGATATCCTTGCTGCCGATCTTTTCGAAGATATTGGAGAGACACATTAACTCGCAGCTTTCAAAACTGGTCGAAAACATCGCCTTTCTCCATCCTTCGCAGTCGGGTTTCCGGCCTAGGCACTCAACTGAGACAGCACTCCTGGGGGTTACGGAGAGTCTGAGGCACGGTGTCGACCAAGGTAACACCATGGCGCTCATCCTGTTGGATTTGAGCGCAGCGTTCGACACCGTGTCACATTCCATCCTTATCGACTCTCTGAAATCTCTAGGAGTGGGCGGCCAGGCCTTGGCCTGGTTGGTGTCTTTTCTTAACGACCGTAGTTTCCAAGTGTTCTCCCCTAAAGCAGCTTCCACCATTTGCCAATCCACCCGCGGTGTTCCTCAAGGCTCAATCCTTAGTCCTTTATTATTTAATATTTATGTTAAACCATTAGCATCCATTGTAGAACAGGCTGGACTTACCCTGTACTCGTACGCGGACGACACCCAGATTGTCTTCTCCCTATCAGGGAGAGACGAGAACAACATCTCCGCACTCAAATCAGGCCTCACTCTTGTGGCCGATTGGATGCGGAGAAATTGTCTCAAACTGAATGGGGAGAAGACCGAGGTGGTCATCTTGGGCCGGAATAAACATCTCTGGGGTCCCTGCCATTGGCCCATTGAACTGGGTACTGCGCCAACACCTTCCACCGCTGTCCGCAACCTGGGTGTTATCATAGATGATAGATTATCTATGCGACAACAGGCCACCAAGGTCGCAGCCATCTGCTTCTCTACGTTACGATGGCTCCACAAGATTCTGTGGATGCTTCCTCTCTCTTCCCGCCGAACCGTAGTCCAGGCGCTTGTAACATCCCGCCTGGACTATGGCAACATCCTTTATCTGGGCGCAGACAAAGCCACCTTACAGGTGTTACAGGTAGTACAAAATGCAGCCGCACGCCTTCTAAAAAACATTCCCAGACGTTCCTCATCCAAGGCCGCCTTACATGATCTTCACTGGCTGAGTATTCCTGAACGCATCAAATTCAAAGCACTCTGCTATATGTTTAAGATTAAGCAAGGTTGTGCCCCAACCTACCTCCAAAAACTGATAACACCGTATAAACCCCTACGGCCACTAAGGTCATCGGACATGGGAAATTTTACCATGCCAAGATGGAAGTTGACAAAAATGGGAGGTCGTTCCTTTTCCACCCTGGGACCCAAATATTGGAACTCACTCCCACTGGCTCTAAAATTAGAGACCAACCTGTTCCACTTCCGCAAGGCCTTAAAGACACTACTTTTTACACAACGTGTCAAATAGTCTGCTATGACTCAATTCAGGTGAAGCTGCCTCCTTTTCTTCTCTAGTCTATCCCTTGCGCCGGGAAACCCACTGTGGGTAGCTGTGCGCGATACAAGCTTAAATAAATAAATAAATAAATAAATAAATAAATAGGGGATCCCAGCATGTGGGATTCCCCCCTGCCTGCTTGGTTGACAACGGGCAGCTGCAACATATTGGCCATTTTAACTTCCGGAGTTGGGATCTTAAGTTCCCTGTGGGGCTCAGTGGTGATCCGGTTGGGGTTGTTTCGGGACACATTGCCGGTGCCCGCCCCTGGTGCCAGTACTCTTTGGGCATGCTTCTCCTTCCAGAGTCCCAGAGAGGGGCTCCAACGTGGCTATAGTGATCTTAGCTCACCGGCTGCCCCGCGGGACAGTGGCAGCTGCTCCTAATGGGCAATTGTTGTTCGGGAGACCAAATTGGGCTTCCCTGCCACATCTAGTGCCAGTACTTGTTTTGAGTTGTTAAGGTGGTTATGCTGATGCCGTTCCCTAATGCTGGCACTGATTGATAATGTGTTGCCCAGGATGATGCCTACATGATAAGGGGGCTTAGGTTGGTCTGGTATGTAAGGTATTCTGGTGTCTATGATACTGCCATGATGCTTACCTTTTATGCCTAATGATTTCATGCCTTCATGCTCAGGTGACTATGCCACTGTTTATGGTTATACAGAATGTATTTTTATGTTCAGGGTTATGCCAGACTGCATCGATGCCTAATATGTTAATCCTATAGTGATGCCATGACGTTTCCATTTCAGGCTTGTGGCAGATGTGTTGATGACTGATACCAGGCTGTGATGTTGCGTTCGATGCCAAATGTCAAGATATGATGGTCTAAGTTTAGGCCTCGTACCAAAGTGATGTGTGCCTTCATGCGCTTAATGTGTTTATATCCTAACCTGATGTTGTCCTTCTAGACCTCATGAGTAGGTCCCATGCGACTGGTGTGCATATATGCCTAGGGAGGAGCCTCATGCTTTATGTTTAGGGTAATCTACGCTAATGAGAGGCTGCATGCTCCTAGGTTGCTGCATATGCTAATTTTGTGTTATGCCCCTAACGTTCCCATGTTTATGCCCACAGGTGTATGCCGATTGATAATGCTTTATGTTTATACCAAGGTTGCTAAGGCTATGCATAATGGACTTATGAAAATGCTGTGGTGCTAATGTTGTTACAGTGAAGCTGAAAATGTTTTCCCCCTAAGGTTACAGCTGAAGGACTCTTCATCTATGCCTTGCACCTACTTTTATTCCACGTACTCTTGTGACGGTTCTGGCAGCGGCCAGAGTGGCCGTGCCCTGTAAATAGTCCCCTCTGTACATGACTACCGGGTGCCAGTTGGCGCTGTGTTCACCCGTGATTACGTCTTGCTGTGTTGTGCATAATACATATGCTATTTTTCACCTAAACTGGTGTGGTCTCTTTTTGTACTGTGCATTGTGTGTTGCCTGTGTGTGCTGCGCGGATGCTTTACACATTTCCTCTGGAGTTTGGCCCACCCGCTCTGCACCACGCTACCCGTTTTTAACTGATGGCATGGACACTCATCAGTTGCAACACAGCAGAAGCATGAGGCGTAACTTCTTTTACCTGAAACATCAATGACAAAGAGGTTGAAACTCTTGTACATGAAGTCCCAGACCTCTTCACAAAGTTAGGGTGCCTATAAGAAAAGCTTGTCAAGTTCCACATCGACTACACAATCAGGCCAGTCGCTGTCAGACATGGAAGAGTCTCCTTCCACCTGTGAATAAAAGTAGATAAAGAATCGGAATGTGAGGACGAATGCGAACTGAGTGACAGTGTCGCTGCTTTTTGGAAGTGATTTCCAAGGAAACATTTCCATGTTGTTCCCATTCATATACACATATAGAACGCTTTGGGACTTTTTGCTCCAGCCGATAAGGGTTGAAACACCTCAACACTGGACACCTCATATTAGCTAAGGATTATAACTTTGAGGTAGTCGAGCAGTGACAGTGACAGTAATATTGGCACTGTATTGCTCCATGTGATCTGGATTTGATGGATGTTTTTTTAATAGGAATAGTCCAGGGTTTAAAGATGTTTTCTCCATTGTTGAGGGAAGGACCAAACTAAAAGGACAATAGCAGAGTGGGCGCATTATGTGCTAGGAATCAGATATTTGTTGGGAGGTGTATTTGTACGTCCTGAGGAAGGTAGTATATATGCCACCGAAACGTGTTGACGGAACATAAAAACATTCCCACAGTGTATGGACATTTGCAATATGTGACTGAACATATTCATTCCCATCCAGTGACACTTGAAGTGGGAGTGTATTTTCTTACATGAAACTAATTGGAGTGTTTTATAAATTCTCACCCCTTTGTTTATATTGTTTTTTTATATTGCCTTTTTTGTTGTCGTTGTCATATTGGTACATTGATTGTGCTATGTAACAAGATTTCTAATGTATGAATTTTAATTATTATATAATTAAAGCCCTACATTTTGTTTTCAAATTTTCGTGGAATTGAATCAGTTTGAGTGATGTGATGTGATGCAAGTGCACATACTTTTAAAGGTATTCATCAAGGGGAACCTTTAGTGCTTTCTGGTTTTCAGAACTGTGTCCCCTTTTGAGGGTTATCTCTCAAATGTTGACACAGCAGCATACTTGCAGCCTTGGAACACTCTGTTTGACTGGTCTCACAAAATGCCTGCCCAGGACCATGCCAACAGAGGAGATTGACAAAAATGGCACTGCAGGAAAATAAGTGGAATATGTCCCTAAAAGCGCATTAAGCAAAAGCCGAGGACACCCAAAGGACACTGGCAGTGTTGGGAAAATCATACATGAAAAGATCCTTGCCAGAGATGCCACACTCCTGCGAGGGACCTAAATCATCATCCCAAAAGTTGCCTGGATCGCATTGGCTTACTGATGGCATCATGGTATTACAAAAACAAGGGCTCAAGTGAGAGACAGGTGTTATTCTCATTCAAGGACAAACTTGTGGAGTCCACAGTCACACCATGTCTTCTTTGCAAGCAGCCAAAACACAGAACCATCCTGCCACCATTGTAAAGGGAGCAGTAAGTGAAGAACCCTGGACGATAGTAAGTGCTGACCTATGCAGCTTTCCCAATGAACAAGAGCTGTTGTTTCTGATGGAATTGTGCTCAAAGTAC
This sequence comes from Lissotriton vulgaris, assembly GCF_964263255.1. Taxonomy (NCBI): domain Eukaryota; kingdom Metazoa; phylum Chordata; class Amphibia; order Caudata; family Salamandridae; genus Lissotriton; species Lissotriton vulgaris. Next base: position 132,756,525 of record NC_141694.1, read on the forward strand.
CCCACAACAGAAATTGTAGAATCTACCGCATTCGTGAAGATGAAACACTAGATGGAAAAGATCTTTGCAGCATACAGATTCCCCCAGCAGCTGCTGGAAATGGACAATGGTAAACCATTCTGCAGCCAGGACTTCAAGGAACAAATGCAGGAGTTGCAGGTATGACATCAGAAGATTATGCCTCGCCGGTGAGGTGGAGAGGTTCATGAGCACCCTCAACAAAACGATGCACGAAGCTGTGGAGAAGGGAGCCAACATCCAGTGGATACGGCACACTTCTTTGAGCTTGCACCCGCTGTTGCCCAGCAAGTGTACTATTCAGAAAGACTCCCAGAGACACCATTCCAACCACTCTTGCTGATGTCCACCAAGTACAGACCATGAGCTTAGCCAGCTATGGAGGAGGGTGACCAATGGCACAGCAACGCAGAGGAGGGCTGTGATCCCCGATGTGCAAATCGGAGATCGTGTATTGGTCAGTGATCACCACTTGGGAAGAAAATTCAGGCTACCTTTCGAAAAGAAGCCCTGGGTAGTTATCAACACAAATGTAACCATGGTGCCTGCCAGGGGCAGTGCTAAAACTTTACCGGGGAACGTGTTCATGTTCAATAAAGTGACTCCCTCTGTCAGTAGGGTGACCCTCCAGAGGTGGTGGCAATAACTAGCAGGGAAAAGGATGAGCCCATAATAACACAAACCCCACTGGCGTCTGGTGACTCCTAGGTTTTAAACCTCCCAGTGCCACGTCCAGAGAGCAGTGAGATGGTCTTTCGCAAAATCAGTAGGATACATATGCCATTAAGGATGTTACGCCCATCATTTAAAAACTAAGTAAACTTGTTTAAGCAGTTTGTGAGTGTGTGATGTTATTTGGTTGGTGAGTGGTGTTTTATGCCACCCAGCATTGCATAAGGCATATGGGTGTGGATGTGGCTATACGAGCACGCACCATGAGCAGAATGAAAGGAATCGGTACAAGGAGTGCATGCAAATCTGAAACCAATGTGGTGGGTCCTAGCTGGTCTGTATTCACTGCACTACCCCACCGAAGCTTCCTGGGCCCCTTCTAAACCATGACCGTCCACCTCCAGGATCCAAAATTGCATTTATCTCAAAGTGTAAAATAAAACAAAATAAATTAGAATCACTTCAGTGTAACTTTTGCCATTTATCTTACACAGTTCACTGCTCATAACTTCTGTAACTCTGAGACGGTGCAGTGTTGTCCCTCAGGAAGTACCCCAGGATCTACACTCATCTGATTCCATCCTAGTCACAGGGGAGTAACCACACAGGCTGTGTAACTTTCCCATGTCCCTCAGCTTCTTCCTTTTTTGTTCGGGTCATAGGTTGGTGTGGACCTTCACCCAGGTCTGTCGCCATTCCATGCTGGGGATCAGGGCTTCCAGAGATTCTGGACTCTTACCTTGGCCCTGAGATTACCTCCTCTAATTTGCTCACTGGGATATCACACGACTTCCGAAACCGGCAGAAGAACAAGATGTTTCTGGCTACTTCTTCCCTCCCTCTCCTGAAATTCACCATCATTGCCTTTTATTGGATGACCGCCCACAGTTGGGGCTTGAAGGGCAATGGAATTGTTCCCTGGATGATGGTCTTCAAGAGGCACCAGGTTCCCCTCTGCCAAACATGACTCTTTAGCCCTATGGCACAAGTTAGTTTGTTCATTCATTCTCTGTCATCTGTCAGCAAGACGTTTGTAGTCCACCAGGGCAGACAGCCAAGGATCTAATCTCTCATTATTCGACGAGAACGTAAGTGACTGGGTGCCTTCTGCGTACTAAAGTGAGGTGCCTGGCTGTACTAGTTTAGGAACAAGTGAGCTGCCTATTCAACTTATTGTTTGTTGGCTTGAACGATGGGTATGACTTTACCAGGGTGTGCATAAACCTTTACGCATTTTAGCCTGTGGCGTATTCTTGCACTGTATGATATTCCATACTTTGAAACAAAGACCCATTGTTGGTGCAGTTTTCATGAGCTGACCATGAATGCCTACAATCTTCTCTATTTTTGGAATTATTTCTTCACCGGTAAAGCTACTCACAAGTTCTAAATGTTGAGCAATCATCAATTATCACTAGCACGTATGCTGAAATGCTGCTTCATGTGCCAACTCCCAAGAACAAGTGTTGGTTCTGATGAGCTCACATAAGGAGCTTATTAATCTCCGGCAATAACTGACCAATATCAAGAAACTTCAGACATCAGTGGTTACTCTATTTTGCTGAGAAGTGATTGCCAAAAATAAAAGATGCGATCCCTGAGGAACTCACAACATGTTTCAATGAATAGTAAGCCCACAGTCTTTGAGTCTTTGGGAGACTTTTGGGCATAGTGTTCTTCTGCAGATCAGGTATGCACAAGAAAGTCAAAGGCAGGATGTCCTGAACATTATTTTGGAAAACCTCAGCTGCACTAGAGATACTAAAATGTAACCTCTTGTACCAGTGGAGGCCAAGTTGGGTCGAGAATGTTGTAATCAATCAGTATTTGTATAGCGCAGCACTGTCACCCTTAGGGGTAGCTGTGCGCTATAATATAAATCAACCAGGGTCTAGGAGATATGGTGGCAGACCACCTGGAGGGTCATATTTAAGTACCATTATGCTCCCATGACTTCGCTGACCAGGTTATTTACCCTTGGGGTCAGGTGCCTTTCTTTTTTATGGCAGTGTTTCAGAGGCTATATCTACGCACAACCTGATCTTGCTCGGTTGTTTGGGCTTGTAGGCAATGAAGATTGGGGACATTCACAGAATGGGTCCTTTTACTCTTTGAATGGCAGATTTCTCAGCTGTTATTCCTCTTTTGGGTAGAGATGAAACGCCACCTGCAGATGCCTCACTGCCATGGTTTGTACTGATTGGTCAATATGGAGTTGCACCATCTTCTTTGGCAGACCCTCCATGCCACTAAAGAAGCTGCCGAATTCTTCCAGTATTGTCTTTAGCTCAATGGCATGCACACCACTTGTGAATTGTATGAACTGAAGCCTATCAGCCCCTGACAGCTGAGCAGTATGCCGATACCTTTGTAGGAAACATACTTTAGTTGCTGTTTCAATGTCCTCATGAACTATCTGAGTAGGGAACACCTCTACTAAAAAGAGTGGCCAGGGATGTCCATAGGCACACAGTCAGACTTTTGTCAACTTAAATGGCAGTAATTTGAGGAGTTCTTGTTCAGTTGCAATATTAGTCTTTAGGGTAGACCACATGCACTGTCCCTTCCCCAACTTCATCATGATCCATGTTCTCTTCCTCTGCGTTTTGCGCAGCCAAGTTTATCTACTTCTTGGGTCCTTTAACACGGTGGAACGTTGAGCACCGTATGGCAAAATGATTTGCTTTTCCGCAGGATGCTCCTTTCTTGCACTAGCTGCTGGGCACTCTTCCGGGTGATGAAATGGACCTCAGCAGTATCCACAGGCTATCCTCAGGTCTTGTCTGACTCTCCTCTTGGAGTGTTGAATGCTTGTGTTCTGATTTATTTGTTCACTTATTATGGACTTTTATAAAACAGCTTCCCTGTGTGACGAGAGGGTTTTCAATAGATCTTTTGTCCTCCCTGGCGTCAAGATGTCCTGAACCGGCTTTACAGGTTTGGAATATCTGTTCTCCCAGATAATGCACACCCCTGAATGATCTTTGCTCTTATTTATTCTGTCACATCATGCACTGTGCTAGTTTCTTCAAGCGAGTGTAGAAAGCGTCAATGGATTTTTCGGTCCCTGTTGAGCTTCGGGCAATAAGCACTCATAGTCTAGATTTGCCCTGGGCATGAAATGGTGGGTGAGGGTTGCAACAATAGTGGTGTAGCGTGTGCGGGAGCCCAGCTTTTAGCGGAAACTATGAGAGTTTATATATCTACTCCCAGCAAGATGTAAAAGGAGTGGGCGTTTCCGGTTTTCATCCACACTGGTGACAACAAAATACATCTGAAGCCGTTCAACCCATAATTTCCATTTTGAGGCCTGTGCAGAGGGCTATCATCAATGGCAAATTGAATTTACCAGGGGTGGGGGTGTGCACACATGAACAATCGCAAATGAAAAAATATACATACAAATTAAACACTTACTGAGATGCACAGGACCTCTTCCTTCCTCTTCTTTCTTCCTCTGCAGCCCGGCCACAAGGAAACTCCCTCGACCAATCCAGGCGCTGCTCTCATACTATGAGAGCAGCACCCTGATTGGATCGAGCGATCTCACTCTGCGCTCCACAGCACTCCGGAGGCCTGCACTTACTCTCAACCCAGCTGTCTTAAGACAGCTAGGTTGACAGGTTTAAAGTGTGCATGTGTGGCTGTCTGTAGCAAGTGGGTCAGCAAAAAAGACATGCGCACTATAAACAGTGCATTTAACAGTCCACCCACCCCCTGTCACTCAGCAGCGGCCCACCACCATCCAGATGAAGAATGAAGAATAAAATGGTAATGACATACCATTTTATTTTTTACCTATGGCACTTTGGGAGTGATTTAAGTGGGACGCTGCTCCTCCACTCCAACGGAAGAGCAGCCCCTGGCTATCATTACACCACAAAATCGTCAACTGCTGGGATAGATGCTATCATGAAGGTAGGCACTGGCTGGACCACCTAATCACAGAGCTGCATCTGCTCAACCTCAAGCTATTTCATGACCTGCCACATGGTTGCCAATGGAAGTTCGATGAGATCTTCACATGCTCTCTGCTTCTCCTCCCAGCCTGGGCACCATTTTGCACTTTTGCCTCTTCTGTATAGGCTCAAGCTGCTCCGGTATCGGCCTGCCCCACAACCTGGGTGGGGAGAAACATAAGCTGAACTGCTGTCATGTTCCCCTGATTCCAGACCCTCAGGGCATAATGATCCAGTGTGATCTTGCAGCACCCATGTGGGTGCAACTTCCTTCATTGCAAGCCTGCACCATTGTCGGGGTGTCTTTATTTTCCTGGCAGGCTGTGGATAACGATTGTGTGGACCGGCATGCATGCTGGTCTCAAGTTCCTACAGTCTTCTGGGTTTTTGATAGGCAGCAAGTTGGGATAGTAGGTAGGTGGGTAAATATCATCACCTGTATCACCAATTGTGGCCGTCAAGACAGCATAATGAAAATATCTCAATAACACATACACATTGTGGCGTGTTAATTGGTACTCCAGGCTCTTTTTTTGTAAATCAGGACATCATCAGGGTATTATCATGTGCACCCAAGGAGAGAGGGTGATGCCCAATTACACCAGAGCGTGATTACTTCATCCCTGGGATCTAAAATTATAGACAGGACTCTGAGGTCGGGCTTGCCACTACAGAAAGGCCAGTTTTTAGGGATGTTACATAGAGTTGATCACAGACAGCTAGACGCGTCCAATGATGCCCCTTAAGGGCAGCAAGCAAATCTCAAGAAGGTCAGAGGAGGATTATTTTTACCCTGAAGGCTGCCTAGCAGGAAAAGAAAGAAGTGGAGGTACTGCCTCTGCTGAGGAGACTCAACCTGGATTCTCACAAGGGGAGGCCATGACAATGCTGGCGCTGAAAGTACTACAACACACTACAATCCCAAAGAGGAAAAAGTTAATTGGCTGGAGGAAACTATAGAAGAATGTCAATGTCGCACTACCACCACAGAGTACAAGTTGGGTGTCCTGAAAGAATACATCACATCAGTCATGTAGTCTGCGCAGGCTCATGAAGCGGCGATTTGGATAAAGAGGCAAAGGACACTAAACTTCGTATCCTCTAGTTACTGGCCCTAACAGAAACTGTGAACTTGAGACTGAAGGCAGAATGAATCCTTAATGAGACATGGTTGAGAAATGACCAGTGAAACTGCAGAAAGCAAATAAGCTGACCCCTAGAAATCCTAAAGCGTATAGAGCCAATATGTGCACTGTTCTTGCCAAAGTGTTATGCCCACTTCAGCATGAGAGTTATGAAGGCAAGGCAACAGCACAGAAAGACAACTAGGTGGTGAATGACTCCACGGTGCATGTGTTTCATGATTTGAATTTATAGACTATGAGATGTGGGTTATCCTACTGGTTTTCTGCAAAAGTTGGAACGTGATACAAGGGTAAGACTATGGTATTTGTTAGTCCAGAGGCAGTGAGGGAGTTTTATTCTGCAAATTAACAGAAGTGCAGTCAACCTGAGATTCAATTATAAACCAGAAGGCCTAGCACGGTGGCTTGCAGTATTTTTCCCATGTCCATATTAAAACCAGTTAGACCCAGAAGATGTTCTCCAAGCAAATGCTATGTGGAATAAATGCTTAAAACAGTAGCATAAATGCAAAGTTCAAGTGAACTTTTTTTTCAAAGAAATACATTTTGAAAATTCTTTTAGAACATGCATATCCTAATATCAGGGAATCGGGTCATTTGCGACCACTAGAACCCCTTTTAGCATGTATTAATCCCATTTTGTGAGTTGGTAACCTATTACCAACTAGCAAAATAGGGTTTGTGAGTCGGAATTATAAAGGGGCAGGCCAAGGGCGTCTATTCCTAATAGCGAGTCGCAGGCACATGTATAAATGTTTTGCAAAGGGAATGCCTTTGCTAAAAATTCATCTTTTAGCAGGCCAGTGAAGGACTTGGCAACTCATTCGCAAACAGAAAGGGGTCAAGAAGGCACCCTTTCCCCTTTGTGAATGTGGGCACCAACATTTTTTTAAGAGTAGGCAATGGTCCCACCGACCATTGCCTACTCTTAAAAAAATTGCTTTATTCAAAAAGAAATCACAGACATGGCGGTGTGCTGACCCCAGCCGTCCACCATTCCTGTGATTAAAGGCCATTCCCAATGGGTCGCAAATTGCGACCTCCCTCATGAATATTGACGAGGCAGGTCAATTGTGACCCTATTGGGAATCGCAAACAGTAACAGTGTCTAAGACACTGTTGTACATTGCATTTTTTTTGTGTTGAAATTTTTATTAGAAATTTGAAGACAGAAGTACAGATGCAAATAATGATACATAGTAAAATCTTTGGTAAGTAAAAAATAGTACAGTTGAAGAAAAGTACTACACAAAATATAATAAATATAATATAAAAATAACGTATATTCCATAATCCTAAATGCAATGATGATGAAAGATTATAAAAAGATTATAAAATAAGTATAAGATGAAAGGAGAATGAAGGAAAGGAAAAAAGAATGGAAAAAAGAAAATAATAAGAGAAAAAAGAAAAGAAAGAATAGACAAGAATCCCAGAGCAACACAACACAAAGTTGCATAAAAAGAGGTAAGGAAAGAAAATATAATACTGAGCAATACGAAAGGAAGGACTCAAAAGAATAGGATTAAGAAAGAGAAACAATCAAAGGAGAAGGAGGAGTAAGGCCAGGATCCTCATGCACAGTGGCTTCCAGGAAAGGAGACCACACCTGGAGAAAAATGGAAGCTTGATCCTGCAAATGATAAATTGTACGTTCATGTAGAGCTGTTTGCATCATCGCCACCAGCCACTCTTTCTGCGTAGGAGGGAGAGGAGATTTCCAATGTCGTAGTATGCTGATTTTTGCCGTGGCAAGAGCGGTATGGAGAAGACGAGTTTGTGGTCTAGAAAGCTTCGGAAGGGCACGAAAATCATGCAAGATAATATTCATAGAGGTAAGGGGTAGAGGGAGTGACATAGTAGTGACCAACGTCTTCCGCACAAAAAGCCAAAAAGGTGTCGTATGGGGGCATTCACAAACAATATGCGTAATATCACAGCCAGAGGCTGAACCCCTCCACACAAAGTATGTGATATTAATTTAGCATGGTGTAACTTGACTGGAGACCAGTGCCATTCGCGTAGAATTTTAAAAACACAAAATTTAAGACGGGCTTCACGAACTCCCTTATGTAACCCTTCCAATATTGAGTATTGGAATATGTAACCGAGAGGCGAGACTGCCATTTCAACTGGAGAGCTTGTGAAAGAGGTTGTGAAAATAGAGAATACAAAAAAGTTTTATAAAGACCAGAAGTCACACCTTTAAGATTCCCCCACAACTGTAGATAGGACCAAAAAAGGAGATACAGATAACAAGTCAGGCGGGGGACCCAAATGTTTCGTGAGAGCTTGTTGGAGCTGGGTGTATTTGTAGGATTGAGTGGATGGTAGATGGAATTCCTCACAGAGTTGAGAAAAAGATTTAAAAGTATTATTGTGAAACAACTGGTCTATTGTCTGAATGCCAGCTTCCTGCCAAATAGGCCAGGACAGAGTGCGACCTCCAACCCGAACAGCAGCATTAACCCATAAAGGAGCTTTGATATGGATGCGTGAGTTAGATTTAAGTAAACGATGACTCCTCTGCCAAGATTTGGACATTGCAGATAAGATAGGGTTTTTAGGATCAGAAGAACTAACCCCTTTACCATAGAGAAGGGACAAACCTGGACCAGAGGCTAACAAGTGTCGTTCAAGGGGAACCCATTGAGGTATATCTTTAGATTTGGGTAGAAAAAAGACAAGTTGCGACAGATGAAGAGCAAGTGAGTAATGCTCGATAGAAGGGAGACCCAATCCTCCTTGCAGCTGATGAGATTTTAATTTTGCAAATGCAAGACGCGGTTTAGCCGTGCCCCAGACAAAAAGCTTAATCTTGGAGTCAATGGATCTTAGAGTGGTTAAGGGGATGTGAAAAGGAAGCATACCCAAGACATAAAGGAAGCGAGGAAGAGTAACCATTTTGACCGCCTGTACTTGCCCCCACAAGGACAAACCGAGAGCCTTCCATTTATCAAAGTCTCTTTGCATTTGCGTGATTAAAGGAGACAAATTGTCTGTGACTATATTATCCAATCCTCTATTTATTAGGATTCCTAAGTACTTAAGCCGGGATGGTTGCCAACGAAAAGGGAAACCAGAAATCACATCTTTTGTTGTACCAATAGTCATGGGTAATGCTTCACTCTTATCCCAATTTATCTTGTAACCAGAAAAGGAAGAGAAATCATTAATGATGCGGAGGAGAGCAGGAAGGGAGCGGGGAAGATCAGTGAGTGTGAGGAGCACATCATCTGCATATAAATACATTTTTGAGTGACCAATTGGAAGGGGAACACCTATTACCTCAGTAGATTGTCGTACCGCAGCAGCTAAAGGTTCCATTGCGAGGAGAAAAAGAAGAGGTGAAAGAGGGCAACCTTGACGAGTACCTCGTCTGATTGGGAATGGAGTGGATAGGAAACCGCCGCAATTGACCTGAGCTGATGGGTCATCGTAAAGCAGCCGTACTTTATCTATAAACTGAGCTCCTAACCCAAACCTTTGCATGACAGAAAAAAGGTATTCCCACTCAATACGATCAAATGCTTTTTCAGCATCTAGAGACAGAAGTAACGCATTATCAGTAAGATGTTTAGCGGACCATAAAGTATGAGACAGAGTGCGTAAATGATTACGAGATGACCTACCCGGAACAAAACCTACCTGCGAATTATGGATTAAAGAAGGTAGGACTTTACGAAGACGTGAAGCAAGAATGCTGGCAAGTATCTTGACATCAGAATTTAAGAGAGATATCGGCCTATAACTACTGCACAGCAAAGGATCTTTGCCAGGTTTCGGTAAGACAGCTATGACGGCCTTGTTTGAAATAGGACCAAGAGAAGATTCCTCTACTGCCTCCCCAAGTGCTGCATGTAAGGTGTCGATCATATTCTGACCGGTCCATTTAAAGAATTCAGGAGGAAAGCCATCATCTCCCGGAGCTTTATGATATGGTAATGCCGCTATTGCGGAAGATATTTCATCCTTTGTAATAACACCCTCCAGTAGGGCTCTACCTTCATCGGAGAGTTTTGGGAGATGAACTGTATCTAAAAAATTAGACATCGCAAGTGTGTCAATATGAGTGCTTGGAGAGTAAAGAGATCTGTAGAATGAAGCGAATTCTTCAACAATCTCTTGTGGCCGAGTGAGCACGTCACCATTACTTGATTTGATAGCTGGGATAGCCATATTGGCCTCCCTCTGTCGCAATTGCGCAGCCAATAGTCGACCAGCCTTTTCCCCCTGCTCATAATGACGTCCTTTCATTCTTTGTAAAGCGTATTCAGCTTTAGAAGTAAAGAGACTATTAAGGGACATTCGTGCCTTCTCCAGCGATTTCCGAACCTGAAGAGTTGGAGTTAAAATATATGATTGAGAAAGTTGACGGATGTCCTCCTCCAAGGCAGTCTGTTTATGTGCATTTTCCTTATTGCGAAAGGCAGCGTCCCGCATGAGTTGACCTCTAATCGTTGCCTTGGCCGCTGCCCAAACCATTCTCTTAGAAGAGACTGATGTATCATTGAGAATAAGATAATCTTGGAGTTGAGATTGCAAAAAGAGTTTACCTGCTGGCGCTCTATACCTAGCAATATTCAAACGCCATGGTTTACGACCTGGTTTGGAAAGACCCAAGTCAAGGGACAGGAGAACAGGGGAATGGTCGGAAATGGCTGCTTCCAGGATCTGGGACTGTGTAACCAATTGGACTGCCCGTTGTGAAAGAAGAAAATAATCGAGACGTGAGAATGTACCATGTGAAGGGGAGAAAAACGTATATTCTTTGTCCTGAGGATGACTCAATCTCCAATGATCAACTAGACCAATATCAGCAAGAATGTCCCGGAAAATGGCTCGATCTGGAGCATTAACAGTGTCAAAACAACCTGTTCTGTCCAGAGTCGGATCTGGTGCCAGATTCCAGTCTCCTCCGATGAGAAACTGGGAGGCATCGATTTCCGTGAAAAGGCGGTTCAGTTGAAGAAAAAACTGTTTTTTGGATCCTAATGGGGCATAAATGGAACCAAGACAGATGAAAGAGTTTCCAATCTTCAACTTGGCAAATACATACCGACCTTCTGGGTCAGACCATGTTTTGAAAATTGTGAAGGGAAGTGACTTATGAAGAAGTATGGCTACCCCGCACTTACGAACAGGGTTAGGGTTGGTGGGATCATGTTTGGAGACACTACTATGAATCACCTTACCGACCCAATCTCTGCTGAGTTTGCTAGATTCAATGTCATCTAAGTGCGTTTCCTGCAATAAAGCAACGTCCACATGTTTACATCGTAAGTATGTTAGTACTTTTTTACGCTTAATATAATGAGTGAGACCATTAACATTCCAGGAAATCACTGACAACGAATTAGGAGAGGACATGGTAGGGGAGGTCAAGAGGTAAATAGAAAGGAAAGGAAGCAAATGGACGAAAATTAGAGAAGAAAAATGTTGCACTGGGAAGTAATAGAAAAAGTGAGTCGAGGAAAAGGAAAAGAAGAAAAAGAAAGAAAGAGAAGAGGAAAAGAAAATACAGAGGTAGTTTAGAGAGGTAAAAGGAAGTATCTAAGATAAACAAATCAGGTGGAAATGAACAAAAGAAAACAATAAAATAGAAAAAGAGAAGAGAACCTAGACTGTTATCTACGGGTCTGGGCGCACTGAAAGCAGCGCCAAGGGGTAATCGGACCCCCTCCGAGGAAAGAAAACTGGGGATCTAGAGAGTAAAGGATAATATGGAATATACGAGCCAAAATAGAGCAAGGTACCATTTTAGCAAAACGTGTGAAAACCTTAAGTATCATCATAAAAAACAGCCAATGAATAAAGAGAATGATTAAATGCACTGTAGAAATACCATACAGTAAATAATAATTCGAAAAGATAAGAAAAGAAGACTAAAGGAAGTGAAGTAAATGAAGGAGTCCCCATAGCATAGTAAAAAGAGAAAAAATAAGATATAGAAAGGAAACATGAGAAATAATGTATGAAACAGAACAAAGTAAAGAATGCTAGAGGAAGAAAGAAAGAATTAGTGTAGAAAAGAAGAAAAGCACTCATGGGGAAACATGAGAGCATGATTAGAAACAATATATGTATAAGTGACTAAAACAATATAATAAAAGTGTATCATATCAAAACCCAAAGTATCTGATAAAACAGATGAACAGTGTACATCTAAACACAATAACTAGAACATGGAAAATGGGCATAAATGGGGAGTAAGTCCTATATGTAATAAGCAATGCATATACAGTATTTAATGAGCAAGACCTACAATGCATAAATACTCTATTTTGTTAGAAACTTACAGTAGAACAATAAAATAAATATCACAAAATAAAACAATGCGCATAGTTTAAATACTATAGATTTACAGGTGAAGAAGTAACCAGTTAAAACATCAGATAATAGGAATTATCCTAATCCAAAAAATAGCAATAATACAATAGAGCAAAAATATCAGTCAGCATCTAATAATATCGAAAAGAAAAGAACAGTAGAAAATGAAGCAACATAGAAAAACACGAAGAAGAGGAAACCTTATTGTATCATGCATTAAAGTCGCAATAAGCGAAATAAGAAGCAAAAACATGATGAACAACAGATATTGCTATAGGCCTTCAATCAGCATCAGAAGGCGTCTTAAGAGGCGACCTGGACTTGTCTCTCTGATGCGCGTTAGTAAGAGAGCATACAGAGTGTAGAGCTGATTCCCTGTCATCTTGAGAGCGAGGCAGGCGAGTAGGATCTCTTCCGCGTTGTCTAGATTCAGGGGATACATACAAATGAGACGTTGGCATATTCGTAGATGGAGACTTGGACTGAGAAGGGTGGATATTTGAAGAAGACTGGGTTTCCATATCATCGGACTTGATATCGTCCAGAAACTGTTGTAGGAGTGCAGGTTCATAAAAGTCTCTGGATTCTCTATTCCTGGTAATTCGAAAACGTGCAGGCTCAAACAAGCCATACTTGATGTCCATTTGACGTAACTGTAGTTGCATTGAAAGAAAATCCTTCTGCCGTTCATTCGTTTCTTTAGAGAAGTCTGCAGCCATATGGATGGTATGACCTTGAAATATAAAGGGGCCACGTGTACGGGCCAGTGATAAAATCTGTCTGGTTTGTTCATGCGTGAAGAAAACAAGCAATGATTGGTCTAGGCCTGACAGAAGATCCAGAACGTGGAGGACCCAGTCGATGAGCACGTTGAAGTTCAAGAGGAGGAGTAAAAGAAATACACCAGTCAAAGTGGGAAGAGCATCACAAAGAAAGGACTTCATATCTTGGTTTTCAATGTTTTCTGGAAAACCAAAAAAACTGATGTTGTCTCTACGACTGCGATCTTCCAAATCAACGATCTTACTGTGAAGAAAGAGGAGGTCGTGATCCGAACCCTGAACAGAGTCCAGCCGGCCCTCCATTGCCATTATTTTGGAGTCAATGACGTCAATCCGTGTGTGAAAAGTAGTGAGTTCTGCCCTAATAGACTTAGTTTCCGTAGTCAATGAACTCATGGCAATATCCAGACCCTCTAGCCGCCGGTTGACCCCAGAGATCTCCAGTAAAATGCGGTCCATAGTGTCAGATAGTGATTTACCGTTCTGGGGTGATGTAGCCTGTGAAGAAGAAGGTGGCGCAGAACCATTGCCTTTAGCTGTGGAAGTAGAGGATTGCTTGACTACATCAGTGAAAAGACTCTGTTTAGGCCCCCTGCCACCATTCTTGTTATTTGACATTGCTGCACACCGTTGTAGTGGCAGTCTACAATAGCGAATAGAGGTTATATAGGAATTGGAGGCAATGGTGAAAACAGAAATTCACTAAAGAACAAAAAGGCAATGAAATATGAGCATTCAGTAAATAACCAACATGAACAGCATACAATTAGCGACAAAATCACCTCAGAAGCAAGACATATATAGGTCAAGTTAATCTGACACAATTGTCACTTATGGCACAAAAAGCAGGGAATCAAAAATGCCAAAAATCAGTGGTGAGAAGTTAAAGGGAGAGAATGGATCAGCACTACTGCATGCAAATCTGCTAGTACTGTTAAACTTTTCCCCCTTCAAATGATAGCTATAAAGTGCCTCCACTGACAGAATAAATAGTAGAAGGAATAAGTTAGGCAATATTTAGCTGTGCCATAGCTGATAGGACCACTGGGCACACGTGCACAGTTAATAGAGTAAATACTCTTCGTTAGAATAATAATTAGGATAGTCTGTGAGCCGTGCCTGCATTCCTGTCATGGTGCCTCTTCCAATTAAACTGTATTGCTGGCAACTTGTAAAGGGACAAGAAAAGTGCGTGAGCAGTGAGGGAGTTCACTAAAAGGCAGCCTGCAGCAGTCTGAAAGCGCGCCTCCACCGTCTGAGGAGGCGCGGCCTTGTAGCTGAGGAGGCGCGGACACGGAAGTGCGCGAAAGCCGAGGCAAGCACAGCCAATGTCGGTCACCTCACCGTCACTCCGCTAACGAGGGAACCACAGCCGCTACCCGGGAAAGAAGACCACCGCTGCATCAGACACGGACTCCGGAGCCCTGGCATCGCTGGAAGGACGACCCACTGGAGCAGGTGAGCCCTAGAAGCTCGTCAGGGGTCCGTCCCTCGGCAGAGCTTCCCTAGCAGGCGGCCATCTTCCTGCGTGGCCAGACCACGCCCCCTCTGTACATTGCATTTTGAGGTTTTCTAATTGCGAGTTGCAAAGAATCACAATGAGGATGTCGTAAAATGCTTAGGTAGTACATCTGGACCAATATTATCTGTCATTGGGAAGGGAATGTCTCCTGCCTGGTAAAAGGTAATGTACCCCTCCCTGAATTGCCAGAATGCAAGTGTAATGGGCATACTGACTCAGTGGTGGCATCATATGGTATACTTAAATCTATAGTGCGACTAGACATTTTTCCAATGTTGATAGGCCATCTTGTGTAAAGCTCTGCTGTGAAGTGAAAACCAGAACCTTGTGCCGACATTTTGTGTGCAAACTATAGACATGTTCCTATCTAATACCTGTGTATGCACTAAATGTGGCGTCACATATATGGTAGCAGGACTCTTTTTTTTGTATTTATTTTTTATCTTTATCTTAGAACAGGTCCTGATATACAAAATAATGCAGAGGTGGCACGCAATAAATTAGATGAAATTGTACAAAGGGATACATGGTAATGCATAATAATAAGTTCAGTCTCGTACGTACACATAGTATTACTGAAGAACTTCCTCCCTCCCTTCCCCACCTCATCCTCCCCCCCCCCACCCCCCCAACAACTCCCCCTCTGGATTCCCCAAGAGTAACAACCATAAGAGTGACATGGTCGACCAAAATGTCTGCGAATGAGTCCAAAAGTCAAAATTCCAAATTGTGCTCGCCAAGCGAGTCGATGTCCCCGGAACGGAGGTAGATGTTCACTTCAGGTCAATAGGCTAACCCCAACTTCCCCCTCCCTCATGTAACCTCGATACTCTGCAGTTCACAACATAGCCGCTTTCCCAAAGCATTTTCGCACCTGATTCACGCCTCTAACTCAGCCACAACTCTGGCTTCAACTGTTTCATCCTCTGTGTTTTGACCTATGAGATAAGACATCAGGGTTCTCCAGATATCCCTGGGCCGAGACTTCAATGGCAATTGTTCTGCATAGTTATTGTGGGTTTGTAGGCCCATCTAATCACGCACTGTTCACTTGATGCTTCCGCACCTCTCTTTAATGTGTTGATTTATTCAATGTACTCCTTGTTTTACTTTTATCATATTCTTTTTATTCACTGTTCAAACTGTTATCCACAATTCTACGAAATAAAATTCTTAATCTTCATGAAATGAAACTTATTAAGTAAAAAAAAAAAGGTTCACATATGTCCACTAATTTTCCAGTATAACAAGTTTACATTCTTTCCGATCACAAGGTTATTCTAAAGCCCAATGCATTTCGGCACTTACACAGTGCCTTCATCAGGGGAAATTCTGAAAAAATAAACAAAATGAAATAGTGTAAGTGTCAGTGTTTGTCATGCACCAAGGGGGTTTGTGTATATTGTTATTAGTTTTTCATACCTGATTCTGTTGCCCTATTGCCGAGCTATAGCCTCTTGTATGCCACAAAAGTCGAATATTATCTGTAATCACAAGTGCAAAAAATACCTTTTAATTATCTCGCTTCATGGCAAGTTCCTACCTAAACAAAATGCACACTAAATTTGGTTGCATTCTCATAGCAACATCATATGTTTTGCCTACCTTACTCGAAAAGCAAGACGCTGTAAGAAAAAATAAATAGACTGTGCGTAAAAAAGCTTGCTTCTTTGAGGATTTGATTCAGTTTACATCCTGAAATAATACCGAAAAAAGTATATCAAAATGCTGTATACTTTAAGCATTCAATCATCGTCTAAACTCAAAAAGTTGCAGCTCGTGCATTAATGTGTTAAGATGTTAACACTGCACAATATAAATAACGTACCTTTCTCGTGTGAGTTGTCTTGTTAACCTGAAATAATACCGAGAAGAGGATGTCAAAAACTTTACCAACTTTGCGCATTAATTTCCCGCCTACAATGTGTGAACTGATCTTCTCGTACCTTGTTATTCCTACGCGATCTCTCAATAAGTAAACGCCATCCTATTTCGACCAAGCCGATGGGTGTTAACTTCTTCCCCGCGTTCGCGTTATAAACACTCGTCTTCGTGTTTATGGGACATAAACAACGGACTACATCTTCTGTGGTCGCTTATTTGTCAGCGCCATCTTAAGACAGTAAAGAAACGTAAGCAATGAGTTGAAGTGCTGTTTCACTTATTGACAGTGTGATTATTTGCTCCTCACGTATATAATTCCATTTTTCAACCAAGGTAATGGGTATTCCATTATCCCATGTATTTTAATCTCTGATCTGTATGTTGATAAAAATTAAATAATAAACCTCGTGCTTAGTCATTCGCATTCACTGTTTTAGAAGCGCCATCCTAGTATGGTAGCGATGCTTTAAGTAATAAGTTGTTTATTCTGCTCATTACGGTCATACCTACTGTATGTCCTATCTCCAATTTAGTTGTGTATTCCTCACTTATGTCGTGACATTGTTTTCTTCACGTGTTTAAAACATGATGAAGTAGTGGTGCTATTGTTATGTTATGCTAGAGTGCTCAACACATGTGTTATCATCTACGATTAACAAGATTCTGTATACAGTTATTATGATATACAATGCTCATACTTCTAGACCAATGACATTATGCTTGTGGGTATATTACAGAAAACACGATAAATCATATTTATCATTGAGTCCCGTTGGATTCATCGTATTGAGGTATTTGATCCAGAAAATCTCCCGTTGTAAGAGTCTTTGGTGATTATCAATTCCGGGTCTTAATGGTACATGTTCAATGATGAAAAAACGTAGTTGTGAAATGGTATGTTTTGATTCTCTCCAGTGATAGACCAGTGGCGATGTTAAGTTCTCATTACGTATTCTGCTTTTGTGTTCCGTGATTCTTATTTTAATTTTCCGTTGTGTTTTTCCAACATATAATTTGCCACACGGGCATTTGATACCATATATGACATTTTGAGTGTTACAATCACTAGTATGCATAAGGTTTATCTGTTTTCCGGTAGTAGGGTGGCAGCACTTGTTTCCTTCTATAACATTATTGCAATTTGTGCAATTGTAACATTTGATTGTTCCTTTGTACTCCTGTATCGTTGGAGCCAATTGTGTCTTTTTCAATCTCTCCCTTAAGTTTTGACCTCTTGTATAGGCATGTAGTGGTAAATCTTTAAATAAGTCTTTGAAATCCGGTTCTGAGGCCAATAATTCCCATCGTTTGTTTATGATGTTCTTGATCTTTTTCGATTGAGTTGTATACTTTGTCACAAATACCATTCTTTCAGTGGTGGTTTTAATCCTTGGTTTAAGTAAATCACTCCTATCCATTCTCATGACTTTATTCATTTGTTCTTGTAATGCCTCTATTGGATAGCCTCTCTCCTTGTATCTTACTAGTTGTTTCTGGATTGTGTTTGAGCAAGTTTGTGTTTCCGAACAGATGCGTTTAATCCTGATAAATTGAGACACTGGAAGATTTTGAATCAAGTTTTTTGGATGAAAACTGGTATATTTGAGGGCATTGTTTCGGTCAGTAGGTTTGGTATATAATTCGGTAGTAAAGCCATCATCTGTTTTTATAATCCTCACATTCAAAAAGTCAATTTTTTGTGAATCGATTTTGTGAGTAAACTGTATCCTCGGGTTTGCTTGGTTCATTTGATGAATTAATGGTTCCAATGCGTCAGTTGTGTCATCCCAGATTAAAAAAATGTCATCAATGAAACGACAGTACATCTTTATATGGTGCCATTGATCCAAGTTCATCAAATTCTCTGCCTCAAACTGGGCCATGAAAGTATTTACGTATGCAAGGGCCCCTGCAAAGCCCATTGAAGTTCCAGTTCGTTGTGCATAATGATGGTCTTGCCATGTGAAGTAGCTGTTGTGAAGGCAGAATTTGAGTAGTTGTAACAGAAAAACTTTGTTTGTTGATATTTCTCCTAATTTCAATAATGCCCATTCTGTGGATTCTAAACCTGCCTCATGGGGTATGGATGTATAAAGAGCCACCACATCTATGGTGCACATAATCCAGTGACTTTGAAATCCTTCTTCTGTCCATGAGAGTTTGTTCAAGAAATCTGTAGTGTCCCTTATGTAAGAGCCCCACTGTTGTACGAATTGCTGCAAGTAATGATCAATGTATTGCCCTAGGGGATCAAAAATTGACCCGCACCCAGAGACAATGGGTCTGA
This sequence comes from Lissotriton vulgaris, assembly GCF_964263255.1. Taxonomy (NCBI): domain Eukaryota; kingdom Metazoa; phylum Chordata; class Amphibia; order Caudata; family Salamandridae; genus Lissotriton; species Lissotriton vulgaris. Next base: position 132,775,124 of record NC_141694.1, read on the forward strand.
GAGGAGGGTTGGTTAAATGCTTGTGAACCTTGGGAATCATGCATAGTTTTGGGCATCTGGGATGTTTCGTACTCAGAAATGCTTGTGTCTGGTCATCAATCCATTCATTGTCTCTTGCCGATTGCAGTATCTTTTGTAGCATTGTTTGAAGACTGGTGATGGGGTCCGATGGTAACAACAGATAAGTATTGGTGTCTGCTACATGTTCATTCACTTTCCGTACATAAAAATGTGAATCCATTACCACCAGAGCGCCACCTTTATCCGCTGGCAGTATTGTCAGTTCCGGGTTATTTGCCAAGTTATTGATTATGTTTTGTTCAGTCTTTGATAAGTTACTATGTCGTGTTTTTCTATAATCCAATGTTTGAAGATCTTTCTTTACCATTATCTAGAATGTGTCTAACATTTTGTGTGACACCGGAGCTTGGAATGTACTTTTAGGTTTAAATTTGTGTTCCTGTCTGTCTCCTCTCATCTCCTGAGGTTCTATTATGTTGGTGAAGTAGTGTCTCAACCTCAGGGTTCCCATAAACTTGTAAAATGCTCCTTCTGTTTCTAGATCATTAGTTTTGGTAGTTGGTACGAATGACAGGCCCTTATTTAATGTTCTTATTTGTTGTTTAGAAAGGGTGGTTGAGGAGATATTAATTATCAGACTACTGTCTTTCCACTCCGTAGTGCCTTTCCTGCCACTTCCTCGCCTTGTTTTGCGCTTGATGACGATGTTTCCAGTCGTTGCGTTGGCGGACGCCCTTGGTTTAGATCCTGGGCCAAAAAAGCAACATTTCCACTAGTTGTAGCTTGATCAGTACCTTCGGTGATTATCTCAGTTCCTTCTTGATTAAGTCGAACAGGTCCTCGCCGTATAGAAGTGTCTTTTTCTGCCACCAGGCTTTCTTCCGATGAATGAGTGGTTGCTGTTGTTTTTTTGGGAATAAACTGTCGTCGGGCATAGATGTCGGCCCACGTATAAACTTCATTTAGTTTATAGTCAATTGTGTCACGTTTGTATTTACGTAGTTTACCCTCTTGCAACTCCTTCTCATATTTTTTGAGTTTCAAGTTAATACCTTCTAAACTAATCTTCCAAGTGTCAGTTTCCATCCTTTTTTCCAATTCGGTTTTTAAGTTGAAAATTTCTTCATCCAATTCTTTAATTTTTTTTGCCAGTTCCTCAATAATCAGTAAGATAAGGTCCAATGAACACTTATTCAGTATGCTGTACCATTTGTCCATGAATTTAGAGTTGAGATTGAAGCGGAACAGCATTGGCTTAATTGATAAACGAAGACCTTGTGGATTACGCTTAGCTCTATGATATTGAATGAGTGTTGAAGCGTGCATTCTCTGATTTAGCTGGCGTCGAGTTAAGTACTCTAGTTGTTTAAGCTGTTGGCTTACTGAGCCCCCATGTGCTTCCATGTTTCTGATTTCTTTGATCATTGAATAGATTTGATCAGCTTGTTCATTTGTGTAAGCCATAGTGTTGGCTCTGTTATCTGTGATTCCAGTTATTGCATCGAACTGCATTTTTGATTTGAATGTAGGTTGCCTCCACACAGATTTGACTTGAATTGGCAAAACTGATTATGTTGGTTTGTGTGGAGCACTCCGTTGTACTCAGACGTTTATTAGTGATGATCCACTGGTGCTGTGATTATCACAGCACCAGTGGATCATCACTAATAAACGTCTGAGTACAATGGAGTGCTCCACACAAACCAACATAATCAATTGTTCTGCATATGCATGAAGATACTCCTGCCAAGTGGACATTTCATGTACCCACGCCTTGAATTTGGGCGCTCTGCCCCAGCCCCATCTGCAGGCAATCTGTCGTCGGGCCAGGAGTATGGCCATTACCAGGAATTTACGGTGTGGAGTTTTTATATCAGCAACCAGACCCAGCAGAGCTCTGACGGGAGTCGGCTCAATGGGAATTCCCAGCATCTTAGATAGTCCCGTAAAGACTCCCACCCCCCACCCCCCCCCCCCAGTAAGTAGCTACCTGAGGGCAATCTCATGCTAAATGCATGAAGTCAGCTTGACCCCGACCACATCGGATGCATCTATCATCATCCCTAAGATGAAGCCTATGTAACCTCGCTGGGGTATGATACAGCCGGTACAAAAATGTATAGTGTATCAATCGCAGCCTATTACTACCAGAAATCGCATGAGCCTAAAGACAAGACATTTCCCACTGGTCATCAGTAAGGGGTTCATCAAAGTTTCTATCCCATTTTCTTCTGGCCCTCACTAGTGAATGCGGAGGTGCGGTACGAACTCTGGCATATAACAGAGATATAACATGTGCAGGGGCTTCTGCTTGTAACATTGAATGGAGTGAGACAAATGTTTCTGGCTCCTTTGGAAAGTCTGGGGTCTTGGCCAGTACACTCTGCCTGAGCCTGGTGTAAATGAAAAGGTCCATAAATGAGTGTGTATATTCCCCAAAGAATTGGTCTTTTGTACGGAATTCACCCTCAGTGTATAAGTCTCCCCAAGTCACATATTGCAGTTTAATTAACAAGTTTTGGCATATCTTTTCCCCAGTAACAGGCAGTATGGGACAGCATCGTAAGGGTATCTTAGGGGAGTACATCAGGTGAATTCCCTCAGCCTTCGCCAGCCAGTGCCATGCTTTGACGGTGCAGTCTACCATGGAAGGATCTCCACCCCTTTCCTTGAATGGTGTAAACACATACCCTGATGTCGGGACTGGGGCCATGTATCCATCTTCCACCGCAAGGTGAGGCATGAACAGGGGAGGGTGAAACCAGTAAACTGCGCAGCGCGCCTGCGACCTATAATAATATTGTTCAAAATCGGGTACGTCAAACCCGCCATAGCGGTACAGCAGTTTAAGTGTGGCTAGCTTCAACCACGCTTGCTTTCCTCCCCATATTAACTGCACCAGTTGCGTGTTTAGTGTTTTAAAAAAGAAAGCACCCCGATGGTAAGGGATGTTTATAAATAAATACAGGAATTTGGGCAATAGAACCATTTTTATTAGGGATATCCTCCCAGCCATCGAGAGAGGTAACTTAAGCCAGTTAGTGATGTTGTCTGTCAACTTGTCCATGGCACGCCCATAATTCGATCTAATTAAAGTGTCCTTATCTCTGGTGACTTGGATTCCCAAGTATTTAAAATCATCCATCTCCCACGTTAACGGGTAATCTAATGGGTGTGCTAGCGTATGGTCGGTTAGTGGAAAAACTGCGGACTTACCCCAGTTCATTTGCACCCCGGCTATCGCCCCAAACTTTGTAATCTCTCGTAAAACTGGATTAAGGTTGTCTTGTGGTTTGTGTATATATAGAGTAATGTCATCAGCATACAGATACACTAACAATTGCCGAGAAGGGTATATGAGGCCTCTATGATTGTGGTGTTGCCACAGCTTAGCGGCTAAAGGTTCTATTGCTATGGCAAATAGAACAGGGGAGAGGGGGCACCCCTGTCTTGTCCCTCTGGTAATTGAGAAGGCTTCCGAGCGGGAGCCATTAAGAAGAACCCTTGCACATGGCGCCGTATATAACAATTTAATCCAGCATAGGAAGGGTTCTGGCATCCCCATATGTGTTAGCGTCCCCAGCACATAATCCCATTCTACAGAATCAAAGCTTTGATGGCGTCCAAAAAGACAGCCACCGCAGCGCTGTGCAGATCTATATCCTGTAGCACGGCCAGAAGAGTCCGGAGATTATGAGCAGTGGCACGGTTCAAACAATAAACAATATGAGATTTCACGTTCTATTATTTAATTCTCATTCATAGACATATTATCCATCATGTATACATGAAAAGCATTATCCATCATGTATATATGAAAAGCATTATATTTATGAAACTTCTTTTACATCTGTTCGAACTATGAGAAAATCAACTTGTTGATCATAAAGTTCAAATTTGTTACAAATTAAATATTCTATTCACACATTTCTTGATAATTGGGAAACCATAGTTCATAGTCGTTCGTGAGTCAATGTGAGTTGATTTTCTGAAGACATAGTGCCCAATGCATTTCGGGACCCGAAGGTACCCTGCTTCAGGGGCGAAATCCTAGAACATACAAAAAGCTAATCAGTACGATCAAAGAAAATAAATGTATTCAACATGGTGTCATTTATCTAGAAATTCGAGACACAAAAGGGGGAAGCAAAAACGTGTTAGCATCATGGAGGAGGAGAGAAACTCTCTTATTATATTCTGCTAAACAGTAAAAATAGACATTGGAGCAGCACATTACCCAGTTACGCAGGTAATATCCTTAGATCTTAGTGCCGATCCTATAGATTGCTTCAGCACGGAAGCCGATCATTCACCTTAGACATTGTTGTCGGTTTTTTAGCGGCCCGTTCTTCACTACCACCCTGAAGTTTCATTTTTGAGTTCAATTAGAAGTTTATTGAAATGAACATATATTGGTATTACAAAAAACAAAGTGAATACAGCATCAATAATATGGATAAGAAATTAGGACATCATAAAAAGTATCATGAGATAAAGTAGGGAAGAGGGGAAAAAGAAAAAGGAAAATAAAACGAAGATGAGGCTAAAAATTTAAAGATTACAATCATTGAGGCTATATAACATGGGAAACAATGCACAAATATACAGGCACTCCGCATCTATCATCTTGCCACGTCCTCGTAACCCCATCTAATCACGGAGGTAAATCATTTTGATTCATTAGCCCAACTATGTTCAGTACGTTGTCACAAGTGTACGTAACAGTGACAGGTTTTATTTTTGTTTTTCCAGTGGGTTATCGCTATCCATTATCTCGTATCTCCACCTACGAGTTTATTTCCGTTCCCATCTCGTTATAACCATAAATCCTATCCCTGGGTTTCTCTTGACAACGCTGAAGGTATGTGCTTTCTAGCATTTCACTAGTAAGCATGTGTCCCATTGTACCAGTATTTTACAGACTTTCACTTGTATATTTGTTGTTCCCACAGTTGCATACTGTTTTGTCGTCAGAACTGCACGGTCCCTAGAGCATAATATCTACGTACACATTATCTTCGGAAGAGAACGTTTTTTCATCGTAGTGGCTTCTAGCATCTTAGGTACATGTTTTCTCATCTATTCAGCTATTTTTGCACTCTCTATCAGGAACGTTGTGTTTATAGCTATTGTCTTTTATCTCACTCACCTAGAGGCCTTGTCTCCGGGATACATCGTACAGTCTATTTTCGGTGCAGTTTTTTCAAATCTAATAATAGGATTCCACTTCAGTCATCACGCATTTTAGCAATAAGCTATGTGCGCAGTGCGATAGTGGTATGAGTTCTTGCACATACATAAACAGAAAATATGAGCAGGATGTTTCTTCTATCTTTGTTTCCCAACAATGTTGGCAGTCTAATGGTTTCCATCTTTTTTGGTGATAATTCCACAGTGTACTTCATATAGTAACTAACTGAGTCTTAGAAATTTCTGCTTTTAAACTGGTTTTTCAGGTATAATCGGACATATAGTGAATATAAATCCCCACCTTACATACTTTGGCTATGCGGCTAATTGAGTCTTAGAAATTTCTGCTCTTAAACTGGTTTTTTGAGTATAATTGGACATACAGTGAATATAAATCCCCATCTTACTTACTCTAGCTATGCCGCCCTTTTTTAAACAATTTCTTTTTTGTGACATGACTGAAATATGGTCTTTCAATAATATATTAGCCGCTTATCATACATTACAAATCATAATTCCTGTGTCTCCTTTTACCAATGTTAGAAGGATTATACAACAAGATTTTGCGATTATAACAGTCCTCTCAGTCGCTCTGGACTAGTTGATAATGGCGGCCATATTCGGAGCGTGCGAGTAACTCGATTGAACACGATTATACATAAATCAGAGAGACGCACTATGTTCCTAAATTACCAAAATAAACTGTAAAAAAATAAAAAAACGGATCCTGCGCTTTCCATAAAATATGTAATAATGACTTTCTTTTGGTCGTATTGACTAATTCTCAATAGCGACTACTTTTTGAATGTATAAACATATTGCTGGTAGCGCGATAAAACTCAAATTCGAGAGTCTTATAAGGTTTGGGAATAATGGGTTCGGCGCTTTTCTAAAAAATGAGAACTAATGATATACTCTGCATCTTACAATAAAACGTGACTAGCTTAAGATGTCTGCGACGACTAATACTAATATGGTCCTCGGACTGGTGTGATCAATCCAAAATGGAACTGTATAAAAGGATTTATAGTCTTGCTTTTTAACGATAAAAAAAATGACGTTTTTTGGCCTAAAACTATCATAAATACATATTATCTTACTAGCAACTTTATATTACCGGTTCATTTACTATTTGTTTGTATAGATTATGCCTAAAAATCTAACTTTCGGGTCGATTTTGACTAGGCAAAGATGGCGGCCTTGATCGTACTGATTTATATGTAATCAGCGGTCGCCCGCTTTTCTTGTTACCAATTACTTTTGATAATTGGTAATTAACAACTACTCCTTAGGGTATATATAGCCTGCCCGAAACACACTCTAAACACACCAGACGACCGCATGTATCACGAGACGCCGGTACCATATATATGGTGAGTTATCCTTCGAAATGCGAATTTGAAATGCGCTTTAGATAAGTCCGTCTTTAGTTCACTAATATGATTTGATTTGATTGATTTGATTTTGGGTTTTGTAAAGCGCTCAGCTACCCTTAGGCATCCCGGCGCATCCCGGCGCTTCCTTTAATGTTTCCCCCTTTTTGTCCAGAACCTTGAGGCTTTAATTTGGTGTTTTACTGTGCTCCGTTATCGTTGAATAGCACTATATGCATTTCACATTGGACTTGCCATGCGTCCAAAACTCAAAGATGGCGGCTATTTTAGCTCTCTCTCTATTAATTCATGATCGTATTATGATCAAATAATTTATCGCGCAGAATTCATGGATACATGTTTGAACGAGTCATTTTCATTCAAAGGGTTTTCACATGATTAGTAAAATAAGGAGGTGACAAGTTAGAAAATATTTGAACTCACATAGAAAGCTGTTTAACATTTGCAACATGTAATTAATCCTTTAGCTAATAATACTTGATAGACAGTATCCCAAAACTACAAGTATTTTATTTTAATTTTCTACAATAATAGATGCATCCGTATATGTACTAGACAGCTTCTAGCTCTATTATAATATCCAAAAATCCCTCTTGCAGGCCTTTCCTTCATCCTTTTTTGATTGGAAATAACGGACTATTGGCACATCTTGAACACATAATCTGTTTCCTCTACACTTGAAGTAAGTGTTTGTTATAGGTCCTTGGACCACTGATATCGCCTTAACTTTGCGCTATAATAAGTGTCCTAAATAGAAGGGTTTCACTGTCTTTGCTTATTGGAAATATAATTTTGCAATGGCCACAGTAGATTAGGAATCCAAACTAGAAAATGATTTTTCTCTTATAATCAAATGCCATGTGAAGAGCTTGGAAGGAATAGAGGGTTATTAGACTGTACAAGATTTTATATGTTTATGTATGTATTATTGAAATTCGGACATATTTGTTTGTAGAATCATTACTGAAAATACAAGTCTTAAGACCAACTGGAAGCTGTGCCATAAAGATACATTTGAATCAAGGTATTTTAACCTTTCACATTATGAAAAAATTTGTATAATGAATATAGCTCCCGATCAAATTAGCTAAGATTTTTCTAAATATATCTTTTATAAAAAACTCTCTTTTTACATTTTTTCACCTTCATAAATCTAGGTGACAAGCAAATATAAATCTGATTTTTACTCTGTTATTCAAATATATTAAGAGATATGGGTGATTTTCTGCCTCTAGGCATGTTCTCCCTGGAAGAAAAAGAGATGAAACCAAAGTCTGTTTCTGAATAATGTCTACCATAGAATGTCTGGTTCTTTGTAAACTTTACCTTCTGTTAAATTGTATGGTCTACTCGTTTGTGAACAAACTTCTATATCATGTACATATGTTTATATATATTTTTTGTATCTTTTTAAATGTAGCCCTGAAGAAGTCCGGTTTTCGGACGAAACACGATGGCTATTGGTTTTTATCTACAATTTTGAATAAAAGGATTGAATAAAGAAGAAACTTGACTTTGGACTTTCTTGGGAGAACATTTGGATTTCCTTTATGAACATATGCATACTAAGCATTAATATTGTGTTCACTAACTGTTCAGGTGTGCAGGGTCAACTTGTGCTACTTCATATAGTATGTTATTAATCACATGTTTTTATATGTAACCATAATCCTCAGAGCCATATATCAACTGATGTGGATTTTTCCATTGTATTTGTGCTTAGAGGGAATTTAGCCTGAGTTACATCATTCATTTTGTGGATTATTCAGATTTTGTCGTTTGATGTTTATGGACTATAAGAAGTGTATGACAAATAAGCATCCCAGGATGCTTCATTTAGGCCAAGATATGACAGTATCTGTGTTATGCAATTGTGGATTATTCAGATTTTGTCTTTTGACGTTCATGGACTATAAGAAGTGTACGATAAATAAGCATCCCCAGATGCTTCATTCAGGGCAAGATATGATAGCATCTGTGTTATGCAATTCTACATATGTTTTTTACTGTTTAGCAGTTGATCAGGCAACACGCGTCGTTCCAGAAGCAAATTTAATCTCGTAGATAGCAGCATTGCCAGAATTTTGGTATCGCTGTTGAGAAGCGACAGAGGCCGGTAAAGTCACAAAGGTCAGGGGGCTTACCGGGTTTAAGCAAAGACATAATTTGAGCTTCTCTCATGGTCGCGGGCAGGGATCCCTCCTCTACGGCCTCATAAAATACAGCTTTCAATATGGGCGCTAAAGTGGATACATAGGTCTTATAAAAGTCTATGGGAATCCCATCAGATCCCGGGCCCTCCCTGACCTCATGGTCATTATTGCCTCAGTGATCTCGTCAACCTCTATGTCGTGGGCCAGGAATTTCCGTTGTGTGTAACCTAGTCACGCCAAGGCGACGTCCTCAAAATATTCCCTGAGGTTTAGTGAAGCCTGCCTCTGTGACGTATACAGCTTTTTAGAATACTCTGTCAGGGTAGTCATTTGGGAGTTCTATGTGGTGTTCCTTGCTCATCCTGCAGTTCAGCAACATAGTTATGAAATCTAGGGGGTCTCACCGCTCCAGTAAGCGCCTTCCCAGGTCTATCTCCTTCGCCATACACTCAGGCCACTTAGTGTTTCCCCTGGAATTTACACTCCCTCTCAGCAACTTCCGTGTACTCCGTCATTTTCCCTCGCAGGTTAGCCTTTAGCCCTCCCGTTTCATCCCCTCCAGCTATAGCCCGCTCCAGCTCCTTTAACGGGCCCTCTAGCTTGTTTAAGTCACGGCAGAGGTCTTTCAATATGCCCCCTCCCTTGGAGATGCACCAACCCCGCACGGTCACTTTAAACGCCTCCCACACCGTTGTTAAGCTAGCCACGGAGTCCATATTTCTGGGAAAATAATTCAGTAATCTCCTTCTCCATCTCTGCCCTAAAGACAGCGTCCTGCAGGTGTAGGGGGTTCAGTCTCCAGGTTAGATAGGGGGTTAGATCTATTGGGGGCCTCACGGTCACTAACAAAGGGGAATGATCGGAAAATGTTCTAGCCATATGTATCGCTTTACCATCCCAGTGTGCCATGCCCCTCGTTATGAACACATAGTCTAGCCTGGCCCAGGTTCCGTGTACCGCTGAATGGTGTGTCCCCTCCATCCGTGCAGGGTGCATGTAGCGCCTTGTATCCAGCAAGTTATCAGAAGTTACAATGTCCTGTAAGGTGCTCTGGGTGTTAGTGTAATGTACCGCCGTAGTATGGGATCAGTCCATTCAGAGGTTTATCCGCGGAGTTGAATTCTCCTCCCCAGATAACATAACTAGGACCAATCGTGTGTATCTTACCCCGCAGCATGAGCAAATGGTGTCCATTGCGGCGATACTGCCAAGAATAGCTTTGTGTTTAAGTTCTTGGTGTCAGCCTGGGTCCGACAGCGGTGAGTGGCCTCCTCCCTGGATGCCGACCGCCGGTCGCGCTTGAGGAACTCCTCCGCCTGCTGTGGTGAGCTGAAGAGATGCGACTTCCCTCGATGATGGACTCTCGACCTCGCTGGATATAACATAGCGTACTGGATACCTTGAGATGGTAGAATTTTCTTCAAGGCTAGGAATTTGCGACGGGCATCTTGCACCGTTTCGGTGAAGTCGGGATAAAAGGATAAAGTGGCATTCTCGTACCGTACTTCGCCTTTCTCGCGTGCCATGCGTAGAACAGTGTCTCTATCGCAATAGTTAAGGAATCGCATGATTACCGGTCGTGGTGGTGCTCCGGGGGGGGACGGGGGGGGGCGTGCTGCCAATGATCTATGGGCCCTTTAAATGACCATGTGTGCGGAAAAGGAGTCTTTACCAAATAAATCAATTAGCAGCCATTCTAAGAATTCTTCCAGCTTCCCAGTGGTGGTAGTTTCCACTAGGTCTAACATCTGCATGTTATTTCTTCGGGAGCGGGCCTCCAACTCCTCGTTCTTGTCAGCAATGACCTTTATCAATTTGTCCATCTGTAGCATGTGTTGTTTGCTGGCCCCTGCTCCATCTTCCAAGTCAGACACCCTGTGTTCCCTGTGTTCCGCCTCTTTAAGCCTTTCATCGTGTTTATTCAGTTTCGCTACCACGGCCTCGAGTCTATTGTTCAGGGCGTCCATTTTAGAGTCAATGGAGGTGAGGCTCTGCTGCATCCCCACAAACAGTGCCTTCCATCCCTCATCCCTGGACTCCGGGGGTCATCTCCTTCGCGCTCCTTGGAGCTGGAGCCAGATGTTATGCGCGCGTCACATGTTAGCTTCACCTGCTTAGGTTCCGTCCTGCCCATGACTGCTTGTTGCGACCGGCCTACGTGTAGTCAATGTCCGCATCGCAGGGCGGCCGACAGGACGCCTATTGCTGCTCTCACCACAGGCCTCCTGCTCCAGTGCGGCCTCTCAGGTCACTCTGCAACTCCCCCTGGCAGTTCGGGTCTGGAACTAGGCGGCAGCCCTAGATGGAGACGACAGATGGGCAAGCGTGGGTTCATCCAGGGATGATATTATGTCAGGGCAGAGGGAGACGGGTAGATCACAGTTTCCGAGGCAGTCTGTCTCTATGCCCTCGTCCACCAGAGTGAACACGTGTCCACCGCTCACTCAAAATGGCGGCGCATGGCTCCTTCCCAGCGCAGGATACCGCCGGTTTCTAGTTTAGGTTAAGCACATGATCTTCCTTTCTCAAGCCCCGAAGCAGGTCTAAAACAGTGATTAGTGTCCCTTCCAATGTCTCCGGCAACTCCTACCTCTCTACGACGCAGTTACCGGGTCACAGGCTCCTCCATTGGCCTCTCCCAGCTGTATGGTCAGGCGTAGGCATCTCCGCACCCGTCCTTCAAGGTAGTATTAGTTCCTTCCGTATTCCTGCCCACGGGATCTCAGCGCCAGTCTCTTCCCCCCCACCCCCCACCGGCGCGCAGCACCGATGTTCGGTCTCCCAATGCGGCACCAGATCAGGCGCAGCCCCGGTCTCGCGTGATTCTCTTGCCCGGCCAGGCTTTCCAGGTCGTCTCACCCCGCTCCGCCAGCAGATTCCAGAGCTCCTAGCCGCGGCTACAAATTGTCCACAACCTCCAAAGTCGGGTTGCTTAGGCAGCACTCCTTCCTCTACCTTATGGCGATGTTTAGGGGTCTAGCACAGAAGAAGGATGGGGGTTATGTTGATTAATCCGCCCGGATCGGCAGGAGCCTCACGTCAGCACGGCCATTACGGTCCAGCGCCACCTAGCCATGGTAGTAGGACTCTGTGTGTTGTGTGAGTCTTAGTACAGGGGCAGTGGTATCCATTTGGATTAGCATAAAACAAGATTGCGGTTGAGGACAACTTTACCCAGACAGTGGAAGTGTATTACCTGCATTCATTTGGCTAGTGGTTGCAGGCACAGACGCATAATGGGGGCAAAGTTACCTTTGGAAAGTTCATGAGGTCCTTGATAGCAAAGTACTGCTGGTTAGTTCCTATTGAGTGCTGCCATGTTCTAGGGGTGAAGGGTGGGACTGCAGGTTTTCTTGTTCAAGATTAAAAGGTTTCTCTGCAAGGCCTGCCCTTATGTAGGTCTCTGATTACTGCTTCAGTGAGGGATATGACAGCTTAGGTAAAACTCGCACATCATTTGTGTTTATGTTGGGAGTACTCCTGCTTGGTGTCTGCCTCTACCTGTTGTGGGACCTATCACTTTTGAAAAAGGCTGGATCAACTGAGTAGCCTGGAATTGGCATGTGAAAGAGACAAACAATTCAAATCCCCTAACTAAAAAATGTGTATAAAAGTTTCAGCCCAAAGTTGTTTTTGACCAATTGTAGAAAAATGGTAGGGCTGACGGCCTGTTTCAAGATTGCCCGGCGTTAACCGCCTCTATACCACTCTGGTTACCAAACAAAGAGACAGGCGCTGGAGACTGGAAGGCAGGAAACAGGAGTTTTTATTCCGACGGAGCAGAACACATCAGATCAGACAACAAGGTATCGTCTCGAGGTGCTCTAACAGCCTCTCTGAGGCCTGGCCTCTTATAAACTGGTTTATGGCATGTGACCACTCTTTATTACAATAAAGACATTGTGAAGAAAGGAAAAAGACATCCCCGTAATCCTCGTGTCAGACCCACCCCCACATGCATCCACAATAGAGGTCCTCAACCTGCTGATAAGAGGAGGGGGCTATCATGCAGCTGAGTGTTCTGCCGATTCTTAGGATGTGTGCGCCTGATCGTATCCCAGGGGGTGGGGAGGCCATGATCAATAGTGGGCCCTTTGAAGAGGAGCGACATCCATACAATAGGGGGCAGTAAACTGTATCTCCCGGCTAGGCGATGGCCTCGGACCTGTGTTGACAATCGGACTCGGGGGAAGGGGTCATCAAAGGAGAGGTATTCATGCCGCGTGGACAATCAAGCGCGGAGGGGGAGTTTACCAACAGAGGGGTATTCATGAAAGGAAAGGAGGTGTTGGTCAGGCGCGAGCGTGACTCCCAAGGACAGAGTCATGCGAACTTGTGCATGTGAGGGAGGGGGCAGCCAGGGTGCGTGGAGGACGCTCGCAGGGTCAGGGGAGCGTGCTGGTGATCGATCGTGAACAGGGAGACCATGGTACCCAAAATGGCTGCCGTGCAGGTTATACGTGGGTGACAAGCTGGCGCAGATGATGTTCAGTTCGTAAACTTAAATTTCCACAGTCCTCCCTTTTAACTCGTCTCGCCAACTTGTCAGTTCGGATTTATCCCCATAAGGCCACGTATTTCTACCTCATAGAGGGGACTCATGCGCTCATTTCTGAAGTCCAAAGTCTTTGGGCACACACAGTTAGAAACAAGTGCGCACAAGGATGGCAGGCATTGAATACTTAAGCAACACACACATAGTATCACAATCGGTATCAATAAAAAGGTAAACAACCTCCAACCCTAGTCCTTCAAAGTGTCCCAGAACCAGCTCCCAAGCGACCATCCTTCTTGTTCTTGGTGAACCTCCGAGGAAAGTCTGTGGAGGTGTTCAATTGCTTTGTAGACTGAGGGCGAGTTATCTGGCACGTAGGTGCAACAGCTAGATCCGATGATGCGGCATGCTCCTCCTCGATCGGCTAGAACCACATCTAGAACAAGGCGGTTTTGAAGGGCCACAAGGCGGACCGCCTGAAGCTCCGCCGTGTTGTTAGCGAGGATGCCAGCCGTGATGTTGATCGTTGTTTCTACTGCCTGGGTCAGGTGTCGGATAGCGCGGCTGTTTGCCATTGGGCCCCACAGAGGAACAAGTCCCTTTGCTGCATCCAGGAACTGTGCTCCAGTGGAGTCGGCTTGTTCAATGTCATTTGCGCGCCTCTGCCGGTGATGGTTAGCAGGGGCGATATACGTGGGAGGGAGAACAAAGGCGATGTAGCAGGTACCCTTCCAACCTTTCGGGAGCCAGGTGTAAGCTTTGGTGCTACAAACAAAGTACATATTTGGGGAAGCAACAAAGGAAGGAGGATCAACTGAGTCCAATGTTCTGGTGATGCGGCAAGAACTGTGGCCCACCAGCTGCGTTCCCCGTCCTTCGAGGCACACAAGACCTGTGACATTGATAACGGACAGGGCCACAGTCAGAGTGGCGGCAGTCTGTTTCTGCAGATTAGAGAAGGTGGGTCTAGCCGGATTGTGGAGCCCTTGCACTTCAACACGTTCTTTGGCTGGGTTGTTCTTAAGGAAGGTGGCACCCGAGGGCACAGGACACAGGGGAGCAGAGGTCCTTCCGGTTCTGTTCAGCCAAAACCCAGAGTAGAAGTGCGACACTGTCTGGCTGGAAGTGGCGTTATCCTTCTGGCTCTCTTGCATGAGGATCAACCAGGCGAGGCAGGAGCCGTGAACTGAGAAAGGAGAAGGGATGAAAGGGATTGAGTGTCCAGTGGCGTGCGGGAGCAACCCGCAGATCCAGCAGTTCGTGGCATTTGCAGCAAGGTTGTGTTGGTGCAACAGTTGAACGAAGGAATTGTTCCAGAACTCCCTGCGCCTTTCTCGGAGCTGAGGTGACAGGGAGATTAGGTGATGCTCTCTCGTAGGGGTTGGCTGAGCAGTGGGCAGCAATACCTGACGAGCGGGTGCGCTTTCCTCCAGGATCCAGAAGGAGGTCATGAGGAGGAGGCAAAAGAGGAAGACAACGAAGAAGGCGATTGTCTTTGATTTGTGCAGATTGTCAGTCTTTGGGTTCCTGTAGCGGGTATTTCCTGTTGCTTTCATCATCTTCTTATCTGGCGCTTCCATCATCTTCTTATCTGGCGCTTCCATCATCTTCAAGGTGCTCGGTAGTGGGCAGAACCACAGACTTCGTTTAGCTTCTTTCCCGGTAACCCTTGGTTGTGTTTAGGTCACCGTTCTGAGATTTAACTTAGTCCGTGGCCTACTTAGCCGAAGCTCCCTCCTTTCGACGCAGGAAATACCCTTCTCTGGATGGCACAGTGGGATCAGGGAATTTCGCAAGTTCAAGTGCCTCGGTATCGGGATAGCAGTCCAGTGCTGGCCGGTCTTTGTTCAGGAGCTCTTCTTGGGTATTGACGTTTTCTGTCGTGGCCAGGGTCGGGGAGACCTTCCTGCAGTGGTGTGCGTGCAGCCAGTGCCGCTTCCCCTCCACTCGAAGCGCCGTCCGGGTGGTGATCAGCACTTGCCAGGGGCCCGTCCACCGGGGTTCCAGACTCTTGGCCCGTTGAAAGTTTCGGACTAGCACATAGTCCCCCGGTTGGATGTTGTGGCCTGAGCCCCTGGAAGCATCGGGGATGGCCTGCTGCACCTGTTGATGAATTACAGACAACGTTTTAGTCAACTTGCACAAATAATCAGACAGTAGGACGTCCGGGACGTCATGAATGGAGGTCGGTTTGGGGGCAGTCCAGAGGTTCATCGGTCGCCTGAATACAACCTCGTAGGGGGTCAAATGGTGTTTGGTGGGAGTGGAGCGCATCGACAGCAAAGCCAGTGGGAGGGCATCTGGCCACTTAAGTCCGGTGGTGGCCACTATTTTTGACAATTTCAACTTCAATGTGGCATTATGTCGCTCCACCAGACCGGCGGATTGGGGGTGGAAGACCGCATAAAACCTTTGCTTCACCCCCAACCCTTTTAAGATTAGTTAGATAACCTCAGCTATGAAGCGGGGGCCATTGTCGCTCCATAAAATTCGACAAAGGCCATAGCGAGGGAAAAACTCTTTCAGTAGTACTTTGGCAGTAGTCATGGCAGTGTTGTCATGGGTTGGATAGGCCTCTACCCATTTGCTGAAGGCACATACAATGACTAGTACATACTTAAAGCCTTGGCATCTCTCTAGCTGGATGTAATCCATCTGGAGGACCTCAAAGGGGTGATCGGGGATCCCAAACCCTCCCCGGGGCACCACAGTTCCTTTCCCGGGGTTGTGTTGCAAACAGATAAGGCACTGCTGGACCAGGCGTTTGGCTGAGTCGGGGATTTTGTCGTTGTACCAGACATTGGAAATGAGTTCGATCATGGGTGCAGATCCTATGTGTGCAGGGGAATGTGCCATAGTCAGTATCGGGATCAGGTATGAGTCAGGCAGCAGCCATCTGTTTGCGTCTTTTGTCCGCCAGCAGCCCCCATCGTCCTTCAAACCCACCCGTGCCCACTCGGTCAGTTCGTGAGGGGTGCTGGCCGACTGGATGTCTCTAATCATTTCCCTAGCATCAGTCCATTTCTCTGCTTCTGACCTGGTCACATATATGCGTGTCACCGTCATATTCTCAGCTGTGGTTCGTGCAGTGATGCCGGCCAGTGCGTTCCCTTGTCCGACTAAGTCTGTCACCTTCTTGTGTGCCTGGCATTTGATCACTGCTAATCGTTTGGGGAGGAGAACTGCTTCAATCAAAGCAGAAACCAGATCTCCGTGAAGGATGGGGGTGCCGTGGGACGTCAGGAATCCCCTTTCCCTCCACAGGAGCCCAAAATGGTGAACCATCCCGAAGGCATACTGGCTGTCTGTATATACGTTCGCGGTGGTTCCTATGGCTATGATGCATGCTCGTGTGAGGGCTATCAGCTCCGCTGCCTGTGCAGATCGTTGTGTGATGCAGGCTGTCTCAACTACTGTTCGGGCTGTCGTTACTGCATAGGCAGCTGAAGTGGTGCCATCTGGGAGTTTGATGCATGAGCCGTCTACCCATAGCTCTCCATCAGGGTCTGTAAAAGCAGTGTCTCGGAGGTCAACTCTACTCCTAGTTTGTTCGTCCGTGAGGGTTACACAGTCGTGTATGGGAGGCACGTCGGGGTCATTTTCAGGCAGGGGCAACAGTGTGGCAGGATTCAAAGTCGTGCATCTCTTTAGTGTGATGTGGGGTGCAAGTAGCGTCAATTCGTACCCTGTCAGTCGTGCGCTAGTCAGGTGTTGAGTCTTGGTTTGGTTCAAAAGGGTGTCGACCGCATGGGGTACTAACACGGTGAGGGAGTTCGAAAGTACAATTCCCTCGCTCTGACGGATAGAGACAGCAGCGGCAGCTACTGCTCGAAGGCAGGCAGGCAAAGCTCTGGCTACAGGGTCAAGAGTGGCAGAGAAGTAGGCACAAGGGCGCTGCTTAGGACCGATAGACTGTGTTAGGACGGACAATGCACACCCCTCCCTTTCGTGGGTGAAGAGGGAAAAGGGCTTGGAGTAATCCGGTGTTCCCAGGACAGGGGCCGAGCAAAGGGCATCCCGTAGCTCCTTAAAGGATGCTTGACACTCAGGGGTCCAAGGAAGCGGGAAGGGGGCATCTTTGGCCAGCAAGGCAAGTAGAGGTTTTACAAGGAGGCTGAAATTTGGTAACCATTGTCTGCAAAAAGAGGTAAGGCCAACTAAAGAGCGGACTTGCTTTTGTGTTTTTGGGATGGGGTATCTAGGATGGTCTGGATTCGATCGGGCGTAAGTTTCCTCCCTTCTTTGGACAGGAGATGGCCTAGGTATGTCACTTGTGGCTGGCAGAACTGTAATTTCTTTTTGGAGACTTTGTGGCCATTTTCTGCGAGAAAGTGTAGGAGTTGGATAGTGGCTGTGATTGCAAGTGGGGTGGTGTCAGCCGCCAAAAGGATATCATCGACATATTGGATCAACACCACTCCTTCTGGTAGCTGGACGGCGTCCAGCTGTCTTTTGAGGGCCTGGCTGTAAATGCTGGGACTTTCAGTGTACCCCTGGGGAGCTCTACAAAATCGGTACGAGCAGGATTTTAGGGTGAAGCCGAAGAGATAACGGCTGTCTGGGTGGATGGGGATAGAGAAAAACGCATTTTTGAGATCAATAACAGTGAAGGTGGTGGCAGTGGACGGAATGAGGGTTAGAATGGTGGTGATGTCTGAGACTACGGGGTATTGGGGTACAACCACTTTGTTAATCTCTCGCAGGTCGATGATGAAGCGGTACGCTTTCTCATCTCCCTCGCCTTGCTTTTTAACAATGGGTAGGATAGGGCTGTTGCAGACATTGCTAACCACTTCTTCGACCACTCCTGCATCTACCAGAGACTGAATGATCGCTACCAGTGCCTTCTCGCCCTCGGGCGATATCCGATACTGTGGGAGTTTCGGGAGCATAGCGTCCTGTCTTACAGTTATATGAATGGGGTCAATCATCATTCGTCCCACATCAGAGTCATTTTTGGCCCATAGGTACGGGGGCAGGGTGTCGAGCAAGGACAGATCAGCGTCAGTTATGGAGCACATGTGTCGTGCAGGGCAGGATTTGGGCATGCCTGGGTTGTCGTACAGGATGACTCGGACTCCATCTGGGGAACACCTGATAGTAGCTCGAAAATGCTTCAGTAAATCAATGCCCATAATGGCATCAGGGGAGTTGGAGGAGAGCAAAAATGTTGTGTCAGTGGTGTTGCTTTCTAGGTCAAAGGTGACAGGCACGGACAGGGGGTTAGTGGAGGGCGTCCCATCGAAACCTATCGATGTAATGTGTGAGCCAGACAAGGGTGCCCTTGGAATCAGTCGTTTCGATAACACACTACGTGTCGCCCCAGTGTCTACCAAAAATGGAGACTCTGTACCCAGGACCTTAGCAGTGACATAAGGACCTTGCTGGTCAACACAGAGCTCGACTGGATCCCTCCCTTGCCCCTGGCAGTCCTATGCAAAATCGGGGGCATTCTCACGGTCGGATAGTTGTTACTGGTTCTGTCAGGGAAGGTCAAATGTGTTCGATCTCCCTGGCCTGTCATTGGTGGTGTCGTTTGTGTACCCTCGTCCTTGTCCCCTATTTCTCGGCCCACCCGCTACGTCCTTGGGGTCCCTATTTCTGTTCATCTCTAATAGAACCGGACACTGGGATTTCCAATGACCGAATCCTTTGCAGAAGGCACATTGGTCCTCGCTAATGTCTCTACGTCCAATGTGGGGTGTTGGGGTGTGGTCTTTGGGAGGCGGATTTCTAGGGGTGGTCGATTGGTAGTTCTCCCTGTGGGGTTCCCGTCCGACTGATATACCTTGTATCTGGGCTATCATCACCCTTTCTTTCAAATCTTTCTTCTTTTTCTCTGATGCCCTATCACTCTCATTCTTCTGGTGCTCGTAATACTGAGCCATCTGAAGGATAGCTGCGGGTTTGGAGGCCCCCCAACTACTCTCACTCGTCTGCAGCTTTTGGGAGATCTCTTGTGATAGACCCTTTACATAATTTTGCACAAACAGGTGTTGTCCGGTTGCGGTGGTCATGTCTTGGCCACTGTAGTCGGAGAACACTGTCTCGAATCGAGAGAAGTATTCCGATACATCTTACTGGGGTTTCTGACGACAGGCCGTGACTATCGACCAATCTACCTTTTTCTCTGGGATCAGTGTCTTTAACTTCTGAACTAATTTGTCTGGGAGTTCTAATATGTCCTTTACAGGTTTCCTTCCGGGCTCTCGCTGTCTATCTAGATCACTGAGTTGCTTCCAGGTATGTCCGAACAGATCCGTGTGGTCAGCCTTCCGGATTTGCTTCCACACGTCAGCTGGCAGGCATAACCCGAAAAACAAGTCAATGTCCGCTAAAGTCATTATCGTCGAACCCAAGGCTGTGCCTAATTCGGTATAGAATGCTGTCGGGTTCTTTCTTAAATCGGGCAGAGTTTGTCTAAAAGTTAAGATATCTTGTCGGTCCCATGGTTGGTAAACCCAATTGTACACAACCCTCCCTTTTGCATCTGCGTGGTTAATATCGTCGTTTGTTCCCTGACCACGTGGCAGAACCCAGTAAGGGGCCGCCTCTCTGATGGGCATCATAGTGTTGGCTACTTCTACTGAGGACTCAGTCGTTTCAGGGACTGTAACCTTGACTTCTGGTTTCTGTTCCGTGAGGTGGAGGAAGACCTCAAGCATTTGCATGAAGAGCTCCGTCGCCTCACGTTCAGTCCCATCTCCAACATCAATCTTTCTATACAGCGTTGTCAGTTTAGCAGGGCCCTTACTCTGATACCTATCCTCATATGCGTTCAGGGTGTGGTAGCTGAATCGTAAAATGAAATGCCGTCTGTGGCTGTCGGCATGCGAATTATACATGTTCATTGTGTATTCTTCGCTCTCCTTTCGTTCTACTAGTGTCTTTGCTATTTTGTCAATCCCATCCCGCTCATCTTTGCTCAACCTATTTGGTCTGGCTGGTGGTTGCTTGCTAGCCTCGGGGTCATCTGGCGGTGCTGCTAATGTGGCTGGTGCGGAGGCCGTGAGGGCTGGTGCACTAGCGCTAAGATCGCTCTCGTTCGCACTCAGGGCTTGCAGGTGTTGTTGGCAGGGGGCATATGGAGGGGGCATGTAGATGATTGGGGGACCTAGCAGTAACTCATTGTTCGCCCGTTGTTTGGAGGGCAATTCAGGGTAGAGCGTAGAGGGGGTCCTAACAGGACATTGACCTGTCGACCCTGATTCTTGTTTTTGTGTAGCTTCCTTTCTTTCTTTTATTTCTTCTTCTAGTTGCTTAGCGGCTAGGTGGGCTGCCTTTCGTAATTCTTTCCCTATTTTTGCTTCTTCTCTTTTTCTTCGTTGTTCCGTTTCTTTGCGCCACATGCCGATACTATCGAGCATAGTGGGCGTAGTCTTATTTTTCTGGAGCGCTATTTCTAATGTTTTTATTTTATGATCATCAAAGGAACCTATCAGTGGCCACTGACTTTCAGGGTTTCAGGGGCGACCAATGCCCGCTGACATGTAGGTCTTGCATCACTGCTCCCCAACCCTCCAATGATGCGTCCGTTGTCACTACATGCGGGGACAGGTCGCTTACGAAGGATGGACCTTGGGACAAGTTGTTTTGATCTGTCCACCACAAGGTCGCGTCTTTCATCCTCGGAGTGACCGTCACTATGTCCTCGAATGAACCATGGACCTGTTGCCACTGGTTGTCCAGTTCTTCCTGCAGAGGACGCATTCTGAGTCTGCAATGGGGAATCAGTGGAATGCACGATGAAATCACCCCCAGTAGGGATTTGTATTGGCGTACAGAAAGATACCTTCTTGCCCGTAAGTCCCGAGCCAAGGTCTGTAATTTTTCCCTTCTTTCCTGAGTAGGGAAGGCTCTTGAGAGGTTTGAATCCAAGAGGGCCCCCAGGAAGCGAGCCTTTCTTGACGGGACCAGAGAGGACTTCTCGTTGTTTAGAGTGAGGCCTAGATTCTGGAACAGATTCGTACAAGCTTGAACAGCCTCTAGCGCTGCCTCCCTGGACGGAGCTATCAGCAACCAGTGGTGCAGGTAGGGGAAGACTTGGAACTGGTTCCTTCGCGGGAAAGCTGCTACTGGCGCCAGCACCTTTGTAAAAATTTTCTGGGCTGAGCGGAGTCCAAAGGGTAAAACCCTGAATTGAAAATGGCTCTTTGCTACGGTGAATCGCAGAGACCTTCTGTGTGCTGGGTGAATCGGAACATGGAAATACGCATCCTCGAGATCGAGCGTGGCCATGAAATCTCCCGGATTGATGAGTTTCAAGATGTCCTGGAGAGAGACCATCCGGAAAGAAAGGGTGATGATATAGGTGTTTAGCTCCCTGAGGTCTAAAATGGGGCGCCATTTTTCTTGCGTATTTCGCACCAGGAAGAACCTGGACTAAAATCCCTGTCCCCTTTGGTTTGAGGGAACCGGCTCTATCGCTCCCTTCCAGAGCATTTATTGGACTTCGAGCCGCAGGTGTTTCGATGGAATGGCTGTCGGGCGCTTGGGTGGAGGGACTTGCGTGAATTCCAAAGTATGCCCTTTCCGAATGATGTTGAGCACCCATCGGTCCAATGTTATTTTGGACCAGTTCTGAAGGTATTTGGTGACCCTGCCTCCAACTGATGATTTCTTGAAGCAGGGTCCAGTAGGAAGAGCCAGGAGGCCGCTATTGGCGCTTGGACGAGTCCCGTGCTCGTCCAGCCTGTTTTCCCTTGTTGTAAGGTCTGGAGTAGTTCGTCGATTGGCCCTGACGCTGTTGATAGGGCTGCCGGTATTGTTGGGAACCTGAGCCTGCGGAGGAGTAGCGCTGTTGTGTGTAGGACCCTCTTTAGGTACCACCTCTGCCTCTGGCTCCTTTAAAGGGAGACTTACGGTATTGAAGGGTCCCTAAGGACCTGGCAGTCTACGTATCCTTCTTAATTTCTTGAAGGGTATCATCGATGACTTTCCCAAACAATGCCTCCCCATCAAAAGGCAGATCAAGGACCTTGTTCTGGATCTCAGGCCGGAACCAAGTTGCTTTGAGCCATCCTTGGCGGCGGAGGACTGCCGCCCCAGCTAGGGATCGAAACGAAGTGGTTGCAATATCCATTGCACAATCAATGATTTCCATTGAAGTCTCTTCTCCCTCCTGCAGGATCTTCTTTGCCTCAGATGTAGACTCCGGAGGCAGCTGGTCAATGTACGGGGCGATATCGCACCAAAGCTGGCGGTCATATCTCCCCAAGATCGCCAGAGCATTAGCGGCCCTTACTAGTAAACTCGCCATGGAAGAGAACCTCTTCCCCACATTGTCCAATCTCCGCCCTTCTTTGTCCGGTGGAGCTGTTAAGGGAGCAGAGGGGTTACGGGATTTTCTCTGTGCAGCCTGCGAGATTACAGAATCTGGTCTTGGATGACCAGTCAAGGCTGCAGGACCCCCATCAGGTGCCTTATATTTCTTGTCCAGACGCGGTGGCACAGGGATCACCGTCGCCGGGTTCTTCATGGCCTTAAGGCCCTCTTTCCACAAATGATTCACAATAGGGATGGACCTTGTCGATTTTCTAAAAGGCTCCTTGAAATCGTATAGAAAACAATCACTGGTAACCTTAGGCATGGCCAATTTGAATCTGCCCGCCGCTCTCTCCATCAACTGATGAAAACCCCCGATGTCTGCTGGCGGGAAATCCGCTGGTTCTGGGACTGGTGAAGCAGGATTCTCAATGACATATTCATCATAGTCAGTATTCGGAGCAGAGTCATGATCCGACTGCTGGTCCACATCCGAGGGATCTTCATGGACGTCTGGCAGCCCGGAAGAATTTTGTTAGAAGGATGTCTGAGGCTGAGGTGAAACTTGAGCCTGTAAAGATGGTGTTACTGGTGAGGGCGAAAATACTGCCGGTGTAGCTGATGCTGCCGGGACATGAAGTGGCCTATTCGCCCTAGACTTGTAGTCTTGCAACATGTTATGCAAATCTTGGAGAAATGAAGATGGGACCGTCACCATATCCTGGCCCGAATGATGTTGCGACTGGGCCGTCTGATGATAACCACTATCCTCTTGGACGTATTCACCCTCAGAGTCCGTCTGCTGGCGCTTGACCAGAAGTTGGGAGGGACTATTGGCATAACTGAAAGCGTCCTGGTCGTCATCCTCTGACTCTCCTTACTGCAATAGCATAGTTGGCAGAAGGGGGGAATACACTCCTCGGAGAAGTCATCTCCGGCGTGATTCTCGTCACAGAAATGGTAATCGTCGACGGTTGTACATGCGTCGACGAGGAAACTGTGGGCACACCAGCCGTCGTCATTGTCAGAGTGGTCGTCGACGAGACTGTCGTCGACGACACCACCGTTGACGTCGTCACCATCGTCGTCGGTGACACTGTAACTCTCGTCGTCGACGCCTTCGTCGTCGGCGTCATCTTCGTCGTCCGCGCCTTCTCCGTAGACGGTGACACACCTGCCGTCGACGGTACCTTCGTCGACGAAACTCTCGTCGACGCCACAGTCGACGATAACAATGTTGAATCCGATTTTTTCGTCGCCGGAACCTCTGTCGTCAACTTCTTCGTCATTGAGGATTTAGAGCTCCTCTCAGAAGATTGAGAAAAAGGTTTTTTTAAGGCTGTGGAAGTCTTCTCACCTTTTGAAGGCGTCACAGGACCAACTTTCTCCTTTTCACTTCTGTGAGATTTGCTGGGACCCTGGCTCTCAGACTCACGGGGGGTCTTTTTAGAGGCCTTAGAACAGAGGTATTCAAACTTTTGGATGCCGAGACCCCCCTGTCAACATTTTGAAACGTAAGGACCCCCTCCTGACAAAAATTTCTAAACGTCTAGGTTATGAGGATGGTGAGGACCAAATTATGCGACAGGCTTGACTAAATTGTGTGAGTAGAAAATGTAAATAATGTTCTGTGATGCTGCATATTTTGGGGTAGCATTGCTTTATTTAGAATTTTTTTAAACACAGTAATACGGAGGAAAGATTTCACCCCACCAGTACCAGTTTATAACCAAAATACAGCAATTAACATCAGAAAGATGTCTAGTCAACCTCTGTGAAGGGCCTCCCAATCCGCAGGAATACGCGCTGCCACATTAGAAGCTCACCTGGCCATGGCCGGGAGCAGCAAGGGTGCATTCAAACCGTGGCGGTCTTGTGCAGAGTTAAGCAGTTTACCCATGCCCCTTTCCTCTCACCCCCTTCCTTCCACTTCCTTCCATCCCTCTCTTCTCTCCTCTCCCGGCCCAGGATCCCTCTCTCACATTGCAGGCAGATGGTTATTAGCCCCAGGACACATTTTGGTAACAGTAGTGCACTACAATGTAAATAATAAGCAGAAGCAGGGTATCCACTAGACCCGAAATTCGGGGGGGTGGGGGCTTAACACGCCAGGGCTTGTCCAAGCACTGTTAGCATACGGCGCAACAGTCTTTCCACCTTCTCCATGAATTCCCTCACTACCACTCACCAACAATACACCTCATCTCTCTATAGCACCTGTCTGACAAACATTTCATTTTTTTATAGCGTGACTCATAGTTTACTCGCACTCAGTTCTGTGATGTGCATGGTACATCTTCTTTGTACCAGGCACTTTAACCTTCTGCACTGTGTGGATGACAAGAGTGCCCATGTGACTGCACGGTGAGTAATGCAACAGTGTGAGAGTAGGGTAAAAGGAGTGACTGCAGGGTGAGTGAGGTGACCATATGAATTTGGGTTCAGCGGTAAGTGCAGAGTGGGACAAATTAGTGCATGATTAGTGATGGCCTTGTTTGAGTTAGCTACAGATTGAGCAGTAAGGGGGGGACAGGTGAGTAAAGTGTCACATAAGTGCAGGGTAAGAAGTGTGCTCGTGTGACTGCAGGGTGAGGTACAGAGTGAACAATGCAAGCGAATTTTTAGTGCAGTGATCACTGTGAGAGCAGGGTGAGCGGGTGATTGGTGTGAGTGCATGGTGATTGGTGTGAATGCAGGGTGAGCGAGTGAATGATGTGAGTGCATGGCGATCAGTGTGAGTGCATTGTGATCAGTGTGAGTGTATTGTGATCGCTGGGAGTGCAGGGTGAACGTGATAGTGAAGGCGAGAATGGAAGTGAGTAGTCTAAAAGCAGGGTGCATTCCCAGAAACTTGAAGCGTAGGGTTTCAGATATAAGTTAAACTATTGCTATAATGGCATTAATCAGGGTTTGAGGGTGGAGAAAATAAAGAATGTGCTGATCCTGCAACAAACTTCCAGTCTAATGATTAGGGTTACCAGCTCATTATTTTGATGGCCCAGAAGTAAACAGTCACCTACAGCTGTATTTTTTTCACTTATCTGTGAATACTTAGAACAGCAAATATAAATAGAAAGCACTTTTAATTGTGTTCTAGGGATGCCTCAATGATCCATGACTAATAATTAAGTTTAAGTTTAAAATATTTATTGAGCGCAACATACACCTGAACGGTTTCTTGGCGCTAAAGTAGAAGACAGCCCACTGAGCGGGGACAGTCACTGAGACAGGGCTGGAGAATAAACGATAGACTAGGGAAGAGCCTGAGGGAATAAAAAGGTCTTCAAAGCTTTGCGGAAAGCGGAATAATCAGTGAGAGACCTAAGATAAAAAGGGAGAGAATTCCAAAACATGGGGGCAAGAATGGAAAATTTTGAGCCACCCTGTTTTTTTTTCCGGTAACGGGGCACATCTAGGAGAAGTTGGGCCGAGGAACGAAGGTCTCTGCCAGGGACATAAGCCTTGATGGCCGATGATATAAATAGGGGGGCCAGGCCAGTCCTGGCCTGGAACACCATGCAGCCTAGTTTAAACAGGGCACGCTCCCGCACCGGGAGCCAGTGAAGAGTTTTCAGGAGGGGGGAGGAGTGGTGGAATTTAGGGAGACCAAAGGCAAGACGAGCAGCCTGGTTTTGCACTAATTGCAATTTACGGAGGCTGTACTGAGGGATGCCATTATACAGAATGTTCCCGTAGTCCAGGCCGGACAGGACCAGTGCGGACATAATTAGCTTGAGTGCAGGGAAGGAAAAGAAACGGGAAATAGAGCGAATAGTGCGGAGAGTAAGAAAGCAAGAAGAAACCACAGAACCAATCTGGGAGTGCATAGTGAGTTGATTGTTGAGCTTAATACCAAGAGTCTTAACAGAGGAGACCGGAGTAGGAGGAGAACCAAAAGAGGGGGGCCAGAAAAGAGAATTCCAGGGACTGGAACAACCACCCGTCACCACAAGTTCCGTTTTATCGGGATTGAGTTTCAGGTGGTTGAGGTTCATCCAGTCCCTGATGAAAGATAAAGTAGATTGGAAATTAGAGATAGAGTCAGGAGTAGAAGAAAGATTAAAGATGAGCTGGAGGTCATCGGCATAATTAAATACCGAGACCTCCAGGTGCTGTAGAGAAAAGATGAGCGGAGCGATGTAAAGATTAAAGAGTAAAGGAGAGAGAGAAGAACCCTGAGGAACACCGCACTGGACCTGGCAGGGGGTAGCTGAAAACTCCCCAAGATGAACCGCCTGGGTCCGGTCCCTCAGAAAGGACGAGAGCCAGATGAGGGCTGATCCTCCTATGCCCGCCGCCTTGACACGGGAAAGCAAGATGGAATGATCCACCGTGTCAAAGGCGGCGGACAAATCGAGAAGGACCAGCGCCTGAGATCTACCGGCGTCCATACCCTCTCTGAGGGTGTCTGATACTGACACCACCACTGACTCAGTTGAGTGCCTTGGCCGAAATCCCGCCTGACAAGGGGCCAACCTCCCGTTCTTCTCGGCGAAGGCGCTGAGTGCAGATGTCACATGCCGCTCCAGCACCTTCGCCAAAAAAGGGAGAAGGGAGATGGGGCGATAGTTAGCCATCACAGAAGGGTCGGCTCCCGGCTTCTTCAAAATGGGAACGATGGAAGCGGCTTTTAGCGATGGGGTAACCACCCCTCGGGCTAGTGAATCGTTAAGAAAGCCCAGAGGGGGCGATGAGCAGACAGTGTAAATCTGCCGTAGAATATGAGCCGGGCATATATCAGATGGGGAACCGGACTTAATTTTAGGGAGAAGGGACAAAAAAAGATCTTCCGAAAGTGGAGGAAAGAAATTAAAAGTAGCTGAGGACAGGTGAAGGATGGGGTCAACAAAAGAGGGAGAAGGGGGAGGGATGTTGGATTTAATTGTCGTAATTTTATCAACAAAATAAAAATTCAATGAATCGCAAAGTTTCTGGGAGGGGGGGGGCTTCAGAGTGGTCCGGTCCGAGAACGCCAGATCAAATTAAATAGAATAAAGACAGAAAAGTCACATAACTAATTAATACATACTTTTTTATTTATAACTCAATTTAGTGTCAAGAGCAGGTCTCTGCAGGATCTTTAAACAACACATAGCAGGGATGTTTCTTTTGGCAACCCAACTTTATATTTCTTTTCATTAAATGCATTCTCACACTACAGCAGTAAGTGTAAAAATACAAATGTAAGGAATAGGCAGAGTGGGGGACCAGGGGGATCACATTTAATGAGTGTCTGCCGTCTTAAAAGCGATCATGATATAACTTAATTCCCAATGCAGGTGAGGCACTTTTCAGCTCTCAGATAACAGCGGTCGCCGCACAGCTGGGGTCAATGTGTGCCACTCATTTATTAACACTTTGCCCCCACGCATGCAGGCTGTGGATGGCTCCAATGCAGGATTCAATCAACAAGCATTAGTGGTACATAAACAGACTGTGATATCACTTCCTGAGTTTCCACTCATAGATCATGTGCACTTTTGTTTCACCCCAAACTCGATCTTCATTTAGAATGCAGAAATACATGCAGTCATTTCTTCTTTAAAAAACTATCCCCCGAAATCGCATTTCTTTGTCTGCTCCTAGCCATCCCCTCACCACCACTTCCTGCTGGTCAATTTAACTCCATCTCCCCTAAAGCATAGTTTAATGTGAGCGTGTTTAGCTTCGGCGCCTCGCTATGCCTTCCCCACCCATCACTGCTTGTAAGGTGGCTGTTCTGTGTTTAAAAAAAAGAAAGGCGCTGCTCTTCAATCGCTTCAGCAGGTCTTTAAAGATCATTAGCATATTTACATGCCTTTGTTAACTGATTACCAAAGCTTAGTTTTTTTATGGTTCCAGTACCCCCTGGGCCCTGGAACCATAAAAAAACTAACCTTTGGTAATCAGTTAACAAAGGCATGTAAATATGCTAATGGTCTTTAAAGACCTGTGAAAAACTCGGGATGGAGATAAGACTCCAGACACTGCCCAGCCGAGGCCCCAGGAGCGCAAGCTGCACTGCAGCAGCCCGGGCTGAGACACAGGATGGGGGAGGAGGGGGGCTGAAGCCCTGGAGGCCAGGGCAGACTGACTGTGAATGCGCGACCCCCTTTGCATAGCTCCACGGCCCCCCTGGGGGTCGCGCCCCACAGTTTGAAGACCCCTGCCTTAGAAGGTATTTCCATAGAAGGGGAAGGAGAACCCCTACCCCTCTTCTCTGACCTTCTTGATGAAGACATCGACGCTGCATCCTCACTGTCACTAGAGACAGTATCTTTTCTGGACTTCAGCTTCTGGAGCCATGTCAAGAGTCTACCCCCACGGTCCTGGAGGGTCTTGGTTGAGAAGGTGCGACAGATCTTACAGTCAGCAGCTTGGTGGTCAGGATAGAGGCAATAGATGCAGTCCTTGTGCCTATCCTCCACAAAAAGCCTTTTCTTGCCACAGGTGGAACAAGGCTTGAAAAGGGCTTTTTTCTTCTCCATTTCACTCATCCTGGAAGGTAGTCAATAATCCTGAAGAGAATCTAAAAGATTCTGAAGAAAATATCCAAAGTAAATCCTTAGAAAAGTAGAAGTTGAGCAGAGCTCACAGTAGACTCCCTAAGCACAACGTGCGGTAGAAAATCTGAGGCTCTGAGGTTCCTTCAGGAAGGTTCTAAGTGGTGAGGCACTTCTGATTGGCTGATGGCCAAAGTTTGGTCTCTTTTACACAAAGAGGGTGATATGCTACAAAAGGGAATGAGGCTTAGGCCTTTTTCCTTGTCTTTTGTACCTACAGCTATGGTATTTTTGTTACCGAGACTCCCATTCCGACGACGGGGAATTATACAAAGCATGGGAATCTATGTAAGTTCCAATACTGGGGTAATGAGAGGGTCTTTGGTCTCCCAACTGCAAGGGATTCTGACATCTGTAAATGAAGGTTGATCAATTACCCTTGTTAGAACCTGGCGGAGGAAAGAGTTCCAGACTAATGATAGGTAAGAAAATAACCACTGGCCAAGCTAATAGTGTCCTACAACAGTTCTCAGTTTTGTAATACTCCAGACATATACAGACATAGTTCATTAGAGAATTTGTGTCTTCGGTATGGAGGCCAATGGATGGGTTGGAAGATTGATCAAATGCTGTTTGAGGCAGAAGGTAAAAGGAAGATGAGCAGCAAATGGATAAGACTAAAGGGACAGTGACAACGGTGAATATTCAAGTTGGACAGTTGGTGCATGCAAAGAATCTTGCTTTCAACCATATCCTGTCCATTTTTAAATGCCTTGGGGTTATGGCATCAATAGTAACCTGGACCTTATTTAAAAAAATATTTGCATTTTACCTGGAGGCAATTAACTGCATACTAGCAAATCTTTAAATTATTTTATTTCCTTGGACGTGAAGGATGGGAAATGACACATTTTTCACAAGGGTTTGGCATCTCCCTAAAATACGTTTTAAGAGAGTAGTGGTTTAGAAGACTGCACAACTCAATCCAAACAGTATGGAGAGTTTATACCACTATTTTTTCGTTTACACACAAATATATATGGTGCTGTATGGGTACAATAGCACCCTACTACCATAGGTGCCTAAAACATGTTGGTTTTACCTTTCTGTGAACATGAGAGAACTTAGTAGCCAGGCACTCAAAAAAGGAGTCCAAATATAGTAAATTTGAGTTATATAGACTAGATTGTCTTAATCAATGTTGGTTAAAATGAAGGACAGGAATCACCAAGTTTGTTCCATAGCGTATATTCCACATAGAAACAGCCAACACGTGTTTCGTCACAATGAAGTGAC
Source organism: Lissotriton vulgaris (assembly GCF_964263255.1). Classification (NCBI taxonomy): domain Eukaryota; kingdom Metazoa; phylum Chordata; class Amphibia; order Caudata; family Salamandridae; genus Lissotriton; species Lissotriton vulgaris. The sequence continues at coordinate 132,805,419 of NC_141694.1, forward strand.
TTCTTCAGGGTTGAAAATAGTTGCAGTGAGGAAAGAAAGGGGACCATGCAGGGCCCCCTCGTGCCTCACACCTTGTGAATGCACACAGGGGGGCACAACATATGCACCATGTGCATTTACAGAAGTTCCAGCCTGGCATGGACTTTTCAGTCCTTGCCTTGCTGAAACTTCCTTTGACAGGCAGGAATCAATGGAATCCAGACTTATCAGGTTGATATTCTAATATTCTCTGAAACAATTAGTGAACACAAAATTCTGACTAAAGTACTGTACATTTTCAGAGATATTGGAATCACATTAAGACGTAAAAAAGGTCAGTTCTTAACCAGAGTTGGTTACTTGGGTCATCATATCACTGCCTCGGGCATCAAACCAAAGTTTTTAAACATGCAAGCTAGTTCTGAAATCACACCCCCTAAAGACAAAGTTGCTGTTAGCATTGTTTTTGGTTATGAGTGAACATTCCACAACATTTATTGGTGGTTATGCCCAAGTCGTTCAACCATTACACAATTATTTAAAAAATAGTGACAATTGAATGGGATACAGCGCCAAACAAGTTTCTGCACCTGCCCTTTCAGCCTATACACACGTTTTATTACAGTGGATGCCAGCCAATATGCTTCAGGGACAATTTTGTCTCAGTGGGTGTGCCATACAGAAAACACAGTAGCATTTGCTTCTAGATGTTGAAACAGGCTGAAGTTCCCTACAATAATAATCCACATTTGTAAAGCGCGAACAATCACCTGTAAGGGTCTCTAGGCGCAGAGGGCCGTCTGGAAGATTAAGCAAGCTATTGCCCAGAGTAACATGGTGCTGGGCTAATTTGCCGCCGGGGATCGAACCGTGATCCCCAGATTCCAGCATCAGTCGCCCTGGCTGCGGCGCCACACCTCTCCCACAACACAATAGAGAGGCTCTTGCTTGTTCTTGGGCAGTGGAAAAGCTAAAAACATTTCCATGGGGTATAGATTTGGAGATATTCACCAACCATAAAGCACTTGCTGAATGGTAATGGTTCTGGCAAAGCTTCAGCAAGACTTGTTAGACTTTTGTCTTGTTTACAAGAATTTAACTTCAACCTTAAATACATTTCTCCAGGGCGAAATGTTAGAGCGTATTGTCTTTTGAGAATGCCATTACAACGCCCTGCAAAGATGAGGATTTTGATGAAGCGGAATGTGTGGTACCACAGTGGAAGCTGTGTTAGATTCCATTGACATATTACTGTATAAAGAGTGATTCTATGTCAGGAGCAGAGGCTTTTGATTAGGCTGTCACTTTCTCAGTTTATTGTAATCCAGCAGCCTTTCAAAGGATCATAATTTACATATAAAATCACATTTCCCATGAACACAGGGAAAATGAAAACAGAAAATGTCCCAAACAGCATCAGCCAATCCCATGCCAGGACGCCTCATATTTTCCTCTGTGGGCGCTCCATCATCCTCTTTCTTCGCTGCTCCAGCAGCATACAGATAAGTGTTCTTTTGTCTACATTACTTCTGACGGATTTAGGTTATAAAACTTGGTTATTGTGGCTTACGCGGCAATTGTTGCTTGAACGCTTTCTTCAATTCTTTCAGATTGCTGCAATAGCTTTTGTTTCACTGCAGGAGTGCATCTCCGCTCCTTCGCAGTAACGGCATTATCACTGAGGCTCTGTGCGCAGTGCGGCCTGCTGCCGCTAGGGTAGCTTGTGCTCCTCAGGGAGCTTTACCCCCTGGCGGGCGCGAGTCGTCTAGTTCCGCTTTAACAGTTCTAGCGGTTCAGATGAACTTGCGCAACCGCAGGGGAAGAGCGTTTGCCAGTGTCTTAAGCATTTGGGGCTAATTTAAAGGTAAAGAACCCCCTGCCTGGAGCCTGAACACCCACGTGGCGGGTAAGATTTTACTGGCTTTGAAGGGACTTGCCCAGGCAGGGTTACTGTCATTTCCCTCACAATTTAGAGGGTGCTGGGTCCCAAAGTGCTTTTGTAGCTCCAATATACATGTTGGCTGAATTTACAAGAGTACTGCCCTTTATTGATTCCCTTCCTTTCCCTTTTACTTGTTCAGGTCTCTGATATTGAGCCATAGAATTTGAGGATTATTATGAGGAGGAGGAGGAAGAACAGGTCATGTATCTACCGGTTGATGACCATTTTTGTCAAGTTATGGATTCCTCCATATTGAAGGCAGTGTCCCAGATGGTTGCGCCACTGGAGAAGAAAATAGACTTACTTTGAGCGCAGTGTCAACCCCTCAGTCAGAGGGAAGATCTCTCCGGGAATACAACTGCCCTACCTCCAGGCCAACCGCCCTCTAGTTCAGCAGATTCTAAACGGAAGCATTCCGATGACGTCGCGAGTGTAGACTCGGACGCTTTTGCGCGACTGAAGAAAACATTCTTGAACGCAAAGGCTTCTGAACCCCCAAGTCAACCAGAGGAGAGCCCGGCTGGGCCCTCCGGGGCTCCTGATGACGTAGCCACACAGGACCCTGATGAATCCCCTCAGACTTCTGATGGGGATGGGGAGTTGGAGCGCCCCTCCCACCCCAGCCAGCCAGCATCTTCAGACCTTGCTGCAACATCATCTCCTACGCCGACGACACCCAGCTCATCCTCTCCCTGACCAGCGACCCCACCACTACCAGAACCAACCTACACAAAGGGATGAAAAACGTCGCAGACTGGATGAGGAACAGCCGCCTTAAACTGAACTCGGACAAGACGGAAGTCCTCATCCTGGGATCATCACCCTCCGCCTAGGACGACTCCTGGTGGCCCCCGGCCCTCGGTACCGCTCCCAAACCGACGGACCACGCACGCAACCTGGGCTTCATCCGGGACTCCTCCCTGTCAATGACCAGACAAGTCAACGCCGTCTCATCCTCGTGCTACAACACCCTGCGCATGCTCCGCAAGATCTTCAAATGGATCCCCACGGAAACCAGGAAGACGGTCACCCAGGCACTAGTCACCAGGCGACTGGACTACGGGAACACCCTCTACGCCGGAACCACAGCGAAACTTCAAAAAAGACTCCAACGCATCCAGAACGCCTCCGCCTGACTCATCCTCGACATCCCCCGACACAGCCACATCACCGGACCCCTGAGAGACCTGCACTGGCTCCCCGTCAGCAAGAGAATCACGTTCAGACTCCTCACCTACGCACACAAGGCTCTCCACGACCTGGGCCCCAAGTACCTCAATGACCGCATGACCTTCTACACGCCCACCCGCCAGCTACGATCGACCGGCCACGCACTCGCCACCGTACCACGCATCCGCAGAGCCACCGCCGGAGGAAGATCCTTCTCCTACCTGGCAGCCAAGACGTGGAACTCCCTCCCCACCCACCTTCGGCGAACCCAAGACCATCTCGCCTTCAGGAAGCAGCTCAAGACCTGGCTGTTCGAGCAGTAACTTTCCCCTCCCCCAGTGCCTCGAGACCCTCCCGGGTGAGTAGTGCGCTATAAAAATGACGTGATTGATTGATTGACATGCTCAATCTTGATGAGCTGTTGCACCCTCGCTCGTCCCAGTAGGTTCCGGCCCCTAATGTAGCTGCCTATATGGCGTCTAGACTGCGCAAGTCCCTGGATCAGGAGGTGCATAGTTGCCTTTGTGCAGAGTGCCTGCGTCCTACCCTAGAGGGTAAGGTCGCAATCACACCCGAAATAGATCCAAAGATGTCCACCTTTTTGACAAAATTTGTAAAGAACCCCAAGAAAGGCATAGATCGCTCATGGAGAGCATGCCAAGAAAAGCTCTTGGACACAGCGGGCCTCTGGCAAAAATTTTGGATATGGCAGAGGACGCCAAGGCCTCAGGAACTCTAATTTCCCCGGACACACTCAAGTTGGGCCCAGAGAGCGATTATTTTTCTGGGAAATTTCGACCGAGAGGCGCAGGTCCATACTCCTTAAAATTGACCCCATGCTAGGGGAGCTAGCAACTTCTGAGGCAGGCCCAATTGCGGAGGGAAATCTCTTCGGAGATCCGTTCAAAGAACTTGGCAAGTTTGTCAATACGTTCAACTCATTAGATAAGGCCCAAACGTCAATCGACGCACCTTTACCCAACGTGTTTTTGGCGCAGCGGGTCGTGGCAGGGGGCGCTCAGCCAGCAGACCCTACCCTAGAGCCTCCTATAAACAAGGCGAGTCCCACTGAGGTCAATATCAAGACCCCAACAAGTTTGGAAACTTCTACCGACTGAGGGGTTTTCCCCGACGCCGCGTGGTGGCAGAGGAGATGGTGGATACAACAATCAAAGAGGTGAGAGTTCAGAATGCGAGGGGTGTGAGGTTGGGGGCAGACTACAATGTTTTCTTCACAATTGGTTTTTGCTTACCTCCGACACCTGGGTTTTGCAAACCGTCAGTGGGTTCCGCATAGAGTTATCAGGCCTACCCAAGCAACACCTTCGTCCCCGGCCTATAGCCTTTACTCAGGCTCAAAGGGTGCTAATAGACAACGAAATCCTAGACTTACTGCGAAAAGGAGCCATTGCTCGCTCCACTATTCACCCTCGGGGGTTCCTCAGAAACATCTTCTTGGTAGAGAAGCAGGATGATGGCTATCGCCCCTTGATGAATCTCAAAGAATTCAACGGATGGCTCGCTTACCGCCATTTCAAAATGGAAGGTATTCACCTTCAGGAAGGGGACTGGATGGTCCGCCTAGATCTGAAGGATGCCTACCTTACGATCCCGATTTTTGCCCCACACAGACGATCTCTTCAGTTTCAGGGAGGCTGTCAAATTTACGAGTTCACCTCCCCTCCCTTCGGGCTGTCCTCCGCTTCGTAGTGCTTCACCATGGTGATGAAACCGGTGGTGGAGCACCTCAGGGCGGAGGGCATCCGGTTGATAATGTATCTGAATGACATGCTTATCATGAGCAAATGTCCACGGAAGCTGGTGGTCCATCTACAAACGGCGGTGTCTCTCTTGGAGTCGCTAGGGTTTGTTATCAACGAGGCCAAAACAGATCTTCCTTAACAGAGAATGCAGTTTCTGGGCTTTATGATAGACTCAGTGGCGGCCACATTGTCCCTGCCCGCCCGGAAATTATCCAAGATCAGACACGAGCTAAAGCGCACTCTGGCAAGGCCGACAATTTTACGAAGACACTTAGCCAGGGTGGTAGGGCTTCTGTCGTCATTAATTCAGGCAATATTCCCGAGTCTCCTGCACTACAGGGCCCTTCAACGTCTCAACATTTTTCACTTGCACAAGGGTCTCACCTACTCTCAAGTCGTTCCTCTCACAGAGGAGGCCAGAACAGAGTTGCAGTGGTGGGTCGAACTTATGGAGGCATGGAATGGCCGGGCGATATTTGGTTTCAAGCTAGATCTAGTGATAGAGCCCGATGCCAGTGGCTCGGATTGGGGCGCGCGTTGAGGCAAAGTTTCTACAGGCGGAAGATGGTCATTTACAGAAAAGATGATTCACATCAACTGCCTGGAGGAAAATCCAAGCCTGATGGGGTCCATTCTCAGTGGATCTCTTTGCCTCTCGGTTAAGACACCCAACTGAAGCTTTACTACTGGTGGAGACCAGATCCGGAGGCGTTGTCAGTGGATGCTTTCCTTCAGGACTGGAGCAAGGAACAGGGTTACACGTTTCCCCCCTTTGTGATGATCATGCAGTTATCCACCCAGGTGAGGAGACAACAGGCGGATCTGGTGGTGATTACCCCGGTATGGAGATCGCAGGCCTGGTTTACAGTTCTGATGGAACTTTCCTGGGATTTTACATTCCCTCTACCCCTCAGTCCCGATCTCCTCAAGGATCCTCAGGGGAATCCTCACCACCTTCTGACCACAGGCAGTCTACGTCTGATGGTTTGGCAGGTTACAGGTAATGCTGGAAAGTCCCAGGCCTTTCGGAGGATGCTGCCAGGTTGCTTCCTAAATCCTGGGCTGACAGCACCAATAAAAGATATCGATCATCCTGGTCATGGTGGAGCAGTTGGTGTCTGCGACAACAGGTTGATCCGATGGGGCGGACATTGTCCACGTCCTGAACTGCTTAGCCTCCTAGGCGAAGGACTGTTTGGCTTATAGGTCAATTAATACCTTTCGCTCAGCGATCTCGGCAGGCCATGTTCCATTGGATAACCGCCCGATCGGGGAACATCCTTTGGTCTGTAAACTATTGAGGGGCATCAGGCTATCAGTCCCTCTGGAGCCCTGTTGCTCAGTTTTATGGGATGTGAACAAAATTCCGAACCGGTTTCGATCGTGGCCATCTAACAAATATTTATCAAGGAAACAAATGTCAGCTAAACTCGCAATGTAGCTGTGTCTAATTTCTTGCCGAAGAGTTTCGGATGCGAGAGCTTTGGATCACTCCGGATTGAGTTACCTTTCACATGTCTAGGCGCACTAAGTGCAATTCACGCTCAGTATCCGATCCTGCATTTCCGGACGTCCCTAAACTGTGTGTGGTTAGAGCAGTCAAGGCTTAAGAGGTTGCAACAATATACACCCACAGGGCAACAATTATGTATTGCTCTTACAAAGCCATAGGGCGGTTTTGTCCCCAACTATTGCGAAATGGGTCCGCAGGGTTATGCAGAAAGCGGGTATAGATATCTCCCGCTTTGGAGCTCATTCTGTAAGGGGTGCAATGGCATCCAAGGGCTTTTCTTTGGGAGCACAGCTCAAAGACATTCTCAATGCTGCGGACTGGTCCTAGAGGACCACCTTTAAGAAATTTTACTTTAAACCAGTGGTGTCACTAGCTTCTTTGGTGGTGGACAAGCTTTAAACTAGCCTAATCAGAAGCCTCCGCTCCCGACATAGAATGCAAAATTTCCTAGCTAACATGCAGAAAGTTTCAATTCTCTTAAGGAGGCGAGGATTAGCCCACCCGGTTCGAACCCTCCCAGAATTCTGCATTTGTATGGCAAGTAAAATCTCAGACCAACTCAAACTGGATAAATTAGCTCTCAGACAAGCTGAGCGCCGGTGGAGGCGTAATTACGATCCCCTACTAAAAACTGCCTATGTCGACCTATTAAAACTCTACAAAAAATCTATCCTATCGGCCAAATCCTCCTACTTCTCCCAGAAAATTCTTAGCTCAGCATCCAAAACAAACGATATCTTTTCAATCGTAGAAGAACTCTCCCTGCTCGACCGTGTTACTGCGCAACCCCAACCCTCACAGGCCCTCTGTGATTCCCTCAGTTCGTTCTTTATCGATAAGATTACCACTATCAAAAATAACATTCCTTCCCCTTCCTTATCCACTGCTTGTTCCTTACCTCCCATGAACCCTTGCTGCTTGTACGAATTCCCCCCCCATTTCCCAGTCTGAATTCACTTCCCTATTACACGCGGTCAGTTCAGGCTCCCCTAATGACTGTTGTCCTCCTCAAATCTTGAAAGCCGCCTTTTTGGCCTGTCCGGGTCCCCCGCTAGCACGCCTTAACAACTAACTCACTACAGGCTCTGTCCCCGATGCTTTCAAACAGGCAGTTGTTGTACCCATACTCAAAGAGCCTGGTGCTGATCCATCTGTCCTGAGTAATTATCGGCCGATCTCCCTCCTCCCCTATTTGGGGAAGGTTTTGGAGACCTAGGTCACCCGCTGCCTCAGCACTTTCATTGAAAAATCCTCCTTTCTTGACGACCAGCAAGCCGCGTTTAGACCGGCCCACTCAACGGAAGCCGTCATCGTGGCCGTAATGGATGCGGAGACAAGGTGCCGATAAGAACCTGGCCCAAGCCCTTGTTCTATTAGATCTGTTGGCTGCTTTTGACACGGTCAATCACGCTATTTTGATCGACCGTGTTAGAAACGCGTGCATTCAGGGCTTGGCCTTAACATGGATCAGTTACTTCCTGCATCAGCGCTCCCAATCGGTTCATCTATCCACCTTCTCTGCCCCCTACTCCTCACTCGCCTGTGGTGTCCCCCAAGGTTCTGCTCTTTCGCCCCTCTTATTTAATCTCGACATGCAACCCCTTTTAGCCTCTCTCCGTCACACCCCCATCACCATCTTCAACTATGCGGATGACTTACAGTTAATCTTCCCCATCGACTCCTCCCCTTCTTCCTGTACCAACTTCCAATCCACTATGCTTGCCATCTCTGAGTGGATGCATTTCAGCCAGCTGAAGCTCAATCCCAAGCAAGAGTTGGTATTGACAGAGGGTCTTCCAACCCCTGGAGCTCCAGTTTTTGGCCCCACTCTCTTGGCCCCCCCACCCTGTCCTGTCAATACCGTGAGGAGCCTTGGCGTTATCCTCTCTAGTGACTTATCCTGGAGACCTCAAATTAACGCCGTCACTTCTGCTGGCTTCTACCATCTGCACAGAATTTGTAAAATTCGAAGGTTCCTCACTACCGAGGCTCTCACACTTGTCGTCATGGCCCTTGTCACCTCCCGTATTGACTATGCCCACTCCCTGTATGTGGGGATCCCTGCCTACCACCTTCATCGGCTTCAGCTGGTGCAAAATCAGGCAGCCAGACTGGTCTTTCAACAGCCTAAGCACCAACACGTCTCGTCCCTGCTGAGGAGACTGCACTGGCTCCCAGTAGCCTCTCGATGCATCTTCAAACTGGGCTGTACTGTTTTTAAGTCACTCCTTGCCCTTGCCCCATCCTTCACTTCCCTCAGCCTCAAGCGTCACATTCCCCCGAGGAATCTACGGTCTTCTACACACAACCTTCTAACCGTCCCCAGGTTCAAACGGAAAAACATGGTGGCTCCTGTTTTTCCTTTCTTGCCCCCTCAGCCTGGAACTCCCTCCCCTCAACTATACGACTTTGCCCCGATTACACCTGCTTCCGTAAACTTCTTAAAACCCATCTCTTCCAGCTAGCCTACGAGTAATCCTCACTGCCTATCCTCCCTGCTTTTGTCTATGAGCGCCATGAAACCGACTGGTGACCGTGCGCGGTAAAAATCCTTTTAACATAACATTTAGGATGACAGTCCTGTACTCTGCACTGTTGATGATATTGATACGCTTCGCCAGTGGATAAGTTAAGTAATGTTTTGTGGTGTCATAGGAGTTGTACCCTTTGAGCTTACGGGATTTCCTTACACCTTAGGTTTGGATACTGGCAAACAGAAATGATTTGAAGACGGCCATGAAGGGGTTACAGGAAGAAAGATTATAGAGCGCCCACAGAGCAAGATAGGAGGCGTCCTGACATGGGATTGGCTGATGCTGTTTGGGACATTTTCAGTTTTCATTTTCCCTGTGTTGATGGGAAATGTGGATTTATATGTAAATTATGTTCATTTGAAAGGCTGCTGGAGTACAATAAACGGAGAAAGTGACAGCCTAATCCTCGCCTCTGACTCCTTAATAGAATTTAAACTTTCCTGCACGTGAGCTAGGAAATTGTGCATTATCTGCGATGGAGAAACAAATTACTGTGTGCAGTCATAAAATTAGTAAAAGGGGTTGGCCCAAAGAGATCTCTACATTAGCCCCTCAAACCATATGCTAAAATGGGCAGTAAATTATTCATTATAAAGGGTATTCTTGTGCATAATGAGGTTTCAGTACCACCTGCATCTATTTGTGAGACACTTTTTGAAGCTGCCCATGATGGACATTTTGGTGGAACCTCTTAAAAGTTAAAACATATTTGGTGGCCCTCACTGGATGCCCAAGTGTCTATGTGGTGAGATAATTCTAACACCTGTCTCATGTCAGACAAATATTGAAAAACATGCCATAATCTACTGCCTTTACCAGAAAACGCATGGTGTAAGCAGGTGTTGGATTGCGCAGGACCATTTGACTAGTTACCTGCTGACAAGAAGTACCTTCTAGTGTTAATTGATTACTTTTCAAAATGGGTCTACTTTTGAATTTAAGTTGGCACTCGCCACTGTGCTCGTGATAAATGTCTTGAGCAAGAAATTGGGCATTGAAGGTCCAAAGAGTTGGAAGGATTTTATTCAGTCACATCACATATAACAATTTGAAAGTGGCACTTTATTCTCTAGCTTCTAACTGTCTGGTTGGAAAGATGAACAACTTCCTGAAAGAGGGAATTCAAACAGCGTTGGCTATGGGGGTTGCAGTAGAGGGATTTTTCAGATAAAAGGTGTGTTCATATTTGATTACACCACATGCACATCCCCATTTCACCTATTGTGCAAAGGAGATCCCTGAGCCAAAGTATGTCCTGTTTGGGTTAAAGGTTTCATGGCTGTTTGCTGTGCATGTGCAGACATAATAGTTGCAAACATAAATTTATTTTGAGAAAACAAAAGAACACGTTTTTAAAACAGGAGATTGGGTGATGATTAAAAGTTCAATTAAAGCCAAATGGGGTAGATCCATTTTTTCTTCACCTTTTCAGGTCAAAAAGTCTCCAAAAGGTTCTCTGCTGTTAAACAACAAGAGGAGTGGTGGGGGAAAATGTCTTTTAAACTATTTCTAGGATAGGAAAATCATGGAACAATGCACAATGTGATTAAGTAATTGATCCATCATATTGGTTCAATAGCAACCCAAGGTCCAAAGACAGGAACGTTTCACTTCCTTGTGATTCAAGTTCTCCTGTCCATGAGGATGAAAGCTGTGGTAGTAGTTCATGTGTACAGGATGAAGAATCCTCATTGTCTTTACCTAGTCCTTCAACTACTATTTTACATGACATTCACTGAGCCGGGTTAGTCTGTTCAGATGGATAACAACCCCTTAGTTGAACAAACAAGTCGAGGTGCAGAGAACTTAGAAACTACAATTTCTCACAATGAATCTATGCCATTAAAGAATAAGCATTTAAATGTTAACCAACATCATGGCTAGACATATATTCATTTTATTTTTAGATGCAATTGTACACGTAAGGTTTCTTAGTACAGCATTTCTGTTCACCATTGTTGTAATGTTATTTACATTTCCTATGCTTGTTTTCTCTAGAATATGGTTTACCTGCATTGTGATGCCATTATTTGGAATGTTTGTTTTCACGTAAACATGAAGTATTGGAACATCTATGCATAAGTGATCCGGGGCGTGCTGTCTTCTACATGTTCCTGTATTTACCCACGTCTGGGCCTTTTTAAGATGTTACTTATTTAATAAACATCTAGTATCACTTTTACAGCCTCATTTCCGACTTAAATTGGTGACGGTTTAATTGGAGGAAGACCGGTCTAACAGCACTGTGGTTTTTCTCTTTAAAGAAACATTGCACGCGGCTATTTCTCGACAAAGAATACTAAAGCAGCATTCATCAACGCGGAAAAGATACATTTTATAATCCACGTTGAAAGAAGTTTAGTTTGCGTGAAAAGCATACTTAACGTTGTAGGATTTGACAGTTACGCTTCACGCGCAACGCAGAGGCAGCTTTTGTTCTTCCTCAACCTCACGTGTAACTTTCTTCAGCACGTATGGTCAATTACAGCTACTGTAGCACCAAGCACGTAAAAACATGCCCCCATTTTGAACATTGAAGCGCAATGCAAGCTATTCGGAACATTGCATAGAGGAAATTTAACTGCATTTTCTGGTAAGAAAAACAAATGTAAGTGCATAACTAAAATAAATGCAAGGAACATTATTAAAGAGGAATATTAAGACTTCTATACTAGGTTGAAGATTCTAGTGGCAGATTTGAAGAAAAGCAACTTTAAAATAAAATACTAGTATATTAATATATTTAAAGCATCTAAAAATGGCGCAAAGCAATGCAATATGTATACAAGCACATTTAAGTGAAGCAGGAAAACCTCCCATACGTTCAAAGAACTGGCATAGGTCTTTTGAAAATGTAGTTGGTATCAATGGAAAAGCATATAGTGCTGAGATAAAGAAAGCAATTATGTTTGGATCGTTGGGTAATGCTGGTCAGGACATTTTTAACAGTCTGCCAGAGTGTGAAAAAACACAAGGGCAGTTCATTCCACTTGATGTATATCAAGAAGCAGTGAAAAGGATTGAGAAGCAATTTTCAGAAGAGCCTAACATAATGGTCTGTATACACAAAAATTTGCTATGCATAAACAGAATGAAAATGAGACTTTTGAGGAATATATTGTGGAGTTAAGAGTACTGGCAACAAACTGTTAATACAATGAAACGGTTGACACGTACATCAGGGACCAATTCGTATTTCATTGATTTTCAAAGATTCAAGAAAGACACAAAGATGTCACAATCCAAGTTTACAGGAAGTTATTGACATAGCAAAAGGACTGGAGCGAACTATGTTATTTTCTATGGTTTTATCAAATGAGGCAGTGAACAGTACTAATGTTTTTGCTTTGCAGTAAAAGAGGAGAATTGAACAAAAAGGGAATGAGAGAAACAAAAGATGAGTTTATGAAGGTAAAACATGTGCATGCTAGAGGTGCGGTTGAAAAAAATCATTCAGCTGATTATCAAGGTTGTCCTGCAATCGGTAAACGTTGCATAAAATGTAAGAAAGTGGGGTATTTGGCAACATCCTGCAAAAATAATAAGAGTAATGTTAGCAGTAAAGTAAAAATCAACAGTATTGATGAACTGATTTGTTATAATATTGTTTTGACTGTTAATACACCAGATAGTAATAGTTGCACCTTTAGGTAGTGTACATATAGGAAATGTTGAACTAGAAGTATTGGCTGATTCTGATTCACCCATTACAATCATATTTGATTGTATTTTTGACAAACTCTGGGACGATGTTTAATTAAAATATACTGATGTAAATCCAAAAGCATTTGGAGACTTTAAAATAGACATGGTAGTTTTTTTTTTTAATGACCATCTGAAATTTAAAGGTAGAGTAATTATAACTAAAATTCATGTTGCAAAAAAAGGATGCAACACTGTTGGACGGAAAGATTTGGCGATACTTGGTGTTATATTAAAACGTTTAGTGTGTTAATATGGACCTGCTACCTCTTCTCAGAAAAAGTTACGTGTTCGGAGAACACATTAGCTGTATAAAAGATTTGAACACTTGATGAAACTAAACGAGGGTGCTATACCAGTTACACACAAGGTCAGACCTGTTCCACTTTCAGTAAGGAAAGGTTTGAAAAACGGATTAGTCAAACTTTGTGAAGGAGTAATCAAAGGGACAGATTCATAAGAATGGGTTTCGGTTATTGTGGTTTCCCCCCCCCAAAATGGCAATATCAGACTATATGCAGGCTTGAGGTCATTGAACGGGAACATTGTTGTGAATGGTCATCCACTCCCTAAAATTCAAAAAAAATTAGTATCCATTTCAGGTTCTACATTTTTTTTGTTGATTGACCCTAAATCTGCATGCCATCAGATAAAATTAGCTGAGGAGTCAAAGGATCTTACAACTTTTGGTGTCTATAGGTATGTAAGATTGCCATTTGGTTTAGGAGTCTTCCGCTAGTGATTTCCAAAAACTAATGGATACGCTATTTAATGATGTTCATGGAGTAAAAAAAACAAAGAGCATAACTAAAGATTAGATACTGTTCTATTTTAAAAGAAAAAAGGTATAACTATTTCAAAAAAAGTGCAAGTTTTCGCAAAAAAGCATTGACTAACTTGGACATTTATTAACTAGTGATGGTATCAGGCCTAAAAAAGATTTAATTAGAGCAAATAGAGATTCATCAAGACCATTTGATAAAGACACCTTGAAGTAATTCATGGGTCTGAGCAAGTATTATTCTCGTTTTATAAACCGATATGCCGAGAAAACTTATGGGAAAGGGGTTCAAATTTGAATGGAGACAAGAACAAGATTTGTCATTTGAGGCAATTAAAAAAGCAATTGTTGGAGCACCAGCTTTACATCCTTATGACACTAATTGGACAAATATACTAACTGTTGATGCAAGTTGTGTTGGAATTGGTGCCGTTTTTAGCCAAAAGTAAGGTAATGAAGAATACACTACTGCATACATTTGTAGAAGATTAAAAGGTGCTGAAATGTTTTACAGTACCATCGAACTAGAAACTTTGGCATGTGTCTGGGTGGTTGAGAAATTAAAAACGTACCTTTGGGGAAAAGAATTTGAAACAGTAACTGATCACAAATCACTTATATACATGATGTATGGTTGTGGATGAGGGAATGGTATGGCATCATAAAGATTAGTCATCCTTTACCCAAACTACAAGAGTTTAATTTTAACATCAGACATACCCGGAGGGAAAAATTGCAGGGCAGATTTTTAATTGTGGAGAAGTGTGGCTCAGGGGTTAGAGGCGGCAGACCCGGAAGCTGAGATCGGCCCTGGACCAGGGTTCAATTCCCCGCCTCGGCGGGTCTTGGGCTAAAAATTCCACGGACTTGATAATTCTCGCTCCGGTGCCTTCTCGACTCACGGGTTCACACTCTGCGACTCTGGGCAATAGCTTGCTTAATCTCCACAACGGCCCCTCGCGGCGGGATGCCTGGCTTTCACCTTGTAGATACCCTGCCGGGGTTATCTCACAGGGGAATACCAGGACGGGTTCCCTAAGCAAGCGCCGGGAAACCCACTGCGGGTAGCTGTGCGCTATATAAGCTCAAATACAAATACAAATTCCGATTGCTTGTGCAGGATACTGAAGAAGATTGTAGGGAACAAACAATGTGGTGTGGCATATATTGATGCAGTAGAGATGTGTGAAGGAGTAATAACAGAATTGGAATGGAGAGGCAGTTTACTAAAAGACCTGACTTTACAGAAAGTGATTGATCATGTAACTGGAAAGTGGCCACCACAAAGAAACTGGTCACATGAATTAAAATGTTATCTACAAGTAGCAGATGAGTTGAGTGCGGCGAATGAGTTTTTGATGAGGTATGATCTTTTTATTCCACCTTACAGTTTAAGAAGAAAAAAAACGTATTAGTATTGCTCACAACGGACATTCTGGTTCAAGTGCCACAAAGAACTTATTAACCCCTTTCTTGCCCATGGCGGAACCACGCCGTCATAAGCCACGGGCGGCGTGTGCTCATGACGGCGTGGTTCCGTCATGCTGCGGCCGGTCCGCCCAAGTGGTACTGATTCCCCGCCTGTGCGGGCGATTTAGCGAGTGGGCGAGGTCGTGACGGAACCACGTCATCATGAGCACAGCTCACCCTGACTCAGGACGGCGTGGTTCCGTCACAAGCATGGCGGCGGCGCCGCCACGCTCACCCCCCAGCACTGCAGCGGAATTAGCACTGCAGCCAACGGGTTAAAACAATATTATTGGTGGCCAGGCATGAATGCAGAAGTCCATAAGCATGTTGATTTTTGCAAGGAATGTTTGAATGCAAACACTGGAAGTTAAGGAAGAAAGAATTACAGTTTGTGGAATTACCTGATGGACCTCGGGTCAAAGTAGCATTGATTTATCAGGACCATTTACTATCCTTGAAAATTGTAAAAAAAAAAAAAATGGGTTGTGTTGACAGACTACAATTCTAAATGGATCCACTATGCTTTCACTCCAAACATCACAACTGACATGGTTGATTTTCTGAAGAAAATGTTTGCTATTGAAGGTCAACCAAAAGTAATTGTCAGACGATGATACACAAATTGTTTCAGACAAAATGAAAAAGTTTTTGAAAAATTTAGGAATAAGAGAAGACACCACTATATAGTCCCTTCTTCAAATGGTCAGGTACAGAAACTAACAGATTTTTAGGTCTCGCGACCTATCGATGTGCGCGAGCGCATCGAGCGGAGCGAGAATTCAAGTGGCGAAAACATCTTCAAACCAAAGGGCTTTCAGCCCCGCGGTTTTCATGCAGTTCCCGTGTACATGCACGCGCATCGCATGCAAGCCCAGCCTCTCGCAAGCCCAGCCTTAGCACCTCCCCCC
Source organism: Lissotriton vulgaris (assembly GCF_964263255.1). Taxonomy (NCBI): domain Eukaryota; kingdom Metazoa; phylum Chordata; class Amphibia; order Caudata; family Salamandridae; genus Lissotriton; species Lissotriton vulgaris. The sequence continues at coordinate 132,821,181 of NC_141694.1, forward strand.
TCCCACACCAGCACCTCCCCTCTCTCTCCACGCAATCACAGCCTTTCCCTAGCAGCACTCCTCCCACACCAGCACCTCCCCCCTCCCACACCATCACAGCCTTGCCCTAGCAGCACTCCTCCCCTCTCCCACACCAGCACCTCCCCTCTCTCTCCACGCAATCACAGCCTTGCCCTAGCAGCACTCCTCCCCCCTCCCACACCAGCACCTCCCCTCTCTCTCCACGCAATCACAGCCTTGCCCTAGCAGCACTCCTCCCCCCTCCCACACCAGCACCTCCCCTCTCTCTCCACGCAATCACAGCCTTGCCGTCTGGTTTACTTCCATTTCACCACATGCTTTCAAGTCCGGGCTTTCACCATTCCGTGGTTGATAAACTGTCTGTCACTGAGCTAGCTGGCCTTCTCTGCCTTCCCTTCCGTCTTGTATATTTTTGTTGTACTGTCGATCATTCTGTCTGACTCCGTGTTATATCTTTCTCTCGTGTTTTGTTTGTATCGTACTGCTCGCCCCCCCCCGTTTTCTCATTGAATCCTTTTCTTTAGCGCCCATCACAGCCTTGCCCTAGCAGCACTCCTCCCCCCTCCCACACCAGCACCTCCCCTCTCTCTCCACGCAATCACAGCCTTGCCCTAGCAGCACTCCTCCCCCCTCCCACACCAGCACCTCCCCTCTCTCTCCACGCAATCACAGCCTTGCCGTCTGGTTTACTTCCATTTCACCACATGCTTTCAAGTCCGGCCTTTCACCATTCCGTGGTTGATAAACTGTCTGCCTCTGAGCTAGCTGGCCTTCTCTGCCTTCCCCTCCGTCTTGTTGTATATTTTTGTTGTACTGTCGATCATTCTGTCTGACTCCGTGTTAGATCTTTCTCTCGTGTTTTGTTTGTATCGTACTGCTCGTCCCCCCCCGTTTTCTCACTGAATCCTTTTCTTTAGCGCCATCTTCTTCTCTGTTTCTTCTGTCTCTATCTAACTCATTCTCCCGCTCCTCTATCTCGCTCTCTTTGCCCCTTTAATTTGTCTCCACTTTTTTGTAACACTTTATATTCTTCACCTTTCTCTCCCGCTGTCCCTCGTTATGCTTATGCCTCCGTTGCTTGCTTCCTCATTCTCTCCCATGCCATTCTCTCCTCGTCCCTGTTATGTTTCACTTTGCCCCTCTTTCTCCTACTCATATTCTATTCGCCCCTTCTTAAATTGTCTCCCATCTCCCGACCTCTGGTTCTCTCTCACGTAAACACACCTAATATTTCCGTTTCTCTCCCTCGCTCTCGCATAACCTATCCTTGTCCCTCGCCTATGCCTAAAGCAGACACATGAGGGCGGGGGATGTGTTCTGTTATCAACTGCTGAGGAGCGCTGTCCCATTCCGTGGGCTTGCTTTAAGTGTCGCTTTGCTCTGCCCACGTTTGAATTGGGGGTTGTAGTTAGAATTGGATATGTGCGAGCCCAAAATTAAGCGGCGAGCCGAGAGTTTGAGGAGTCAATGTGACCATGCACGAGCCGAGCCCTGAAAATGGTTGGCACGTAAACAACAACAAACACTATGATAAAGAAAAACTTTTTTATTTTTTTAAGCGTCTTTAACATATAGAAGCTTTTAAACATAGAAGATCAGATTATTGCAGTTGTCACGCAACACCACTCACCCACGCAACACCACTCACACACACGCAAGCCCACTATCACCCATGCAATGCCACACTCACCCAAGCAACACCACTCACACACGCAACGCCACTCACACACGCAACGCCACTCACCCACGCAACGCCACTCACCCACGCAACGCCACTCACCCACGCAACGCCACTCATCCACGCAACGCCACTCACTCACGCAAAGCCACTCACACCCACGCAGTGCCACTTTCACCCACACAGCACCACTTTCAGACACGCAACACCACTCACACACACGCAAGCCCACTATCACCCATGCAATGCCACACTCACCCAAGCGATTTAGAAAAGGGGGTGGTGATGAACAGAGTGTCTGAGTTAAACAGACCACTCTTACCCAGTCCAAAGATCAGGGCTTGATCCATCACCGTTATTTATCTCACTGCCCCATCCCAGCTCAGAACCTGGCTATATGCAAATCAGTCTGTCCCTGGCCCAGTGCATCATGGGAACAGGGCAGACTAAACTACCAAGCCAATTCTTCACCAGAAAGGAGACAAGCTACCGGGGACCGGTTTCTGGCATTTCAGCCTTCTTCGGCCCGGCTTGCTTGAATCCTGATGGAGCAGTGAGAAAGGGACTCATGTCTGAGTATACCCTGCCACACCTATAGTGGCCAAAAACGATTTAGAAAAGGGGGTGGTGATGAACCGAGTGTCTGAGTTAAACAGACCACTCTTACCCAGTCCAAAGATCAGGGCTTGATCCATCACCGTTATTTATCTCACTGCCCCATCCCAGCTCAGAACCTGGCTATATGCAAATCAGTCTGTCCCTGGCCCAGTGCATCATGGGAACAGGGCAGACTAAACTACCAAGCCAATTCTTCACCAGAAAGGAGACAAGCTACCGGGGACCGGTTTCTGGCATTTCAGCCTTCTTCGGCCCGGCTTGCTTGAATCCTGATGGAGCAGTGAGAAAGGGACTCATGTCTGAGTATACCCTGCCACACCTATAGTGGCCAAAAACGATTTAGAAAAGGGGGTGGTGATGAACCGAGTGTCTGAGTTAAACAGACCACTCTTACCCAGTCCAAAGATCAGGGCTTGATCCATCACCGTTATTTATCTCACTGCCCCATCCCAGCTCAGAACCTGGCTATATGCAAATCAGTCTGTCCCTGGCCCAGTGCATCATGGGAACAGGGCAGACTAAACTACCAAGCCAATTCTTCACCAGAAAGGAGACAAGCTACCGGGGACCGGTTTCTGGCATTTCAGCCTTCTTCGGCCCGGCTTGCTTGAATCCTGATGGAGCAGTGAGAAAGGGACTCATGTCTGAGTATACCCTGCCACACCTATAGTGGCCAAAAACGATGTAGAAAAGGGGGTGGTGATGAACAGAGTGTCTGAGTTAAACAGACCACTCTTACCCAGTCCAAAGATCAGGGCTTGATCCATCACCGTTATTTATCTCACTGCCCCATCCCAGCTCAGAACCTGGCTATATGCAAATCAGTCTGTCCCTGGCCCAGTGCATCATGGGAACAGGGCAGACTAAACTACCAAGCCAATTCTTCACCAGAAAGGAGACAAGCTACCGGGGACCGGTTTCTGGCATTTCAGCCTTCTTCGGCCCGGCTTGCTTGAATCCTGATGGAGCAGTGAGAAAGGGACTCATGTCTGAGTATACCCTGCCACACCTATAGTGGCCAAAAACGATGTAGAAAAGGGGGTGGTGATGAACAGAGTGTCTGAGTTAAACAGACCACTCTTACCCAGTCCAAAGATCAGGGCTTGATCCATCACCGTTATTTATCTCACTGCCCCATCCCAGCTCAGAACCTGGCTATATGCAAATCAGTCTGTCCCTGGCCCAGTGCATCATGGGAACAGGGCAGACTAAACTACCAAGCCAATTCTTCACCAGAAAGGAGACAAGCTACCGGGGACCGGTTTCTGGCATTTCATCCTTCTTCGGCCCGGCTTGCTTGAATCCTGATGGAGCAGTGAGAAAGGGACTCATGTCTGAGTATACCCTGCCACACCTATAGTGGCCAAAAACGATTTAGAAAAGGGGGTGGTGATGAACAGAGTGTCTGAGTTAAACAGACCACTCTTACCCAGTCCAAAGATCAGGGCTTGATCCATCACCGTTATTTATCTCACTGCCCCATCCCAGCTCAGAACCTGGCTATATGCAAATCAGTCTGTCCCTGGCCCAGTGCATCATGGGAACAGGGCAGACTAAACTACCAAGCCAATTCTTCACCAGAAAGGAGACAAGCTACCGGGGACCGGTTTCTGGCATTTCAGCCTTCTTCGGCCTGGCTTGCTTGAATCCTGATGGAGCAGTGAGAAAGGGACTCATGTCTGAGTATACCCTGCCACACCTATAGTGGCCAAAAACGATTTAGAAAAGGGGGTGGTGATGAACAGAGTGTCTGAGTTAAACAGACCACTCTTACCCAGTCCAAAGATCAGGGCTTGATCCATCACCGTTATTTATCTCACTGCCCCATCCCAGCTCAGAACCTGGCTATATGCAAATCAGTCTGTCCCTGGCCCAGTGCATCATGGGAACAGGGCAGACTAAACTACCAAGCCACTCACCCAAGCAACACAACTCATCCACGCACCGCCACTCACCCACTCACCGCCACTCATCCACGCAACGCCACTCACACCCACGCAGTGCCACTTTTACCCACGCAGTGCCACTTTCAGACACACAACGCCACTCACACCCACGCAACGCCACTCACACCCCCAGCGCCACTCCCACCCCCAACACCACTCACACCCCCAACGCCACTCACACCCCCAACGCCACTCACACCCCCAACGCCACTCACACCCCCAACGCCACTCACACCCCCAACGCCACTCACCCACGCAACGCCACTCACCCACGCAACGCCACTCACCCACGCAACGCCACTCACTCAAAGCCACTCACACCCACGCAGTGCCACTTTCACCCATACTGTGCAGTGCACAATAGGTCTCGCAGTAGGAAAGTTGGAGCTTTTGGTTTTGTAAATGACAAAGCCCTTTATATTTTTAAAATGAAAACAAAAATAAAAGGCATTGTTATTTGCAATTGTAATAGCTCCAACTTTCCTACTGCGAGACCTATTGGCAACGCCAGTGCTTGTTAAAAGAAGGTGTTTAACTGGCTATTGATTCACATATACCTTTTGAGAGCTTTTAAGAGAGAAGGTAAATGGTTGCAATAATCCAGTAATGAAATTACAAGACAAAAATTGTATTTAATGAGGGGGAGACTATTTCCATGCTCAAACCTACATTTGATTTCTTATACAAAAAGTGTTAAAAGTAAAATAATTTATGATCAATTGAAAAAAGAAAAAAATGACAGATTATGTAAGAGACTGAGAGGTCACCAACAAAACTGTAATTAAGTTAACTCCTTAGGAGCGTTGAACGTTCAGCGCCCAGTGCTGAACGTTCGAATAACGGGTGCGGCCCCGTAGGCCAACGGTCGTGCGTAGCATTGGCAAGGTAGTGCTCGCGACGACCGTTGGCAGACCGCAGCACTTAAAGGGTTAATAGATAGGATGATTGGGTTGTCACAAAACCTACAAGAGTTCAAAAACGTGAATCTGAATACACTAAACCTTACCAAGTCAATGAGGTTTCGAAAGGATCGGTGTTACTAGGTGGAAAAAAAGGTGGTGATGAAAAAGCAAGGTTATCAAACTCAAACCTAATCAGGAAGAATTATTAGCGTCATGTAAGAAAAAAATTTATATTTTATTAAAGATCTAGGGAAGATTCAGTTAAGTAGATTGGAGAATTCATCGGAATCGTATTGACAAAAATCGAAGAAAGTTTGAACAAAGAAGAACCTAAATGGTACTCTTCTTTGCATACTAGTGACAATGGTGGAATTAGATGGTTTTGAATCTTAAACAAATAATCAGACTAGCCATTCATTTGGACATGAAGTTAATAATGAAACACTTAAGTACCTAAATGCTGATGTTGTACATAATTCATAGATAAGTTATGGAGGGAGAACACCTGGTAGGAATGCCGTATCGATTTAAGATTTTGTTTTGTATTAATTATTTTTATATTTTGTAAAAGGGAGATGTTGTAAATGTTATTTACATTTCCTATGCTTGTATTCTCTAGAATATCTTTCGTAATGTATTTTACATATGATAGTCCTATTGGTTTACCTGAATTGTGATGTCATTATTTGAAATGTTTGTCTTCACATAAATGATGCATTAGAACATCTATGCGTAACTGATCTGGGGCGTCCTGTGTTCAACATGCTCCTGTAGTCACCTGCGTGTGGGCCTTTTTAACCATAGAATCTCTTATGCCAACACTCACCTGGTGTGGAATTATTTATATTTAACATGTGCTTCCTTATATTCTCCTCCTCACCCTGGGAGCTCCAAACGCTTCTGCATAGCAGTTGCTGGAGTCGAGGACCATTCGGAACTTGGGCTCAATGTTCATACAATAACAAAGACATGCAATTTGTTTAATTCCTTACTAGACAAGGTGGTGTAGGTAGAGGCAGGTGAAGGAAGAGATACTTAGGGGAATGAGAGGACGATGAAACGCAATCATCAATGGGGCAATCGTGAATTACGAAAACTAGAGGAAGGCACGAGGCCTAGCGAGAAAAAGAAATAATAGTGAATTGAGCTTTAAAACCCATCATGTGGTTTTAAGCGCTTTAACATTTTTTTCGACACCAAATAGAAACTTGATGGCCAGCACACGGAGGGAGTAAAAGTGAGGCCGATAAGATATAGGAATAAGGACTACACCTCAGGGAGGCCGATTAAATATAGGAATGACTACACCTTTTACCCTCGAGTGTGCCAGTTATGTATACAAGTTGCATCAGCGACCTGGTGAATGTTGCAGACCAACTGATGTGGGGAAGCGTACTTACTACAAGTTAAATACTACACTGTCACGCAAGAACGACGTAACTAACACGAGTTGCATATAAAAGGCGATATTGTTATAATACAAAAACGAGGACATTCATATCGTAAAATACACAAGGTTAACATCCTCGTAAATAAACGTACTTAAAACACGAAAAAATGTAAAACGCTCCATCCATTGGACAGGGCTCTGGGAAGATATTGACGAGCCCCTCTTATCACCACTAGCCCCAGTAACACACAATGGCATGCAATAAAACGACAATCCTCCTCCTCATCTGAGAACCCGTGCTCAAAAAATATCAGGTTAAGAAAAACATCCCGTTAGCTGTCCCACAGAATTAAGTTAAATAAAATACAGAACGGCGCAGAAAATGGGAACACTATGGTGCAGCAAACACTGCTCTGTAGGCGCACCGAGCGCTTCCACCATTTTAGGTAGTTGTCGCCTGCCGTGAACTAACGTACCGACCGTCGGCCCCAAGGCACCAGGACTTGTGGCGCAGAATTCACAAAGCTCCGCCCTTCCTCCCGCCCACGGATCACCACCAACCGCCGGCCGGGAGCCGTTGGAAGTGTCTCGCTTTGACCAATCACAACCTTTGGCGCCGCCGGAGGGAGGCGGGCTCCGTGCCTTCATTTTGTTTTGAGGGTAAAAAAAGAAACCTAAAAAAAAAAAACAGCGCATCCTCAGTTGCAAGAGTTTTTCATTAAAGGTAAAGGCGCCCGCTACGAATTTTAAAGTTTTAAATTACTGATCCGCCCAGGACAGTGAGGTAAGAAAGCCACTATTTATTTAATTCGCCGCATTGTCTTCGGCTAGTAAACTTTTTGTTGCGGGTAATTTCACGGGTGCATGTATTATTGAATTGTATGCTTTGGGGCGGGTGCGAGGGCGTCCTGCAGAGGACCTCAGCCATTTCCGTGGTCATTGCTTATTTGTTGTATATTTTAGACTTGTGCGCATTGAAAACACCTGTCGGTTGTGACTTTGCCTCCCTCCTTTAAGTGGGTGGTGGCTCCGTTACGTTGTCGTTTCGGTTGTCTCGCTGAACCTTGCTGCAAAATACCGTTATAACCACTGTTCAGTGTACTACTTTCTACGCCGCCGCCTCGGCTTAATTTGTCGTACAAATCTGTATTGCAATTTTTTTTGCAAATTTCATATAGATGTTTTGTTTGTAATAATTTTCTGTTGTTTAAATTACATGCTGTGTTTTTATAGCAAACGGAATGTGAGCTTATCATGTTATGATTATGGCGCTCATGCCTTATACCGCTCTTTAACCCGCATCTTTTAAAATAGCATTCGCTGCAAAGAAGGCTGCGGAGAAAGAAGCTCAGTGGGTCCTGCATAACATCTATCTCTGCGTGCTCGAAAACATTGGCATGTAGGTGCATTCCTCATGTATGGCCTCGGGAGATAGTTCGGCATACCTCTGTTGAGTAGGAACCGCGATCCCTTTTCTTTCTTGGAATGTAGTAGGAAGGCTTTTTTGCAATTTTCTTTTAAAGAGAAGCGAGAAAGACCGCATATTTAAACGTGTTTATAGTGTTGTGTTTTCTGCCACCTGTTCTTGAGTTTTGAAACTGACATCTTTAAACAGCACAATTTTTGGAGTAGTTTGCGAGTATAACATTTTGAGGAACGCGCTACACTTTTAACTCCCCTTACTTGACTACTAAAAAAACTTGACCTAAAATGTGGTGTACCCAGCCGCAAGCCGTATTTAAAACTAGTGCAACATGTTATTTCAGATCCGTTTTCAAAGAGGATGCCGACACAATACTGTACTGCTGACATGTGAATCGGGTACAAGGACAAGACTTGCATGGTGTGGGGCGGGTTAAACTGCTATCATCTTACTAAATCAGGCGGGTTGGCATGTAGACACGTATCAAACCGACAAACCACCATTCAGGTTCCGCTAATGTGAGCTACCAATAGTTCTCCAGCTACCTGTGAACAGCTCAGCCCAATAAACATAAAAGCCTTTTAGTTAAAGTATTATTTGTATGTCAAAATTAAAAAGCATGTATTTAAGACGGAAATGGATGTATTTTAAGAACTCAACAGCTGATGTTTGGAGGAATATGGTTCAATTTTCAAAATAAATTTAAAGCTATTATTTGAGTTCGAGAGATTTATTTCACATTTATTACATTGATGCTGGGGTATTGCTGTTATGGCTGTTCTGTATTACCATGTAGATCCATTCCAATTGATAATATTTTTAGGTCTCGCTATTCCATTCCGCAAGGAATGAATAGTGAGAATTATAGGGTTGCATCAGGAAAGCTAAACCAGCCGGCGGATTTCCACAAGTGCATGTGATCGTGAACGCGCATCCGCCTGATGGTTTAGCTTTCCTGATGCAACTCTGTCACTTCAGCGGGATCCGCTCCGCCCCCTGCTGCACGCGCTTTCCATCCAGCGCACGAAGCTCGTCCACACCAAAGCCATCTGTTGCTTCCCCCAGCGGGCTCGGCCTAACTTACTTCTCCTCCCCCCTAATTAACATCCCTCACGGCCGTGAACCAAAGGGATCACTTATAGAAGTGATCAGGCGAGTGCAGCATAGTTAGTTGGGGTTGGCATTAAAGTGTTTTAAATCCTATCTTAATGAAGGCAGATAAACCCGCATGTACTTACTCCTAGTAATTACCTCTTTTCATGCTCTACATTGGCCAATGCTTGCTGTCCAGCCTTTCACAAAAAGATGAACAGAAATGCTCAACTTTGTCAAACATAAACCTTCAGTCACGGATCTGGGTAAAATCCATTGTTTTTTTTTGCCCACCATGCCACTCCAATATGGACTCAGTCATATGGAAATCAGTTGTGACCCTCTTCATGGGAGCAGTGCAGCCCTAACTACCAAGCCAGGTTCTCCCTGGATTGTAGACAAGTATTTTGGGACGGTTTCGCGGTAACGCCCCGTATCAACCAGGCTAGCTTGAATCCATAGGCGCAGTGAGCATGGGACCCGTGTCTGGACATACCCTGCCAATGTAGGGCGACTATAGCAACGGTATGCTGTACATTGTCAATCATTTCAGCCTAGGTATGCAGCTGACACCACCGGCCTTCATTCCACCAGTACTCTGCATCACACAGATTCACATAAGACTCCACGGTAACCTATGCACAATGACCCCACACACGTTCCTGCCGGTAATACAAGAGCTGGCGCTGCCACATCTCTAGCATGCAGGCTATTTACTTTTACTCCCCCACCCTCCTGTCCCTACTTACAGGACCCTCACTATCCCGAGGCATCTATCTGCTCCTGTTTCACACAGGATCTGCTTCTATCTTTGCCCAACGGACCGTCATACATGGGGTAAATGGTCATCAACACATCGCTTTAGCCCATGCTCCAGCACACACTTTCAGCGCTCCAAGGGGTCCCTTGATATTTAACTTGACACCATACTAGGCCATACAGGAGCATCACAGCCTCCTGTTCAGTTTCTTTCTCACCTACATCCCCCCCCTGCAGTTTCAAAATGCGCACGCCAGTCATTTTTCTTCCCTGCGTTCATTCATTGTTCCCTTTTTATTATTATCATGTAACGCTGCGCTGCGTTGCACACATGGGGTTCTTCTCCGCTCGGGACCACTGCCCGGTGCCCACTTTATTCAGGTTCTCTGACAATGCGTCCTGATTCAGTTGCAGAATGTGTTTTTTTTTTACCTCTTTTTCCCTGTCGGGATAGCAGAGGTGGGAGGAGTGACATCTCCACCACCCCCTAGTTCATTCATTGTCCACTTTTTGTGCCTCAATGTTTCACTATTTACTTTCCACGAGACAGTCTAAAATCCGGTAAGCAGTCCAGTAGGGAAGAGGATGAGGCCGAACGGCTAGAGCAGTCGAACTTGAAGCTGGAGGACCGGTTTTGAGTCTCGGCGAGGACACTCAACATCCTGTGATTCTGAGCTAATCATTCGGTAATTCTCAACATCATAGGCTTACCATACAAGTGCCTACGGTGCATTGAGACTGCACTGCAAATAAATCACTACTTCTCACCAGCATCCTGTTCATGCAGGCGCCTAGAGGCCATTCACAAGTGCTTACAGTACCATGAGCGAGACCTCTCACCAGCACCCTGTTCTACACAACACCACACACAAATACACACCACACCACCACACACTCACAACCATACCAGCACACTCACAACCACACCAGCACACTCACAACCACACCACCACGCTCACAACCACACAACCACACTCACAACCACACCACACCACCACACTCACAACCACACCACTACAACCACACTACCACACCCACACTCACAACCACACTCACAACCACACACTCACAACCACACTCTCACAATCACACTCACAACCAAACCACACACACTCACAACCACACACACACAACCACACACACACACAACCACACACACACAACCACACACACACACACACAACCACACACACACACAAACAACCACACACAACCACACCGTTAGTGCACACTTTTACCAGACAGACACCATCAGTTGTCAGTGCACGCTTTCACCGGGCACAAACACCACCAGTCGCCAGTGCACGCTTCCACCAGCCTCACACCACCAGCCGTCAGTGCACGCTTTCACCAGGCACACACACATAACCAGCCGTCAGTGCAGGCTTTCACCAGGCACACACACACCACCAGCCGTCAGTGCATGCTTTCACCAGGCTCACACCACCAGCCGTCAGTGCATGCTTTCACCTGGCACACACACACCACCAGCCGTCAGTGCACGCTTCCACCAGGCACCACCAGGATTTTATCACAAAGAAGGAGGAGAATTCCTCTGATGATATTAGAGATTTGGGTGATTCTTTCGGTGTTTTAGCCAGTTTATTAGATTGGCGTTTGACCAGTTCAAAGAGCTTGCGGGGTCTATTCTTGGCGTGCTTGCTGTGGACGGTTCTCGTCTGGCGGAGAAGTTTTAGATGCTTAGCAGAGGGGTGTTGTCTCCAGATTCTTTCAAATTGTCGTAAGGATCGCCTCTCCATGTTGAGGGAACCAGGGGTTTCTGTCTTTGATTTGTGTTATTTTTAGTTTTAGAGGGGCAAGGTCATCTAGAATGTTTGAAATGGACGACGAGTAATGTTCATTGCGCTCCCTGACCGTGGTCATATGCGAGGGGAGTCAGATTTGCAGCAAGCCTCCAGTTTCATAAGGTCAAGGTTCTTAGTGTCTCTGGTCCAGCGTTTGGGAATCACCAGTTGCGATGTCTTTATCTTGTGGGACCCAGGTAAAATGAAGGAGATGGAGTGGTGGTCAGACCAGTCACATGGGTCTATGGAGATAAGTTAACTGAGGATTCCTTGGAAATGATCCAGTCAAGGATGCCCCCTTTTGAGTGGGTTGGCAGAGAGCAGGCTTGAGTCAGGGCATGGTCAGTTAGGAGGTCTTTGATGTAGGGATCTTTAGTGTCATTCCAGTGTAGGTTGAAATCACCCAGGAAAATCTCTGTGGCATTGGAAGAAATCTTAGTTGTGATGATTTCCAAGAGGTGATCGGTGAAAGAATCGTTAGAACCTGGAGGGTGTTAGAAAATATGCAAGTTGCAAAGGTGTAATGAGTTGCTGGAAATGGAGATTGCGAGGTATTCGCATGAGTCGGTGGAGTCCGACAAGAGTTCTGTGACAAGAAGGGAGGATCGGTAGATGCAGGCAATGCCGCCTCCGTTCCTGTTGGAATGTCTGTCCAGTGTGGCGATGTTGTAATTGGGAGGGACTAATAAGTCCAGGCAAGGGGAAGAGTATTCATTGAGCCATGATTCTGTAAATCTAGCTAGGTCTAGGTTTATATTCAGGATGAGGTCAGCAATATCAGCGGCATGCTTGACTGCTGACCGGCAGTTGATTAAAAGTCCGGATAGGGGGATCTGGGGGAGTGTCAGGAGTCTGGATGGACAGAAATACAGGCACGAGGTTGCTTTTTACCTCACTTCTGTTATGGAGGATAGCTAGACTGTTTGGGTAGATGGCGACCGTGCTGATGGGGTGTTCAAGACTCGTATCTAGTGGACGGGGGAAGGCTTGGACAGAGTTATGGTGTTGGAGGATGGCAAGGATTTTGTTTCCCGTGAGGTCTAGAGGATTAGAGGTGGCGGTGGTAGCATTGTAAGAGTGCAAGAGCTCGGGATTCCTCCTCTAAGAGGTGGCAAGTTAGTTTGCGTGGGCGAAGATGTCTCAGAGGTAGCGGAGTGGGTGCTTGGGAGGCTCGGTGTTCGGTGGGGGGAGGTATGAGGTGGCTTGAGGTTAGCAAGGGAGAGCTAGGCAAGGTGAAGGAGATTCATAAGGTCCAGAATGGGGCTATGAATGCTCTGGGTGAGTTTAGCCGCTCTGGAGTGCAGAGTTTCAAGATCAGTATAAGCTGGGGATCCTAGAGGGCAGGGGACAGAGGTTCAGGAGGAGTCATGGGGGCCTGTAAAGGAGGAAGGGGAGATAGGTTGGTTAGTGCAGACTCCAGGGTCTTTGGAGGAGTACCTAGCTCGCGATATTGGTGGATGGCTGGCTGGGGGGTGGGGGCAGTCGGAGGTCTAGGGGCAGTTCTGTTTGAGGTGTCGGAGGACAAAGTATAATGGTCAGGGTGATCAGCGGTGGGAGCCATTGGAGGACCGGGGGTCACTGGGAGCGTTCCCAACTCCCGGTTGGTGGGGGGAATCGGGAGGGGGGTATAAGGGGTATAGGAGAGGGTCTATAATCGAGGTCTGTGAGCATTCTGGGGGGGATAGGGAAAACCATAGTGGGAGCTCTAGGAGGGAGGTATGCGGGTGGCTGGGCGCAATAGGCAGGCAGGATGGTGGCTCATTGGTGCAGGTGTTGGTTCCCCTATTTGTGTTATGCACATGGTTTCTGAGGTGGATGAAAAGGTCTGCGAATTTATTAAGATTATTGGTTGAGGCCTGGATCAGAACAATGCCATTTTTGTAGAGGGTGATGGTGAGGTCCGCTTGCAGGGAGGAGGAGGGAGCAATTGTGAGTTTGGTGCTGTAAGGAATGTTTTTAATTGAGCGAACGTTAAGAAGGTGGGCCAAGGATTTGCGCCAGGCAGCAGTTCTTCTGGAGTAGAAAATAAGGTCATTTATGCAAATGCCACTGTCTGTGTTGAAGCGCAGGTCGGATATCAGCGTCTCAGGATGTCTTTTTAGGGTGGCGTGTTTGAATGATTTAGCAGCAGTTTTGGAGAGGTTGGGGGGGGGTAGACTAGAGTATAGGAGTTTTCCCCTGACCAAGTCAGGTCAGGACGTGACATGATCGTTAGTGACTGGCTCAGATGTGAAAAATGGGGTAAGAAGACTGCGGAGGTGGTGAGTCTCGGAACAAAGGCATGGTGGAGTTATGGTGACTGAGGTCTGTCTCACAGGGCGTTTCTTACTAGTCGCTAGTTAGGTAATCACTAGTTAGGTAAGACTACCATCACCATAATGTGAACTGTGAGGTTATACTGGAAGGTTTTCAGATCATAAAGTTTTGAGGCAGCGCTATCTTAAGGCCAGGCACTGTGAAGTGATTCAGGTTGTCTTAGAATGTCGCCATTTTGATACATTATAAGACGGTGCATAACACATGGGTGTCAGAGTTTGAATATACACCTTGTATTGTACAATTGGATGTCTTACTGTTGTCTGTCCCCCTTATTTGTATCAATTTTGCTGGTCAATTTTGAATTTCCATGTTTTTTATTATTATTGTCATTTTTTAGGTCGAGCTGACGTAGCATTCATGCGAAAGCATGAATGCTGTCAGCAAGACAACTAATGTCATCCGTATTTAGGAAAGTGGACAGCAGAGTGTCACGCGCTTTCCCAGTGTCGGATTTCACCGCGGGAGCGAACGCGCTTGCTGAGACTGCAGGGCTTGCATGCAAACACGGCGCGCACACAGGCAGGCCCCATCCACTGCACGCACAGGCACACGCGCGCGCGCGCACACACACACACACGCACACGCAGGCACACACATGCAGGCACACAGCCCCTCCCGCCCCCTCCCCTCTTACCTCACCGGAGTCGGGCTCGCACCATCTGCCAAGGGAGCCCCGCAGAGCACTCGAGCTCCTCTCCCACTCTACGAAGAAGCGGAGCTCTCCCCATAGGCATGGGGGCCTCGCAGTCTCCCCGCTGGTCTTCACACGGGCCCCCTCCTGGGACCCGGGACTTCATGCGGCACTTCTCTTCTACGGGCTCGCGCTGGTCCAAAGGAAACAAAACTGAAGAGTGGCACGCATGCGCAGGCAGCCCCCGCTCTCCCACTGCTCACAGGCCGGCAAAGAGTTGATGGCAACGCAGGACTGGTGATTTTAGTGTAATTGTGTGCTGTAAGCGTGGGAGGGGTGCTAGGGACAGTCTCCGGGATAGGAACGGGTGCTGCAGCAGTAAGAGGCTGACAAGTATACTTTTTTAAACTGGGTTTTATTTTGATAGTACGACGTGTTCTGTAAGTTAGTCTCTCCCTCGCGAATACTGAGTTATCCGTGGTGGTAGTCTTCGCTGCCTTTTTATGGTCCCTGGGTACTGGTCTTCCTCCGGGGTCGTCTCACACTGCAGTAAGGTCTCAGGGCTCCGATTATGGAAAGAGAAGAAGGACAGAGGGAGGCCGTTAGCCACTGGTTTCTTATCCGTGATCACCCAAGGGAACCCGGTGTTTGTGCAGGGGGCACCCGTATTCTCTAACGTGCTCTGGAGAGGTAGGAGAAGTGTGCGGTACAGGGGTAAGGAAAAAGGTACGAGGGATGGGTAGCGGAAAGAGGGGGTTGGAGAATTGCGGAAGACGGACACACACTTAAGAGGGCTTTACGCTATCTACACTATTTACAGGGGCACCCTTCCTCCCCAACCAGCCCGCCAAACGCCGCTGTACCTGGCTAAGCCATACTCCTCCCTCGGGAGTATGGCACGGCGGAACGTAGAACCGTTGGCCTCCTGGCTTTCCTCCACAGTCGATTCCTTCGGTTCCTCCGTCCTCGTCTCGCGTCTCCGTTTTCCTCTCCTCGCCTGGTCCGGTCCTCGCTCTTCCGGTGTCGTCACACGCCGTGTAGAGGACTTCCCCCGAATTCATCCATCCGGGAGAGTAGACGTCATCAGTAGGCGGGGGCTCTTCTTCGTTACTACACGCCCACTTAAAGGAACCCGAGGACGCTTCTTCGCTCGCGTCCTGCTGAAGCTCCCACGCATCCCTCGCTCTTTCAGTCTGTAGAGTAGAAGGGGAAATACCATCAGGGGTCCACCAGTCCTCCCGGCCTCCCTTCCCGACCTCGTTACACTCCTCCCCCCCTGGATTCTCCCGATCGGGGAGAATGGGCGCCCTCGACAGGTAGTCAGCGTTGCCATTGTCCGTCCCTTTTTTGTGCACAATCCTGAACGAAAAGGGTTGGAGAAACAAAAACCATCGTAACACCCTGGAATTCTGAGTCATGTTTTTCTGCATCCATTGCAAGGGTGCGTGGTCTGAGAAGAGAGTGAATGGTTTACCCTCCAAGTAATATCTCAACTTGTCCACCGCCCAGCGAATTGCCAGACACTCCTTTTCGACTGTTGGGTATTTACATTCCCTGGGTTGGAGTTTCCTGCTTATGAAGAGGATGGGATGTTCCAATCCATCCTCGCCCGTTTGTGATAGAACCGCCCCTATGCCAACATCGGAGGCGTCTGTAGACAGGGAGAAAGTTTTCTCAAAGTCTGGTGGTATTAACACAGGGCTTGAGGTAATGGCCCTCTTTAGCACTTCAAAGGCTGCGGTGGCTTCCTGGGACGGGCACTTCCCTATGCTGTTCTTGGCGTTGTTTTTCAAGAGATCTGTTAAAGGGGCGGCAATCACAGCAAAATTCATGATGAACCGCCGGTAGTATCCTATCAGCCCAAGAAAGGCCCGGAGTTCCTTCTTTGAGGATGGAAAAGGCGTACTCGTGATAGCTCTTATCTTTTCCTCCTGAGGGGCGATGACCCCCTCTCCCAACATGAACCCCAGATACTTGACCCTGGGAAAAGCCGCCCTTGATTTTTTTGAGTTAACGTGTAACCCGGCGGTTTGTAAGTCCAGTAGTATACGTTCTAAGTGTTCTAGGTGTCCCTTCCAGGTCTTGCTGAAGATGACAATATCATCTAGATACACTGAACTATACTCAGTGTGTGGAGCCAACACCGTGTTCATTAGCCTCTGGAAAGTTGCTGGGGCTCCATGGAGTCCAAAAGGTAGTACGGTGAACTCGAACAACCCATCGTCGGTGGCAAAGGCAGTATTATGTCGGTCCTTTTCTCTGAGTGGAACCTGCCAATAACCCTTGGTTAAATCTAGAGTTGTGATGTACCTGGCTTCTCCTATCCTCTCTATCAACTCATCCACTCTGGGAATCGGAAACGCATCAAAAGAGGATATAGCGTTCAGAGCGCGAAAGTCCATACAAAACCGGGTGGACCCATCCGGTTTCGGTACCATCACTATGGGTGAGGCCCAGTTGCTTCTTGAGGGTCTAATGACTCCTAGTTGAAGCCTGGTTCAGTGTCCATGCAGTGTTCTGCTAGATGTGTTCGGCCGGGTACATCCGAAAATATGGGGGAGAACTTTTGTAGTCTATGTAGTAGCTCTCCTTTTTCGGATGTTGACAATTCTGGATTAATGGGGAGCATCTCCAGAGTACTTCCTTCGTCTGCTGTTGGCAACGTTAGGTTTGCTGATTTGGGGGGGGACCCTATCCATTTCTTCAGGATATTGATATGAAAGGTTTGTTGTCTTCCTGGGGAGATTTGTAGGCGGTAGGTTGTTTTTCCTATAGTCTCTACCACTTCGTATGGCCCTTTCCATCCACTACTAAATTTTTGAGTGGACGATGGAAGAAGGACCAATGCCCAATCACCCTTGTTCAGGACCCTCCATTTCTTGCCCTTGTCATATTGGTATCTCTGACTCTCTTGGGATTTCTCCAGGTTGGAGTAAGCTAGGTCCCTTAGCTTCCCTAGCCTGGATTTCAACTGGTTCGTGTACTCCAGCAGAGATCTTTGTTCTGCCATCTCCTCCTTCTCCCAGGCTTCCTTTGTTATTTCCAAGAGGGATCTTGGCTGTCGCCCGTATAACAACTCAAATGGAGAATACCCTAAACTGCTCTGTACTTGAGCTCTTAGGACATAGAGAGCCAGAGGCAATAACTTGTCCCAGTCCCTGTTCTCGGCTGTTAACATTTTTTTGAGGGTTGTCTTAAGTGTACGATTGTACCTTTCAACTAACCCATCCGTCTGGGGATGGTAAGCTGAAGTCCGTATATGCCTTAGCTCTAGGGTCTTGCATACCTCAGCCATCATTTTGGAAACGAAAGGTGTTCCCTGATCTGTAAGTATTTCCCTGGGGAAACCTACTCTTGAGAATAGTTCGATTAACTTATCCGCCACATTTCTGGTTGTAGGAGCGCTGAGGGCAAAAGCTTCTGGGAACCTGGTGTTGTAGTCCACAACAACTAGAGCGTAGGTATGTCCCCTAGTTGTACGAGGGAGGGGGCCGATGAGATCCATCCCCACCCTCTCAAAGGGGTGGCCAATGATGGGAAGTGGTTGAAGGGGTACGGCAGGGGGTCGGTACATATTTTTCTTTTGGCACACCTCGCATTGCCGACAATAGACCTCTGCTGCTTTATAAATACCAGGCCAAAAGAACAGTCTGGTGATATTCTGAAGAGTTTTCTCGGCTCCACTATGTCCTGCTGTTAAATGTGTGTGGGCATAGAACAGTATCTGTCTGTTCTCTAAAGTCGTTTGGAACAACCAGTTGAGGGGGTTCGTCTGCTTTTCCCTCCCTGTACAACAGGTCGTTTATAATTCGGAATCTGGGGTATCCTTGTCTCTGTGTGGTCTCCCCCAGGTGAGCTGCCTCCCATGCATTCAGAAGGGTTGGATCATTGCTTTGAGCGAATTTGAAACCCCGGTCGAATTCCCAAGGTTCTGTAGTTAAGTATATCCCTCTGGTCTGTTCTATCTTTTTCTTGAAGAGACTCAGAAAATCAGGATTATCCACCCCTAAGATGAGGTCTTCAGGCAAAGTATCCACCACTCCCACCTTTACTGTACAGGGGTTCCCTCCCAGGGGTCTTATGGACAGTTGAGCCACAGGGTAGGGTTTCACGTCGCCGTGTACACATCTAATGTGCACCACCATGTTGGGGCCTATCTGGGAGGGTCGAACTAACTGCTTCTTAACAACCGACTGTTTACAGCCAGAATCTAAAAGGGCTTTTACACATTTGTTGTTCACTTGTACCCTTACGTAAAATGACGGTCCCATCTCTGCAGTGTACATCACGGCCTTCGGGATGTATCGGACCTCCATAGGTTCTTCTGTTGGCCTTTTCCGGGGACACATTCTGGCTATATGCCCCCACTCCCCACACTCAAAGCACTGCGGTCCTCTTGTGGGTGGGGTCTCAAATCTCATGGGGCGTATCTTCAATGTCTCTGATGCTTGTTTCGGTTTTTTTTCTTGTTTCGCTATTCCTGGGGTTACTTTGGGACCTTTGTCTGTTTCCCAGGGAAAAGTACGGGGCATGGCTCTATTATAGTTCGAAGCCATCTCAATGGCCTGTTCAGCGGTCAGGCCTGAATGTTGTCTGAGCCACCGCTGTGTACCATAGGGCAACGCCTCCATAAATTGCTCCAGGTATATGCTGGACATTACTTTCTCCTTACTCCTACTCTCGGGTTTTAGCCACTTATCAGCGGCCATCTTTAGTCGCAGATATAAAGTCTTAGGGTGTTCGCCAGCGATCCCTTTCTCTTTTCTGAAACGCAGTCTGTAGGCTTCGGTATCAAGTCCTAAATGGTCTAAGATCACCGCCTTAATCGTTGCATATGGTGTTACCCCCGCATGGTTGGCCACTTGGTAGGCTGCTTGCGCCTCACCAGACAACAAGGGTGCTAGGAAGAAAGGCCATTTCTCCTCAGGCCACCCACAGGCTCTGGCTGCCCGCTCAAAATTGAGAAGAAAGGCGTCTGGGTCTTCTCCTGGCACGTATTTTTGTAGCTGCATTCCTGAAGGATGGGGACCAAAACTCCGTCTTTCCAGTGGAACAGGTACTCCAGGGTTCTGTACTACTTTTTGGAGACCCTCAATTTGGGCTGCTATGGTGTTCTTGAACATGTCACGGTCGGCATCGGCCGCCGACATCTGTTGACCGATGGCCCATTCTAATTTCTGCTGTCCTTCTATGAGCTGCTGCACCACTTGTTCCATGGTCACCTCTGTCACTGAGGGACAAGATCCCACTTCTGACACCACTGTAAGCGTGGGAGGGGTGCTAGGGAAAGTCTCCGGGATAGGAACGGGTGCTGCAGCAGTAAGAGGCTGACTAGTATACTTTTTTAAACTGGGTTTTATTTTGATAGTACGACGTGTTCTGTAAGTTAGTCTCTCCCTCGCGAATACTGAGTTATCCGTGGTGGTGGTCTTCGCTGCCTTTTTATGGTCCCTGGGTACTGGTCTTCCCCCGGGGTCGTCTCACACTGCAGTAAGGTCTCAGGGCTCCGATTATGGAAAGAGAAGGACAGAGGGAGGCCGTTAGCCACTGGTTTCTTATCCGTGATCACCCAAGGGAACCCGGTGTTTGTGCAGGGGGCACCCGTATTCTCTAACGTGCTCTGGAGAGGTAGGAGAAGTGTGCGGTACAGGGGTAAGGAAAAAGGTACGAGGGATGGGTAGCGGAAAGAGGGGGTTGGAGAATTGCGGAAGACGGACACACACTTAAGAGAGCTTTACGCTATCTACACTATTTACAGGGGCACCCTTCCTCCCCAACCAGCCCGCCAAACGCCGCCGTACCTGGCTAAGCCATACTCCTCCCTCGGGAGTATGGCACGGCGGAACGTAGAACCGCTGGCCTCCTGGCTTTCCTCCACAGTCGATTCCTTCGGTTCCTCCGTCCTCGTCTCGCGTCTCCGTTTTCCTCTCCTCGCCTGGTCCGG
Organism: Lissotriton vulgaris; assembly: GCF_964263255.1. NCBI lineage: Eukaryota > Metazoa > Chordata > Amphibia > Caudata > Salamandridae > Lissotriton > Lissotriton vulgaris. The sequence goes on from NC_141694.1 coordinate 132,841,709, forward strand.
TCCTCGCTCTTCCGGTGTCGTCACACGCCGTGTAGAGGACTTCCCCCGAATTCATCCATCCGGGAGAGTAGACGTCATCAGTAGGCGGGGGCTCTTCTTCGTTACTATACGCCCACTTAAAGGAACCCGAGGACGCTTCTTCGCTCGCGTCCTGCTAAAGCTCCCACGCATCCCTCGCTCTTTCAGTCTGTAGAGTAGAAGGGGAAATATCATCAGGGGTCCACCAGTCCTCCCGGCCTCCCTTCCCGACCTCGTTACAGTGCTTATGTCATTAATTTCGGGGCCCGCTGCTAAAGATGGATTAGCTTTTACTTTCCTGTTAGTCTGTCGCTACCTAAATAAGCACGCGTTCTAGTTTAACCCCTTCCATGCTGGTGACGAACCCCAGCCGTCATGCACTACGGTGCTCGTGTGCTGATGACGGCTGGCGTTCGTCATGGCCCGCCCCTGTTCGTTTGTTTACCGCACGGGGGCGGAATCGGGCCAGCAGGGAAGGGGTTAATACTTTTATGGCTCTTGTTATTTATTGCTCGCCATATAGCTTGTTTTCAAAGGAGACAATGCCGTTCGCCCGGATTCTTGGCAGCGCGCTGACTCAAGGTGCTGTTTTTCATGTAGGGAGATAATAATTAATTAGCATTTGGAGAAGGAACTGCGGTCCCTCGTGAAATACCGCGCGCCTAAAGCTTCTTTAATTTAAGCGAGAGAGAGGGCTGCGGCAGAATAATGAGCAGATAGGCATGTTGTGTTATTAAAAACAACAAGGTGTGATAGCTGCAGAGAGTGAGGGCTGAGGTCCTGCGGTGTGACAGCAACTACTTCTTACTCGAAAATTAAGAACTACACACATTCCAGGGGATCCCAGAATCTTGTACAACGCCGGTGTCTGCTGCTCTTCATGTTTGTGTATTTTTTTTTATTGTATTTGAAAAAGATATGGTTGCACTTTGAAGAAATGCAGCATGCACCCTGTGTGATAGTTGTGTAAACGTTGCACCCATCAACCTCATACCGCAATGGAATGCTGCCTACCACCTCAGACATCGCTGTTTATTTATTTATTTTTACTTAATAGATAGAGATATGCTAATAATTGCCGCCGATGCCGAGGCTCCAAACATGTTAAGGGCATCCGTTTTAGCACTTCCCTCTCCCGTGTTATGTTTAATATGTGGCTCCGGCACGATTCTCTGCATCATTTGTTTCAGATGCTACACTTACCCATCCCAACCGTGTTTCTTTTTTTTTTTCTCTCCCCACCGCCCCCCTGAGATTGCGGTTTATTTATTTATTTTTAATTACTAGATAGGGATTTGCTAATAATTACAGTCGATGCTGAGGCTCAAATTATGTTAAGGGTGTTTGTTTGTCCACCTTCCCCTACAGTGTTATGTTTACTTTGTGGATCTCTCAACCTCACCCACCCTCACCCTCACTCACACTCTCACACACCCTCTCACCCTCTCACCCTATTTAAAAAAAATTAAAAGCCATTGTTATTTGTAATATCAATACATCTAAGTCACGTAAATACAACACATATTGCATTACAAATGCTTTAGGTGTAACATTTGTGAAAGTTAAAACTATTGGCATTGTAAATGACAAAGCTATTACTTTCACTATTTTCAAAAGCAAAACCTAAATAAAAAATTTGTCATTTACAATACCAATAACTCAAACTTTCCTAATGCTGGACCTATTGCATTGCAAATGCTTGTTTTAATTGGTTTTACTTGTGTATAGTGGTGATACTGTCCACTTGTTCTTTTAAATATATTGTGTAATTAATAAACTGTTTTTCTTTACTTTATATACGAATTGTGCTAATTGCTTTGTGATCTAAGTTGTTCAATTGAACACCCTACTTAAGGGAACCTTTTCTGTCTCCATATTATATGTTTCCTTAACTAGGCTCCACCATTCCAGAACTATTGGTGTTTTTTTTTTTAATCCAGACTCTAGCAATAGTTAATCTTGCACATGTAATTAGAATATTCAACAGATCTCTGAACGCACTATTACCCCCATTGATGCCCACTAAAACATCAGTATATGAAAATGAAATGGGTTGCTCAAGTCTATCAGCAATCACCTTAATTATTCCTTCCCAATATTCACTAAGACGTGGGCAAGAGAAAAACATGTGGGTAATATCCGCGCCACTCAGGTCACATTTAGGGCATTTCATGCGATCAGAATAAATATTATTCGTTGTCCATTTAAGGATCCTCTCAGGAGTATGGTATAATTGACAAACAGTTTAAAACATTTGCAGTTTTAGACTAGAAGATTGAACAGATAAATTTAGACTTTTAAGAGATGTAGTAATTAGATCAGTTGGTACAGTCAAAGCCAATTTTCTATTCCATTTCTCTGTTAAATTAATGACATCGCTAATCCTGAGGTCAGAAAAAAGCTTGTATCCTAAGCTAATCATGGATTTATCTACATCTCTATAAATACAATCCCATAACTCAGAGTCTAATACCATAGTGAGTTCTAGTTTCTTCACCAAAAAGTCTTTAATCTGATAGCATTTAAACTTTGCCAGTTCGGATAAATTATAACAGTGTTTCATTTTATCAAATGCCATAAAACCCTGATGGTCATATAAATCTCCCAAAAATCTAATACCAGAATTTAAAAACAATCGACAGGTTGGATCATGAAAAATTAAAGGAAAACCAGGATTGCCCCATAGAGGTGTTTTACAGTGTAAAGGGGAAGTATTGCATTTAGCCATAATAGATCGCCAAGTACTCACGGTATCACGTATAGTCTTAAATTTAACCCTTTTGAAGTAATTGGGGTCATTCAGCCTATAAAGAAAGATATTAGCATCCGGTCCTAGTAGGAACCTATGAAAATACAAGCATTTATCAATGACTGTCAAGCTACGTAGCCGAATCAAAAACGCTGACCAATAATAGAATTTGAAGTCCGGGAGCGCCAGTCCTCCTTGACTAAAGGGGAGTTTAAGTGATGATACGGCGCGTCGGGCTTTTTTATATCCCCATACAAAACTGCCAATGATACCTTCTAATCTAAGGAAAAAAGAATTATTAACCCGTAAGGGAATCGCTCGGAATAAATATAAAAACTTAGGCAAAATTTTCATTTTAATTAAATTTATTCGGCCAATCATGCTAATTGGCAATTTATGCCATTTCTTAAGTTGCATAGCGGTCTCTTTTAATAAAGGTTCGTAGTTTAATACTATAATAGAGTCAATATCAGAAGAGATTTTAACGCCTAGATAGGTTGCAGCGCAACACGTTCCAGAGATAGGGGCAGCTGACTGATAATTCATAACAACTTGAGTTTTTGTAGTATTAAGTCTGTAACCAGAAACAGAGCCGTATATACCTGCTTCTATTATAATGCCTTTCATGGTTTTAGAAACATCTGGGGAAAAAACTGCAATGTCGTCAGCGTATACAGTGATATCTAATTTATTTGAGCCATTAATAAATGGACAAATTAAAGCTTGGCGTTGAAGTGCGATTAAAAAAGGTTCTATCCCTAAAGCAAAAAGCAGGGGTGATAAAGGGCACCCCTGTCTTGTCCCCCTTTTAATAGGAAACATAGTAGAGCATTTCCCCATATACGAGATCTTACCCATGGGGTTATCGTATATTGATTGAATCCATCGTAAAAGTTGACCATTGATACCAAATGCCTGTAAAGCTGCCCACAAGAAACCCCACCCCACCCGGTCAAATGCTTTTTCTGCATCTAATAAGATCATACCGAGTGGCGCGGATTTAGTCCGTGCAGCATCAAAGGCAGATATGGCCATATTGATATGCGCTGTAGTATCTCGCTTTGGAATAAAACCGTGTTGTTGGGGAGAAACAAGTTGGGACATGAATGGCGCTAACCTAGTAGCCAATATTTTAGCAAAGATTTTTGCATCACTATTGATAAGTGAGATTGGCCTGTATGATCCTCTCTCTTGGGGTACCTTACCTTTTTTTAAAAAAAAAATAATTTGTGTTAAATTCCAAGATCTGGGTGCTTGTTGCCCTTTACCTATAGCACAAATCACATCAGTAAGTAATGGTATCAGTTCCTCAATACAGTGTTTATAAAGTTCCAAAGGAATAAGATCTTCCCCTACAGCTTTGCCCATCGCTAAAGATTTGATAGCATCCCTAATTTCTATTGCTGTAATGACTGCCGCTAATTGAGCAGATTGTTCCGGCTTTAAGTTTTTGACTTTGTTTAAGTTTATATAATTGTTAATGCTATCATCTGAGATAGCAGCTTCTGGTGTATATAAAGCTTGATAGAAGGAAGCAAATTGTTGTAATATCGATTTTGAGTCACAAAATAATTGATTATTATCCCCTTTAATTTCTTTAACCATATTTTGAGATCGATCTTCAGCAACTTTGTAAGCCAGTAGTTTACCACTCTTATCGCCATTTTCATACTGATCTAGTTGATATTTTTTTAATTTGTTAATACTTTTATCCCTAAGAAGGTCTTTTAATGCAGCTTTAAGCTCAATTAGTTTGACATTTAGTTCATTTAAGTTTAAAGCGCCATTACAGATAGCGTTAGATATTTGAAGTTCAATATCAAGGATTTCCGTAAGCCTTCCCTCATTTAAATTTCGAAGTTCTTTATTTTGTCGCCAGATGTATTGTTGGGTGAATCCACGTATGCTTGCTTTGCAAGAATCCCATACTATCCAGGGTAAGCTGGATTGTATGTTTATATCAATAAACTCTTTTATATGCAAGTTGAGTTACAAACACCATGTCAGAAAACAAATATCGAGGAAATGAGAAGAAACGAGGGGCAAACTCTTCAGTTGCTAGTGCAAATGTTAAAGAAATCGGATTATGGTCCGAGGTTACCCATGGGTGTATAGCCATTGAACAATTACCAAGAATCAAGTCTGAAGCCCATATCATATCTATGCGTGAGCATACCTTATGCGCGGCAGAGTCACATGTGTAGCCAGCTATTACAGGATTTAGACATCTCCATACATCTTTTAGGAGGTGTAGAGCTGCTAAATCCAAAATTGCAGCTCTGGTTTTCCTCATTCTCTGAAAAGAGTTTTTCCTAGTAATGTCCAAGTTGTCCAAGTTGTAGTTCATTATACAATTAAAATCACCCAACACAATATATTCCCCCTCCCAACCAAGTAATTCCATATTGATCTGATCAAAAATTATAGGCTCATCTTGATTTGATGCATAAACTCCGCATATTGTATATTTACGGTTTTCTAGCTTTATCTGTGCTATCGCCCATCTGCCAGCTTTATCAGTTAATGTCTTGATTATCTCACATTTTAATCCTTTATGTTTTAAAATCGCTACCCCCCGAATTGAAGCATTAAATTCAGTGCAAACTAAAGTATCATATCCTAGCTGTTTAAGCAAGTGTTTATCTTTATAAGCAATTTGAGTTTCAGTAAGAACCACTATTTGAGGGTTATACATCCTAAGCTCCTCATATACAAGACGCCGCTTTTTTTTATTATTTAAACCTGACACGTTCCAGGTTAAGCATTTTATTAGATGCATTTCAAATTATGTATATCGCTATCTATATGACCTCTATAATAAATCATAGCAGCCTTATACTTCCTCTTAGTTTTTTTTATCATTGTTGTGTCCTTTGATGCATTTTTTACCCCAAACCATTTCTCCCCCTTGCCCACCCCACACTCTGCTCCACCCTCCCCCCACCCCACAATTACCTGCAGGTCCCCCCGTTCTGTTGACTGCCGTTCCCCTGGCAGTCGGTGAGCGGATAGATCGCTAATAGGGTCCAGGTATTCAATACTAATCATTGCAACACAATAAAAAGAGAAAACCCGTGCTACACAATGCTCTTTATCTCGACTATAACCTAGCCATAGGAGCAATCACCTAAATACCGCACAAAATTTAAAGCTAACAAAAGTATAACCAGAAAAACCAGAAGAGACCACAACGCCATATATGCTGAGCATTAGTCATTAACTTAATCATTTCCCCAGTCGCCAGGAGGCAATAGCATTTCCAACTCATTTACTTCCAAAAAGAAATAGGATCGGCCGTTTTTAATCACTTTCAGTTTTGCAGGTTCCTGCAAATAAACTTGATATCCAAGTTCTTTAATCGGATCTATGAATTGCTTCAATTTCCATCGTCTTTCTAGCGAGAGTTTGCTTAGATCCGATCTCACAAAAAAAGTAATAGAATCAATGGTGACTGGAGTGTTAGGCCTTGCTTTTAAAGAGATAGCTTGTCGGAGCAAGTAGTTACCTATGTAAATCAAAATTGGTCGTGGGAATTTACCACTCTTATCCTTTTGGACTAGGGGTAATCTATGAGCTCGCTGAATCTGAGAGTCCCAATCCCAATCTGAGAGGTCGGGAAAGGCCTTTTGGAATAATTGAGTGATATATGCCCCCTCTGCTCCTTCAGCAATACCAAAAACGCAGAGGTTCTGTCTCCTTTGTCTATTTTCTAAATCTTCCAGCTTAGCTTGCATCTGAAGTAGTTGAGAGGCATGTTTATTCACTGCTATTTCAGAGCGTTGTGATTTCTCCTCTGTTACCACCACTCTTTGCTGCAGTTCCTCTATGTCTTGAGTCACCGCCCCCAGTTTGCACGCCATCTCTTGCAAAGAGGTTTGAGTTCTATTATTGTCTTCCCTCATTTGCTGGTAATGATTTTTAGCTTCTTGTTTCTGTTCATTTAGGAGATGTAAAATTGTCTGAAAAGAAGCAGACACCTCCCCTTGCGGAATCCATTCTGTTGGCCCGTTAGATAAAGAAGAAACAATATTTTCCGGATGTATTTCTTGTATAGTCTCTTCTATCGGAGTCGTTGCTACATCGCATATAGACGCCATTGGAGTATTAGACAAATCCTGGGTTATACTGCCACTGCTGTTATTACTGCTACTGCTACTGCAGCAGCTAATTGACAAAGAAGCGGAGTTGTCTACCATAAGTATCGGAGTAGGTACAGAAGGGTGTGAATGGCCCAATAAACTTTCCCCAGAAGACTTTGTAGGTACCTTAATCAGGCCAGATTTATCAAGACTATCGGTCTTCGCCTTTGCCTTTGTCATATTAGAAATAGTAGGCTGAGTGGGGCTGAGTGGTACATTGATCTGTTTTAAGTCTTTGGAAATAATGTTTTGATCATTGGGGCTATTACCAGACAGTCTCAACGCCATTGATTTTACGCCACCCTTAGCCTGTACCCATTGTCTGATTGGACTGTTCTCAGCAATCGCCTTCAAAACACTTGTTTTAGATTTGCTTGTGATCTTAGCAACCTTATTCTTATTTTTACCCTTCGATTTTTTGGTGTTGAAAGCTTTATTTTTGTCTTTGATCGCTTTTAAAGGCGTATTACTCCCTTGATCATTAAGATCCACATATTCTTCGTCTGTCTCAGCAATGTCTGTGTTGTCAGTATTTTCACCTCCCTCACCTTCTTCCACGCCCTCAGCATTCCCCTTGTCTGAAGGCACGCTAGTCGTGCTAGTCATTTCAATGTGAGGGGCTTTCACGTTAGAATCGGTATTGATCACCTTTTTCAGAGTCAGAGTCTGAGGCTCTAAGGGCTCTAAGGGTTCGGTATCTCCTCTAGCAAGAGTAGTAGACACATTAGTTAGATCTGTTACCCCTTCCTCTGCACCAACCATCTCCGTAGTGTCTAACGCAGATAAGATATTTACACTGTTTAAAGTAGCATCGTTCTGTGTTACTGCAGTGCCACTTTGACATAACTTCTCAGGTTCTTTTGTTCTTATTTGAACCCCTTCGTTTAACAAAAGGTTTTTTGCTGTGTTATCTATTGTGTTATCAGCTGCATTACCTTTCGCACAAGCTGTTTTTTTTTCCCCGAGTTTACCAGAGTGCAGTTGTTCCACATCCAAAGCTGCCTCCATAGCGTTGTTGAAGGATAGAGGCTTTTTACTTGCTGTTAGTTCGTTTGTAGCAGCCACTGACAAGGATACCGGTGTGGCCGTCACTCTCCCGCTAGCTGCTGTTGTGCGGGTTGTCCGTGTAGGAGGTTTCGGCGCCATCCCGCTATCGCTCGCTTTCTCTGGCAGTGCTGCTGCCGGTGCCACGGGGGAGCGCAGACCAAATCAGTTGACTGCCGCCGGTCACGATCTCGCCCAGTTCGTCAAACTCGCCCAGCTCGGCCAGCCTTTCGAGGGTTCCTGAGTAAGACGCGCTGTGTTCGCAAGTTTCTCTGTGCTAGCAGAGCGTAGCAGGCTCTGGATACGGCTCCCAATCAGCCGTAGCTGCCACATTCAGGATTCGATCCTTGCGATCAAGTAAGTCTCTGAGCTCTTCAGTTCCGTGATTCTGAAAGCAATGTGGCCTCACAGCGTTACAGCTCCTGTATTGTGTAACTGTGTCAGTCCATTAGCCTAGCATCCGCCTGGACCCGTTCAGCGTTCTCCACTCCGGCGGTGTCAATCCGCCATCTTGGACATGGTGGCACTTAAACGTAGAATCAGAAAAGACTTTTGGTGGCCAGGTTTGTATAGAATGGCAAAACATTTTGTTAAGAATTGCAATGCTTGTGAAATCAGTGACAAGGCCCAGGTTATGGTACCGTTTCTTATTGTGCCTGTGGAACCACTATCTATGCTGTGGAGTGAGTTAGCTCTGGATATAAGGATCATTTGGTGTTTTAGGGAACACACCTAAATTTACTTTGGTGTCCAATGATTCTTTTTCTAGATGGCCAGAGATAAAAATGGCGGAGAGTGTATCTACCTCCACTGCTTTAGATTTTCTCAGTGAAGTTTTTGCCTGGGAAGGTTATTCTGAGAAGTTGGTTACAGATAATGAAACACAGTTGGTTTCATTGGAAATGAGGGCATTTCTTCAAAAGTATTGTATTTACCACATTAAAACTTCTATTTATTGTCCGAGAAGTAATGGCTTTGTGTAAAGATTTAATCAGGTAATAAAGAATCATTTGCTGTTGGCTTTGGTAAATAACATGAATTGGAGGCAGATGATGAGATGTTGTGGGCTTACCGAACATATTCACATAGTGTGACTGTAGTGTCACCTTTTACCTTTATGAGAGGGAGAGTGGGAGGTACAGACTTGGAACGGGGGTTGGATGAATCAGATGATGGTAAATGGTGATGTCCTGGGTAAGGTTCTGGATGTGGGGAAGGCTTTGTCTGGAAAGGTGAGTTAGGAAAAGTTTGGGAGGCTCGTGATAGTGGTTGTGGGTTCATATAAAGAAACCAGGTTTTCTGAAAAGATGGTGGTCTAGATTTTCTCTACCTAAGAAGGTTGTGGAGGTTCGACACCATGTGGTTGTGGTTGAGGGAGGAAGGCATGGAATAAGAGTACAGTTTCTGTGATTCCTGCGAGCAAGACTTCTTTGGTTCGTGACAAGTTATGTTGCGGTAAGGATGAGGTGTTAAGGATGGAGGTATTCAACAACATGGTGGTAGTACTGAAAGATGTAATAATGAAGATACCTTGGGTGGTGGTGTCTGTGTTAGAGAGAAAAATACTTCCTGTGCGTTATAAGGATTGCATGATGGGCTGGGTGTCTATTCTTGTGACAACACACTATAGAGGGGGGGACAACGAACAAATTAGAAAAGGAAAGGTCCAGTACTGATGCTACCGAAGGCTTACGTTCTCTCACTGAGGGGTAGCTGTTCCTAAAGAAGATAAAAAACAACCTATTGTGGTTGAGAAAGAGTGTGGGGGTGGTCTCTCAAAGAAGCTGGGTTTGGATGAAGGCGGGGGAATTACTCCTTTTTTGACTTAGTGCCCTCACACACCCTTGCGAGTGTCATGCTTCATCATCGGGCGTTGCTCCTCCTGGGGGTGGTGCTGCTGTCCTCCACGGGCCCCGCAAGAGGGCTCTTTATCAGAGATCTTCTAAGGAGATGCCGCAGTGGTGCAGGTGGGTGTGTGGGCCTGGAGAAGTGAGTTAAAATTACCTTCACAGTACCCAGAAACTACTTTTATTTGGGGTCTGGAAGATAATGTTAAAAGACAAGGGATACGGAGCACCTCCTTGAAACAAAGGTAGAGGAGGGATGAGTGTCTTCCTGCTGCTCTCATCCGTGACGATAAGTGAAAAAGTGAAGTTAGGTCAACATGTTTTGCGCTTCATGATGGTACTCAATGGATCCAGGATCGCTTCTTCAGGGCCGTAAGTTGGAAATAAGTGAAATTAAAGCTAGGAATCAGGGCGAAGGCACCCTATATTCCTACAGTACCTATAGTCAAGTGTCAATGCGTCTAAGCGATACTTGGTACGTCTGAGTTGAGTTCCATTACCCAACCTGGTGATAAATAAAAAAAAAAGAAAAAAAGATGAGACATGCAAACATAAACTAACAAACATGTGAATCACATGTTGATAAAGGCAATTGCTTGCACTAGACAAAGGTGAAGAATGCCATTCAAATCCAAGGACATGAAGACTTCCTACCATGTAATCATGTGTGACAGAATGCTGCCCACTGTTGCTCCCAGTGCAGAAATACAAACACAGGTGAAGCGTCACCATCAACTGGCAGAGCATAGCCAGGGGTGACTGGTATCATGCATGCATTGATATCATAATCGTGAATCCCATGGTTGAGAGCTTGATATCCTAAACTGTCAGAAAAATCAAGGCATCGCTGCCATGGTGCTCGTGGCAGGCTGTTAGCCTTATCATATGCAAATCGGAATGTAACAAGCGTAACAGTAGTATCAGACTCAATGTGCCAGTGGTGACAAAACAACACACACTATGACACACACAGCTAGTAAATACACAAAACCACGTACCCCTCTTTTTAGAATGGTTGGCCTCGCTGGCAATCACTGCAGTAATGAGGATAAATATTTGTGAATGGATTTAAAACATTAAAGACTAGTGAGCTGGTGATAACCTAGCTGCCTGTTTTGCAGTAGCATTCGTTACCTGAGATTGTGTGCAGAAACAGCAGGAAGGTACTCACTTTAAATCTCCTCAGTGGAAGTCCATTACCTGCCCCTCCGCTCGTGGATCGGCTGTAGTGTGAGTGGAGCCGACTCTACTGGTTATAGACGCGAGTCGGAGCTTGAGCGGAAATGATGTTCAGAGGGGTGTGGTGGGTCATGGTTCAGTGCGTGTGGATATTGTGCGTAGCCTAGCCCTGCATCGACCCGCAAACGTGGCGGCCGTGTTGAGGTGATGTCCTTGCTCATTATAAGATACCTTAAGCCAGCTGGATTAATACGTCATCAATGTTGTGAAGGGTACCCTGTACAGTGGTATATGGAATCTCTAGTTGTGGGGGTTGGGAAGAGCTATGGATAGTACTCCTGATGGTAAGATATTTGTCGGGAATGTAACAGAATACATTACACATGTGTTTCTACAACCTCGAGCCATAGTGGCGGCCAAAGATGGATGCTGCAGTCGCTATCGGATTACCAGTGTGAGGTTTATCGTTCAGTTTGAAGCACCATGTGCCGTGTGGGAGTCTGTTTTGATCCAGATCACTTTAGCTGAAAATGGACTAAAGGCTGGAATTTCAATCACCGCATTTAAATCACGATTGGCAGAGATAAATGAGGAAATGGACGAACACAAGGAGTTACTCACAAAACAGAAGATTACCAAACTCCAGAAGGAGGTAAAACGTTTTGACCAAGAAAAGATTTATCCATATACTAACAACCACTCCAGGAGATTGGGAACAAAATGTTTCTTATTTTTCTTGTGTATAGTGAAAGTTGTTAAGAAGAGATATGTGTGAGGATTGGAAATGGAATGTTGAATGTTGGCGGTAGGTGGAGGTTCTGATGGTGACTGCCAGGATCGGAGACCTGACGGCTTTATATTCTTGTGGGGACATCTTTTAAAAGTCCCACTGCCAGCTTGAGCTTTTTTGAACAAAAACGACCTGCATGTGTTATGGTAATGCTCACCAGGTAGGTACAACTCAAACACTTTACATTTTGACGATGAGTTGAAGCAGGAGCTGGGTGCCGGCTGTGGAATTGGACGTGCCAGAGACTACTACTGGTATTGATTGCCGAGTGAATAAGCCAGCTGGATTAATGCGTCATCACGGTTGTGAAAGGAACACTGTGCCACATTGGTATCTCTCCGTGGTACATGGGATATTGTGTTGTGGGGGGGGGAGAGCTATGACATGACGCAACAGTGGGGATAGTACTCATGATGGTAAAATATTTGTCGGGGATGTAATAGAATACATTACACGTGTTTCTACAACCTCGAGTCATAGTGGTGGCCAAAGATGGATGCTGCAGTCGCTATCGGATTACCAGTGTGAGGTGTATCGTTCAGTGTGAAGCACCATGTGCCGTGTGGGAGTCCGTTTTGATCTAGATCACTTTAACTGAAAATGGACTAAAGGCTGGCATTTCAATCACAGCATTTAAATCACGATTGGCAGAAATAAATGAGGAAATGAATGAACACAAGGAGTTCCTCACAAAACAGAAGATTACTAAACTCCAGAAGGACGTAAAACCTTTTGACCAAGAAAAGATTTATCCACATACTAACGGCGACTACGTCTTTCAGAATTATGAGATGACATCAGATGAGGGGAACAGCAACCACTCAAGGAGATCGGGATCAACGTGTTTCTTATTTTTCTTGTATATAGGGAAAGTTGTTAAGAAGAGATTTGTGGGGGGATTAAAAATGGAATGTAGAATGTTGGCGGTAGGTGGAGGTTCTGATGGTGGCTGCCAGGATCAGAGACCTGACGGCTTTATATTCTTGTGGGGACATCTTTTAAAGGTCTTGCTGCCAGCTTGAGCTTTTTTGAATGAAAACTACCTGCATATGTTATGGTAATTCTCACCAGGTAGGTACGACCCAACCACTTTACATTTAGACGATGAGTTGACGCAGGAGTTGGGTGCCGACTGGACGTGGATGTGCCAGAGACTACTGCTGCTATTGATTGCCGAGTGAATATGGCCTACCTGAATGATCAGCAGAAAAAAAGCCTATTTTTATACAGTAAAACAGAATTGTGCTTGTTACGACTGGTACCGCTTTATTTCATTATGACATTGCCACTTTGGATACGACTACAGCACATCATTGCTGTATCATGCACATTGAAATCTGCGTCCTGCCATTATAGATAGAACTAGGGCACAGCGTGGCAGGAACCAGACCTGGAACATCACTGTAGTGTTGGTGAAGGAATCAGGAATCAGACGAAGTGGTAGATTAAGGTATTTATTCCAAGTTAGGTTACAGGTATAAGTTAAGGAGGAAAGAAGAAAACCAATGAACCAATGAACCCCACCAGGAGCAGTATGTTCTTGCTCAGCCCAGTTATCAACTGACTCCTAGAGTCTAAGTGGTAGATTAAGGTATTTATTCCAAGTTAGGTTACAGGTATAAGTTAAGGAGGAAAGAAGAAAACCAATGAATCAATGAACCCCACCAGGAGCAGTATGTTCTTGCTCAGCCCAGTTATCAACTGACTCCTAGAGTCAGTTCCTAGAATTCCATGACATCATATCAATGATAACATTCCACAGGATAACTAGACTGGCATAGGAGAGATGCCAGACATGACAATCACGCATACAGTAAATGTGAGTAGGCAGCCATTTTGGAAACAGCTCATGCTGTGTATGATGTGTAATGACCTGGCATAGCAAGTCTAGTTTATATATGGCATCGTACACAGGAGAACAAAGAGGGTTCCTTTAAGGAAACGCTGTAAGTGTGGAATATTTTTTTGATTGAAGGAAATCAGTAAAAATAAAAAGGCTTACGTTGTGACCAAGGATAACACAGACTGGTAGGTGCAACACTGTTGTATATAAGTTATTGCTGTATTAGTTTGATGGTTTGGATTAGTAGTGTTGCTTTCCAGGTCTACCTTTAACATGTAGAATGTTTTTATTCTGGTATGTAGAATGTTGTTATTTGATCTGTGAGTTAAACTGCTATCTCAGTCCTTACCTGGAGTTGCCTGGGATATCAACATGAACGTAGAGATCCTGACAATCGCATTATACTTCCTGTGGGCTTCATCTACTGAATCAGTGCTCTTCCTGCAATAAAGCGCGTTCATATATTTCCTTTAATATTCTTATTTTCTTGTTGGTCAACCCTGCACGGCCCTCAACAAGCCTGATTTTTATTTCTATAGCATTGGACAATATTGAGCATGAATTTTAGAAATGTGCTCTGTCATACAATATGTGTATCTTGCGTAAAAAAAAGTTTGGACATGGTATCTGTCTGGTCTATTGATGCAATGTCCAGAGTAACTACCTCTAAAATGGAAGACTTGGCTGAGAAATTTTGAAATCTATTTATTTGCTATTTAGACAACGACGTGATGCTGAAAGGAAACAAGCCCTCCTAATTGGACTTTTAAGAGTGACAAGAAAAGATTTTTTTGATCAACAATAAATAGAACCACCCCAAAGCACTCTGTTTTGGTTTACGGGATGAGTATAAAGAAGTGGTAGTCTAACTTAAGCAATTTGTTGAGAACCTCAGCATTGTTGTTTCAATTTATGTCACAAAAATAAGGAATTTGAGGCCGTGGATGAATACTTGACTAACATGCGCAAATTGGCAGCTGCTTTTGACCTTGATAATACTGTTGATACCTATATGAGGGATCAGCTGGTTCCTGTTTGTTTTTCAAAGAGGATTGAGAACAACCGTTGGGATCAAGAAATCCTTTACTAGAGAAATCAGTTATAATGGCTAAAGAGGAAACATCCATGCTCTCCTGTAGAGCTTTCACTAGTGCGGAGAAAGGGAGAAATGCACGAATTGAAGTAATGCATATCAGAGGAAGAATGAGAAACAATGTGAAGTCGGTGGCAAGACCGAGCAGTATGTCAAGTTACAGGGGTGGCTCAAAAATGCATGTGGGAACATCTTCCGGTTTTCAAGCGTAAATGCAGGAATTGTTGGTCTGTGAGTGTGCAGGGCACATTGTTTTACTATGGATATACAATATTAATAATGATGAGCAGGAAGCCAGCATTTACAGTTTTGCATTAGAGAAAAGGGATATCAAGCCTTATTTAGGAGTTAGTAAGTCCACCTGTGTTGCCACAGCTAGGCTTCTAGCACCGTTGAATACTGCAAAGAGGACGGTTTTAACAGGCACATACAGCTCAAGTGATAGCAGACATAATGGCGGACTCTGGATCACCTGTTACCATTTTAGCAGACCACATAAGAATTAGAAAAACACACAAAAAAATTCTGACTGTCATGAATTCCATAGTGTAAAATGTCGTTATTGAAATTGTTTTTTTAATAAAGACAGTGTACAGGAAATGATAAAACTTAGACCAAGATTTATGTAGCGATTAAAGGCAGAGACATCATGGGCTAGAAGGATCAAGGAAGATTCTTGATCCAGGTTCGATGAACCCAGTTTGTTTGTTTAGGTGATAAAATGCAAGCTCGTGTCATGTATTTGGGGTAGGACTGGCTGTGTGAAAGTTGTTGCCCATATATATACCAGTAGCACACAGCATTAGGAATTGACATTTCGGTGTGTGAAGCTACTTGTGATTTATTGTTGGGTTAAACGTGATGGCAACATTGTTGCCCCTGTTAATTTATCTGAATTAGTTTTCTGTATTGTTATAGTGAGGAAGGAAAGAACTGTGATATTATTGTGTGCGTTTAAAAAAACAAATCTTTTTATTAACAGATTAACAAAGGAAAGAAATAAAAATCGGGTGTGTTAACAGTTTCTCATTAGTCAAGAAAATAAAGTTTCGCTCATATAGGATCATGATGACAATACATATATAGTGAATCATGGGGATTCCTGCGCTTCCGCCAAAGCTTGCCGCGCCGGGGGCGCACAAATCTCTCCGCGGTGGCTATTCCTGGCCCGCCATATCTTCCTCCTCTTCTCGGGACAACCCATGGCAACATATACCGACTTCTCCCGGAACATACACCAGTCCATGTCCTCTGCCCATTTGGTGACCCGGGGTTGCTGACTGACTCCCCACAGCGTGGGGACACACTGTTTCCTAGTGTAACCAGGCGCTATACAAACTGTTATATTATTATTATTATTATTATTTTGCTTCACTACCATACAAGCCAGTGTTACACACTGTTTCCAGTACACATTCAAGTCTGTAGGTTCCCACACATTCAATATACACCTCCGGGCCTCCGGTAGTATCTCCAGCCCCAGAGCACTGCGGATCTCATCATGGACCTTTGTCCAATATTCCTGTACATCCGTGCAATGCCACAGAGTGTGCATAAATGTGACAAGCTCTCCACACCCCCTACGGAACTCTCCACTCTCGCTGCGACCCATTCGTACCAGGTAAGGCCCTGTGATGTACGACCTATGCAAAATCTTTAGTTGCACCAGTCTAAGTCTCATCTGGATCGCAACCACCCT
Source organism: Lissotriton vulgaris (assembly GCF_964263255.1). Classification (NCBI taxonomy): domain Eukaryota; kingdom Metazoa; phylum Chordata; class Amphibia; order Caudata; family Salamandridae; genus Lissotriton; species Lissotriton vulgaris. The sequence continues at coordinate 132,858,110 of NC_141694.1, forward strand.
AGGGAATGAGACCCCCTCTGTTCAGTCTTCGTCGTCTAGTTCCAACCCATCAGCAGTCTACTGTGTCCGGATATGGCCTAGCAGGTCCTCCATATTGTTAATAAGCTTTTTATATATTAAAGAAATAGTCTTCTCAGGGATATACCCGTCTAGTACTCCATCTTCGAGAGAAGAGGCTTCTGGAAGTGTGGTGCCCCGATGTTGGACCCGGCCCGTTGGGCAGGTTCACCCCTAGACTTTTTGCTTTTTCCTAGCCTGTTTATGGAACCTGGTGTTGGTGATTTTAGGCCTCTGCGCACTTTTTCACTGTGGTACAGTGTAAAGTGCTTGAGCTCTCTGTGTATGTATGGTGAGTGACCTGCCCTCCCATAGGAATGAATGGGGAATATGTATGCCCATGGTAGTTCCTGATGTGTGGGGAGTGCAGGGGCGAGTTTGGTATGTATGAACTCGTGAGAATGAATGCTGCAAAATGATATATGCGGCATGACTGTGTCTAGTCTAGAAGTACTACTTTTGGAAGTTGGCATATTTGTGTAAGTTGGTGCTGGCGTGTGATTGGCTGGTGAGCCTGGCCCAGAGTGCCTGGGCCTGCTTGTGGATTGACTGTCTGGTTTGAGGATGACAGGGGCTGGAGAGCCCAGGAGGTTGTCTGAAGTCAGCCCATGGATGAAAGGCAGCATCTGCTGCCAGGGAAGTGGGAGGAGATGGCACCTGATAGTGAAGGGCTGTGCCTGCCTAACTACAAAGCTGGCTCCACCTCCCGCTGGGCGACTGTCACCTCTGTCCCTGATACTGAAGGGACTTCCCTCTAAACCAGTCCAGCTGGTTCTCACACTGAGACTTCAAAGACTTTTCACTGTATAAGAATGGGCTGTGTCCCCTTCCAAAATGTTATTGTTTCTAACTTGAATCTGCTAGGGGCATGCTGCTGCTGGGGCTCAGGGGAATCCCTGAGCCCTGCCCGGCTCCTGGACTTCTGATGGACTTTCCTGGACTTTCGGGGGACCCCTCTGCCTTGCCTGGGCTGATGGGGGACTTTGCTTTACCCTGGATGGACTGCTGATGTCCTGGACTGCTGAGGTCCTGGACCCCTGAAGAACTTTACTGGACTTTGAATGTCCTTGTAGCGCTGAATGCGCTGTGGTTTGATTCTTAGCGCTGTTAGCGCTTTATTTTTACTCTTGGGCTGGAGGGCGCGTGTTCTTGCCCTTTTAGCGCTTTGGAGCGCTTTATTTGGCCCAAGCGCTTAGTAGCGCTTTTACGGTAGTCTATTTAATTAATTTACGGGTGCCACCCCGTTTTGATTTAATTATTTGGAGCCGGAGCCCACCCGGCATTGGATTCCCCTTCACCGCAGCGACTCGGGGGCCTGAAGCCGACTGAGGGCTTCGTAAAGCTGGTACACAGAGATCGCTCCCTGATTGGCTGTGGAAGCCGGCTGCTCCGGAAACGCCGCGCTGGGATTGGCCGAGCGCTGTTCCAGCCTCACCGCGTCACTGGGGGCTCGCGCAAGAGCTGCGATGGGATTGGCCCATCGCTCGTGGCTTGGTCGAGTGGCGAGGAGGAGAAGCATGGCGGCTTTGCAGGGCTTCCCATGAGCGGAGGGAGCCCTGCGGAAGAGAGGAGGTGTTTTCCGCTTCCCCCTGCCTGGGGGGAAGCCATTGCCGGTGTGGCCGGTCTCCCGCGCTGGAAGGGAGACCGGAGAAGAATCATGGCGGCAGGCGACAGGGCTCCCGTGAGCTGAGGGAGCCCTGCAGCACGAGTGAAGAGAGAGCGGAGGGGGCGCGGGGCACATTGTCGGTGCCCGCCCCCACCGCCGGTGAAGCCGCCCAGAGGAGCCCCGCACCCGAATCCGGTGAGTGGGGCAGGAGAAAGGGAGGCGCGCCGGGACACATTGTCGGTGTCCGCCCCTCCCCAGTAGCGCAAGCTCGCGCTCCGTGCCAGTGCGAAGCCATGAGGGCTTCAAGGGCGGCCCCATTTGGCAGTGGGTCGCCCCAACGTGTGTGAGCCCAGAGAGGCTCTAAGGGGCCATTTCTTGATTTACGAGCCCGGCGAGGCTCGAGGGCCCTTTTGTTGTTGCTGGTCAGGGCGGCCCCGATTGGCAGCGGGTCGCCCCAACGTTAGAGAGCCTGTGTGGCTCAGAGGGGCCATATTGTGTTTAAGAGCCTGTTTGGCTCCAGCGTTTGGCCATATTTAGTTAGAGGGGACGTCAGGGCACATTGCCCTTGCCCGCCCTCTCCTACCTGCAAGGAATGTGTTTTCGGAGCCTGTGTGGCTCCGACAGTGGGTGCAGTTTGCGCCCAAGGGTCAGTGAGGACCCTGTCGCAGTTTCCTTCATGATTCCAGGTGCCCAGCAAGTAGTGGGCACCTGCCACGTTTAGGCTTTTTGTACTTGGAGACTGGTGCTGCATGGCAGCGCACCCTGACATTGAGACTCAGGGCGTCTGAGCCCCAACAAGGCCAGTTGGCCTAGGGACTGCCACAGGTGGTGGCTTATGTAAGTTATGCGCAATGTGATTCCTATGTTTTTAATAGTAATTGCCTACTGTGTGTTTTTGCGCTATTGTGGTGTTCTGGCACCTCTGAATGTTTTTAGGCATCATGTGTCTTCTTGCGCTACACCCCTGAATGTATTTTATTGCATCATGTGCTTTATTCTTAACACCTCTGAATGTATTTTATGGCATCATGTGTTTCTCTTTATTACTCCTCTGAATGTAGGTTATTGCATCATGGGTAATGTGTTCTTTTCCTAGACCCCTAAACGCTGAGTGATACTTAGGTGGTTGTCTTTTCTACTCCTCTGAATGTAGGTTTATTGCATCATGAGTAATGTATTCTTTCCTAGACCCCTAAATGCTGTGTGACACTTAGGTGGTTCTTCTTTTTTAGTACAGGTGGTCCTAGTAAGGTCCTGGTTTCTGTTACCAGTGGTTACTGGTTGTTATCTTTGATTATTATTTTATGTTACATTTATTTATTCTTTATCCTAGAAGTGATTTTATATTCTACATTTTATCTAGAAGTGCTATATCTGAATATGACAGTGGCCCATGTGGCCCTGTCTTGTGAATAATCCTATGTGAATATTGCCCGTGCCAGTTGGCACAATGCATATGTGTGATTTTATCTGATGTGTTTTTACAATACAAAAGTTATTTATATAATAACCTTGTGTGGAGTCTCTTTTGTGGTGTGCCTAGTATGTTGTTGCTGTTGTGTGCTGGCGCAAATGCTTTACACATTGCCTCCGAGTTTAGCCTGAATGCTTGTGCCAAGCTACCAAGGGGGTGAGCAGGGGTTATCTTGGCGTGTGACTTCCTTGCCCTGACTAGAATGGTGGTTTCTGCCTGGCTTTGGCATCAGCCTTAGCCTACCAGAAATAGCCAGTTCTAACATTGTTGGTCAGCGGTGCAGATTTGGACTTGTGTTTGCGCAGTGCCATAGCGACAACTGGCTACATTACAAAACTCTGCAATTGTTTTTTTCAGATAGTCACATGTTTAGGATTATTGTTTTTGATTTTTTTCCTCAAGAGTGTCATTTTCAAATGTGTTCCTGCGCTTTATGTTTAGTGGCAGATGAGAGAAAGTAATTAAACAACAGGGGGTGGAGATGGACAGAGTTTCTGAATTAAGCAGAATACTCTCACCCAGTCAAGAGATCAGGGCTTGATCCAACACCGTTTTTTAGCTCACTGCACCATCCCAGCTCAGAACCTGGCTATATGCAAATTAGTCTGTCCCTGGCCCAGTGCATCATGGGAACAGGGCAAACCAAACTACCAAGCCAATTCTTTCACTGGGAAGGAAACAAGCTTCCGGGGACCGGTTTCTGGCATTACAGCCGTCTTCGGCCCGGCTTGCTTGAATCCTGATGGTGCAATGAGCAAGGGACTCACGTCTGAGTATACCCTTCCACGCTTATGGTGGACAAAATAATTAAACAACAGGGGGTGGAGATGGACAGAGTTTCTGAATTAAGCAGAATACTCTCACCCAGTCAAGAGATCAGGGCTTGATCCAACACCGTTTTTTAGCCCACTGCACCATCCCAGCTCAGAACCTGGCTATATGCAAATTAGTCTGTCCCTGGCCCAGTGCATCATGGGAACAGGGCAAACCAAACTACCAAGCCAATTCTTTTATTGGGAAGGAAACAAGCTTCCGGGGACCGGTTTCTGGCATTACAGCCGTCTTCGGCCCGGCTTGCTTGAATCCTGATGGTGCAATGAGCAAGGGACTCACGTCTGAGTATACCCTTCCACGCTTATGGTGGACAAAATAATTAAACAATAGGGGGTGGAGATGGACAGAGTTTCTGAATTAAGCAGAATACTCTCACCCAGTCAAGAGATCAGGGCTTGATCCAACACCGTTTTTTAGCTCACTGCACCATCCCAGCTCAGAACCTGGCTATATGCAAATTAGTCTGTCCCTGGCCCAGTGCATCATGGGAACAGGGCAAACCAAACTACCAAGCCAATTCTTTCACTGGGAAGGAAACAAGCTTCCGGGGACCGAAGACGGCTGAAATGCCAGAAACCGGTCCCCGGCTTGGTAGTTTGGTTTGCCCTGTTCCCATGATGCACTGGGCCAGGGACAGACTAATTTGCATATAGCCAGGTTCTGTAGCTGGGATGGTGCAGTGAGCTAAAAAACGGTGTTGGATTAAGCCCTGATCTCTTGACTGGGTGAGAGTATTCTGCTTAAGTCAGAAACTCTGTCCATCACCACCCCCTGTTGTTTAAATATAGATGAGAGAAAGTGACAGGGTGGGACGCCAGTAGAGGGGAAGGTTCCCATAGATTAGGAATCCCTTGCTGGGTCCAGTGTCCAATTCCAAATCCTGTCCCTGTGTGGGTAGATAGAAGAGAGGGAGTGTGAAGAGAAATGACTAGCTCAGGAGGGTGGTTGTTCCCTTAGTGTAGTGTGTGTGTCTGGATTCCCCATTGTGGTAGGATCCAGTGGTGGCAGCTTTAATGTGTCCAGTGTGTTAAGTCCCATTCTCCGCTCCTAGAGTTTGGTACCTGGGTCACCTGTGGTCAGGTTGAGTGATCAGGGGTGGTAGAAACTGCCTTACCAGTCCGAGGGGGGGAGTGTGCGAATGAGTGATGTGCTGAACTGGAGGAGTTGGTGTGAGTTTTCTTTTTGTTAAAGAGCTTGCATGAGAGGTGTACCTCTGGTGGTGTGCAGGAGGTCCTGCAGAGGAACTGGACAGGAAGGTGGATGTCTGGCGGTGTGCTAGATGTCTTGCAGAGGCATTTGGAGATGATTCTAAAAGGAGTGGCTTGTGTATCTGATGATCCTGTGAAGGGGAAGAGGTTCATGTGTAACCCAGCTAGGTCCCAGTAGGATGGTAGGGGTGTAGGGGCTCACGCCCTGTCTCAGTGGAGGCGGAGTGAGTGTGGGACGGTGTGTCCCACGTTGGCCTGAAACCCTATCTCAGGGCCTGGAGGGTTCCTTAAGGGAGCGCCAGGTCAGGGGCCTAAGCTGTACATAGGTCATTTGAGGAGGATCTTCCTGTGTCTAGAGGACGGGGATTGTCTGTAACCAGAACTCCGGCGGTCCTAGTGTTGGGCAGTACCGCTCCTAAGTGTAGGGTGCAGAAGTCCTGGCTCGCTGAGCATTTGACCGTCAAGAGTGCTTGACCATTTGTGGGGCCTCTGGAGGTCGTTCCCCGAGGAGGGGGGAAAGCCGGGTTGGGGTGGTGGCCTGACCTGGAAGGAGTACTGGAGGAAAGTGTGTCACTGATACGCCGCTGGCGTGTGCTCTGTCTAGCCGGGGACATACTGAGAATTACCCTGTGATAGGGTGTACTGGAGGAGAGTGTGTCGCTGATACGCCGCTGGCGGGTGCTCTGTCTAGCCTGAGACATACTGATACTGGAAGGGGGTGCAGAGGGACGGTTTCCTTACTTCTGACCCCGGTGTAACCTGAGGGTTTAGATCTTAGGTTGGGAGATTAGGAAACTTCTAGGTCAAGAGGAATCTCTACCAAAGTGGATCAGCTGAAGAGACTGAGGGGGCTGCCCTTGCTGTGTGATCTGGGGCTCACCTGCAGTTTGTTGTTTCCACTAAGGTAGAGGAAAGGGGACTTTGCTGTGTGCTGTGTCCCCCCACCTGCTTGAAAAGGGACTGTGCTGTGTGCTTTGTACCTCAGAAGTGGAATAGTTTCCAGGTGGTAGACCAGTGATGGAGTAAGGTCCTGATCTGGTAGGAGAATTGTGTTCTGGTGAGTGCTTCTCTGTGAGGGTGCGGAAACCCAGAAGTAGAGGTAGGGTGGGGCATTCTTGCCCGTGACCTCTGGTCAGCCTGAGGGTGTGGTCCCTAGGTTGTAGGATCAGTGGTAGTTGTAGCTACACTGAGAGAGAGAGTGGAGAATGGCTATTGTGTGCCAGGGGTTACTGCCCCCACTCTGTGGATTGGTTAGGACCTGTGATATTTGGATGGTCTTGGCTGTGGATGACTAGTGAGTACAAGTGGGGTATCCTAGTTGTGTCAGAGAGTTATTGTTTGGAGGTAACCAGGTGGATTCAGAGTGGCTTAAAACCGGAAGGTGTCCCTGCTGTGCGGGTCCGTGTCCGTGTTTTGTCGCCCAAAGCAAGGAAGCCCATCAGTGGAGTGATTGGTCTACCCTGCGTTTTGGCTGGAAGGGGGTTGTGTTGGACCCGGCCGGTTGGACAGGTTCACCCCTAGACTTTTTGCTTTTTCCAAGCCTGTTTATGGAACCTGGTGTTGGTGATTTTAGGCCTCTGCGCACTTTTTCACTGTGGTACAGTGTAAAGTGCTTGAGCTCTCTGTGTATGTATGGTGAGTGACCTACCCTCCCATAGGAATGAATGGGGAATATGTATGCCCATGGTAGTTCCTGATGTGTGGGGAGTGCAGGGGCGAGTTTGGTATGCATGAACTCGTGAGAATGAATGCTGCAAAATGATATATGCGGCATGACTGTGTCTAGTCTAGAAGTACTACTTTTGGAAGTTGGCATATTTGTGTAAGTTGGTGCTGGCGTGTGATTGGCTGGTGAGCCTGGCCCAGAGTGCCTGGGCCTGCTTGTGGATTGACTGTCTGGTTTGAGGATGACAGGGGCTGGAGAGCCCAGGAGGTTGTCTGAAGTCAGCCCATGGATGAAAGGCAGCATCTGCTGCCAGGGAAGTGGGAGGAGATGGCACCTGATAGTGAAGGGCTGTGCCTGCCTAACTACAAAGCTGGCTCCACCTCCTGCTGGGCGACTGTCACCTCTGTCCCTGATACTGAAGGGACTTCCCTCTAAACCAGTCCAGCTGGTTCTCACACTGAGACTTCAAAGACTTTTCACTGTATAAGAAGGGGCTGTGTCCCCTTCCAAAATGTTCTTGTTTCTAACTTGAATCTGCCAGGGGCATGCTGCTGCTGGTGCTCAGGGGAATCCCTGAGCCCTGCCCAGCTCCTGGACTTCTGATGGACTTTCCTGGACTTCTGGGGGACCCCTCTGCCTTGCCTGGGCTGATGGGGGACTTTGTTTTACCCTGGATGGACTGCTGATGTCCTGGACTGCTGAAGTCCTGGACCCCTAAAGAACTTTACTGGACTTTGAATGTCCTTATAGCGCTGGAGGCGCTGTGGTTTGATTCTTAGCACTGTTAGCGCTTTATTTTTACTCTTGGGCTGGAGGGCGCGTGTTCTTGCCCTTTTAGCGCTTTGGAGCGCTTTATCTGGCCCAAGCGCTTAGTAGCGCTTTTAATGTAGTCTATTTAATTAACCCTTTCCATGCTCATGACGAGCTCAGCTCCGGTGGCGGCGTCAGCCTCAACAACCGAAGGTATCTAGGGCAGGTGATCTCTCGAAACTCGGAACGTAACAGGCAGTGAAAGGGCTCCCACAATTCCTCAAAGGTATCAGTATCCCCCAGGGCTACTAAGGACATCTTCTCCATTCCAAGAACGTGCCATAATCTGTGCAGCCAACCAACTACAGAGGGAAGTGTTGTGGTGCGCCAGTGTATGAGAATATTCTGCACCGCTGACCCCAGCGCAATCGCTATCTGTCTACCTCTCTTAGACCTAAGGGGGTACATCAGCCCATTCCGCAGCCCTAGCAGGACATAGGCCGGGAATCTAGGCAGTTCTATCCCAAAGCATTTGTCCACCTCGCCCAAGACCTCTTCCCAGTAAGGAGCCAGCAGGGGGCATTCCCATAGAATGTGTGTTAGTGTACCCGTGTTGCCACAGTTGCGCCAGCACGTCCCTGGTATTGCCCTGTCCATCTCGTGCAGTTTCTCCGGAGTACGGTACCAGTAGGTCGAGATTTTAGTGAAGGTCTCTGTAAGACCCGTGTGGTAAGCCGAATGGCGTGCGCGGAAGGAGATGTGTTCCCATTCTTTATGGCTCAGCTCGCGCCCGAGCTCTCGCTCCCAACGTTCCCGACCGGGGTTGTGAATATGAAAGGAGGGGGGCTGTAGCATTCTATACAGGTCTGAGATCAGTTTAGCGTCCGACGTGCGAGTAATTAACCAACGCTCATACGCCGTGATTTCCCGGTGTGCCGCGTCACGCACTTGGGGTTGTAATGCCCAGTGGCGCGCCTGCATGTATCGCATGCGCTCCGTTTCCGGGAGGCCATAATCCCGTCTCAAGTCCTGGAAGGAGACAACCCCCTCAGGGGAGTACAAGTGATACAGAGTGCAGCAGCGGGCCACCCGCCAGCGCTCATATGCACCCGGTTCCATCCCAGGGCCGAAGTCCGGGTTGCCAATGAGCGGCGTAAAGGGAGAGGGGAAGGTGGTAAGCTTGCATCTGGCAGCCACCGAGTCCCACGTCTGGAGCGGGACCCGCGTTACCAAGGACGCATAAAGATTGGGGGGCCGATGGGCCCGCCTCAAGAATGGCACTTCCTGCAGCGTCCTACCCGCCACCGCCTGATCCTGGAACAGCCAATGCTTATCAGACTCCCACCGGCTCCATTCCACGAGATAGCGGAGCTGAGCGGCCTGGAAATATTTCCGCAAGTCCGGTATCCCCAGCCCTCCGGATTCCGGTGACAGCATAGCGATGCCTCTCTTGATCCTCGGCCTGCGGCCCTGCCACACGAACCGTGCAATGGCAGTCTGAGTCTCCGCAAGCCACCCCGCGGGGGGCTGGAGCGGTAACGCTCTGAAGAGGTAAAGCACCTGAGGCAGGAGGGTCCTCTTCACCGCGGCCACCCTACCCAGTAGCGACAGCGTGCCCTTATCCCACCGGCCCAGTTCCTCCCTGATTTTCGCGCCCAGAGCCGCGTAATTGGCCGTGACCATCTCCGGGAGGGAGGGCGCCAACAGGATCCCCAAGTACGGGATCCGGTCCCTGGACCAGCTCAGAGGGTAAAGCCTCTGCAGTTCCACCCTAGTGGCAGCAGTAAGCGAGATGTCCAGGGCGGCTGACTTACCCAGGTTCACCTTGAAACCCGCCACGTCAGCGAATAAGTTCAGTTCCTCCACACAGGCCGGCAGCGATCTCCGCGGGTCATCCAGCGTCAGAATGACATCATCCGCGTACAGGCTAATCGCATGACGGAGCCCACCCATCTGGACGCCGATAATGTCAGGGTTCTGCCTAACCCTCTGGGCAAATGGCTCCATGTACAGGGCAAAGAGCAAAGGGGAGAGCGGGCACCCCTGTCTCGTGCCCCGCTCAATGGGGAAGGGTCGAGAGCTGCCGCCGTTCACCCGGACCACCGCAGATGGGAACCGGTAACAGTTGAAGATCAAATGACGGAACCTCTCCCCTATCCCGAATTTGCTCAGGACTTTCTCCAGGTAGGGCCAATGCACCCTGTCAAAAGCCTTCTCCGCGTCGATGGACAGGAGCATCCTCTCCCCAGGGATCCTGGAAGCCTTCTCGAGAATGTGCGTCACCCTTTTCGTGTTATCTACCGTTTGCCTACCGGGCACGAAGCCCGCTTGGTCCGAGTCAACCATGCCGGGGAGGTGCAACGCCAGGCGTGCGGCTAATATACTGGTGAACACCTTCAAATCAGTGTTCAGCAGCGAAATGGGACGGTAGGACCCACAAGCGGCCCTATCCTTGCCCGGCTTCGGAATCACTGAAACCGTGGCCTGGAGAAATTCGGAGGGGATGGCTCCCGGCTCTGCGAAGGAGTTAAAGAGGCGAGTCAGCAAAGGCGCCAGCTCCTGACAGAAGGTTTTGTAGAACAGCGGGATAAAGCCATCCGGACCCGGGGCCTTGCCCAGTTTGAGCCGGGATATCGCCGTGACCACCTCCTCGATACGTATGTCACGCTCCAGATACTGAGCCTGATCCTGTGTCAGCGACGGGAGCGGGACCGAGTCCAGATAGTCCACCTCAGCCTGGGCCGAAGGGGCCTCCCCGGAGTAGAGGTCAGCATAAAAGCTGCGAAAGACGTCTGCTATCTGCTCATCGGTCGTGACTCTACCTCCGGCCGGGTCCAATAGTTCCTTCACTCGGTGCTGCTGGTGCTGCACCCTAAGTTTGTTAGCCAGGAGCCGCCCACACCGATCGCCCCCTGTGTAATATTTGTGTTTCAGGCGAAGCATCGCATACTCCGCACGGTCCGTGTCGAGGGCCGCCAGGAGCTTCCGCGCCGCCTTCAGCTGCCTCCACAGCCTGGGGGCCCCTGTCCTATGATGAACCTGCTCCAGCTCCCTCACCTGCCGGGTGAGCTCATCCCTCTTGAGTTGTCGGTCCCTATTCTCGGCCGAGGAAATCGCGATAAATTCGCCTCGGAGCACGGCCTTGAGGGCTGCCCACTGTGTCGCACGAGAAGTATCCCCATTATCGTTCACGGTCTGAAAAGCCAAAATGGCCGCCCGGATCTGATCCACCACCGACCGCCTGTGCAAAAGCGTGTCTCGGAGCCTCCAGACCCCTCTCGGCCGAGCCACCGGCGGAAGAGTGAAAACGCCCTCCACCGGGGCGTGGTCAGAAAGAGAGAGGACCCCCATGTCCGCACTCGAAGCCAAAAGGAGCATTGGGCCCGACACTAGGAGATGGTCTAAGCGCGCATAAGATCTATGGGCGTGTGAGAAATAAGAGTATGCGCGGGTGGTGGAGTTGAGGCGGCGCCACATGTCATGCAAGTCCAGCTCCTCAAGTCGAGTTCGAATCGAGCCCGAAAGCTCACCCAACTGATGGCGCCGCTGCACAGACCTGTCCAGTGCCGCGTCGAAAACAAGGTTCAAATCACCCCCCAACACTATGTGCCTATTAGAGGTGGATGCAACGTCGTCCAAAGCCCTGTGCAAGAATTGATCCTGATGATCATTGGGGCAATAGACGGTGCCAACAGTCAGTGCCAATCCCCCCATCTCAATCTTGTATACTAGAAGTCTCCCTTTCTGTTCTGCTACCTTGCACACGACCTCCCCCCTGAACCCCCTAGAAAACAAGATGGCCACCCCCGCCGTCTTGGAGGTGCTAGAGGAGAATAGCTGCGTGGGGAACTTAGGGGTACGCATCCGCGAGCAATCCTTAGCCAGCAAATGGGTCTCCTGCAACAGGCAGATATCCGCTTGTGAGTTCTCCAGCAAGGATAACACTGCCCGCCGCTTAACCGGATTGTTCAGCCCTTTCACATTGATAGTAAGCACCTTAAGAGCCATCGAGGAGGGAGTTCAAGGAGCACACATCAAGAAGCAAAGCCCCGCAATCAAACACAGAAGGCACCATTCGAGGCCTCAAAACAGAGCAACTTTGAATCACCCACTGGCACAGTACAGTCCCCATACCCCAACACCCCACAACTAGAAAACCCCCCCCTGCCCCCACACAACCAAATCTACACCACCCCCCGCTACTGGTCCCCCTTCTAGGTCCCAGAATCAAAACATCTGCCCGCCTGTCCCAACCCCATTCCCCGCTTCCCAAACTTTCCAAAAAAGACATTGTCCCAGTCCGGCCCGAAACGGGCAAGGCCGTGGTAAGTCAATCTAGTGGACGTCCAGCCACCACCACCAGCACTCGCCCTTCTTCCCAGCCCACCCCCCGGATCCCCGCACCTGCAATAAGAATGAGCTAGAGTAGACTCCCCCCGGAGTGAGTTCAGGCCGTCAAGGCCACTTCGCCGTTCGTCGCCACTCTGGAGGCCTCCTGGATGGCAGCCGCCATGTCCGCCCGGATTGCAGGCGAGCCTGGACGCTCCGCCGGAGGAGAGGCCCCCCCCCCAGCTTGTCGCCATCCGTTACGAGTGCTGCGCCTCCGCCGTGGGGCCGGGGTATCTGTGTCCGATGCTGTGAGGCCCAACACCGCGCAGACATCCTGGAGGGACCGAAGCTGATGCAAGACACCGTTCCACCTGAAGATCAGACGGAAGGGGTGTCCCCAGGAATACTGTGTCTCATGCTCTCGAAGGAAGTCCGTGGCGATCTTGAAGGATTTCCTCTTCTGTAGCGTGACTGTGGATAAGTCCTGAAACAGGGTCACAGGGTGGTCCCGGAATCGGAAGGGTTGCTGCCCTCGTGCCTCACGGAGGATCCGCTCCTTCAAGGGAAAGTTCGGGAGGAAGGCCAGAATGTCCGGAGCGGGCGCCGTAGCTCTGCGGGGGCGACCCACCCGGTGTGCCCGGTCTATGCGAATCCGAAAGTCCTCCGACTCCCCCAGGATCGCCCGGAAGAGGGCCACCAGATATGCAGTCACGTCCTCACCCTCCTCACCAGACGGCACACCGCGGACCCGTATGTTGTTTCGCCTGGACCGATTTTCAAGGTCCTCGGCGTGGGCCTGTAACTCAATCTGTTGCTCCCGCAGCCGCAGGACTTCCTGCTGCAGATGGGTGATCTCCTCATCTCTGGAGTGACCCGCTTCCTCCACTGTGTTCACACGGTCCCCCAGGGAGTCCATCTCTCTCCTTACTTCACGGACCTCCCCGGCCACCTCACTCTTGAGCGTTTGAAAGTCCTCCCGAAGGGAGCTAAACAGCGATTCGAGAAACGATCTCGTCACCGGGGGCTCTCCACCATCCGCCCCCCTGGTCGGCGCCGGGGAGGTCGCGGCAGGTTGGGCTCCTCCGCTGCGTAGGGAGCCCCGTCCCAGCATTTCCGGCAAGGTCCGGTCGCCCCGTCGCTGTCCCCTAGCATTCGACATTGTAGCTCAATAAAGGACGCTGAGGCTCACTGTCCAGCAAAGAAAGCAGCTATATGCCATCCGGGAGCAGCCCTCACAGAGAGCACCGGGAGGCCCGGCCGAGCTTCACAAAATGGCCGCTCAGTAAAGTCGAGGGGCCAACGCCCAAGATGGAGATCCCCTCTCCTTCTCCGATCTGAGAGCCAAAAATCCGGCCAGTGGGCAGAGTCACAGTGCAACGTTCGCCGAGGTCCACGGCTTCAGGGAAAGATCTTCCCCGGGAGACTCGTTCTTCAGTCCCACACAGACAACCAGCCGAAGCGATCTCCTCCAGCGGGCCTCCTCAAGCCACGGGCTGGCGTAGTGAGGCGATGCCGACTCCGCCTCCGCTCTGCACCTCCGCTCCGTTCCGCTCCGTACAGCCGCCGTCGGACAACTCCGAGCCGCTCGCGAAACTGCTGCCGACTCCCACTCCAACAGCTCATGCACCGCTGCGGGCTTCACCCCTCGGAGGCCGGTCGCTCCGTCGCGCGTCGAGGGTCGGGAGACTCGCGGCCTCGGGCTCACACTCGGGCCGTTCAGCGGGGTCCGGCCCGGGCCGTACCGGTCAGAATCTCATCCCCGACGGCGCAAACCAGGCTCAACAGGCTCTCCGCACCTCCACCGTAAGCACCAGGCTCAGTTGCCGCTTGATCCGGGGGGGAATCAGCGGTTACAAGCGGTGCAGGAATTCAGGGGTCTGGGAGCTCTCGGCAAGTGCGACCGCTCAGCCCGCCATCTTGGCCACGCCCTGAATGTAGGTTTATTGCATCATGAGTAATGTATTCTTTCTTAGACCCCTAAATGCTGTGTGATACTTAGATGGTTCTTTTTTAGTACAGGTGGTCCTAGTAAGGTCCTGGTTCCTGTTACCAGTGGTTACTGGTTGTTATCTTTGATTATTATTTTATGTTACATTTATTCTTTATCCTAGAAGTGATTTTATATTCTACATTTTATCTAGAAGTGCTATATCTGAATATGACAGTGGCCCATGTGGCCCTGTCTTGTGAATAATCCCATGTGAATATTGCCCGTGCCAGTTGTCACAATGTATATGTGTGATTTTATCTGTGTTTTTACAATACAAAAGTTATTTTTATAATAACCTTGTGTGGAGTCTCTTTTGTGCTGTGCCTAGTATGTTGTTGCTGTTGTGCGCTGGCGCAAATGCTTTACACATTGCCTCCGAGTTTAGCCTTACTGCTTGTGCCAAGCTTCCAAGGGGGTGAGCAGGGGTTATCTTGGCGTGTGACTTCCTTGCCCTGACTAGAATGGTGGTTTCTGCTGGCTTTGGCGTCAGCCTTAGCCTACCAGAAATAGCCAGTTCTAACACCCGAGTTATGTGTGCAAGGAGTGCATGTCTAACCTGGAGGTAGCGATAGTACTCACTGTCTTGTAGACTATATTGCTGCTTGAAAGAATCGAATGTGTGTCTTGTGTCCCCACCCCAAACGTCTTTGATCTGAGTGATTCCAATTAGCTCCCACTTGTCAAATCCCTTAGACTTCCACAAACTCCCAAATCTCTCCGAATTCCATAGGGGGTGGCCAAGGTTAGCTTCCCTTCCCAGGCAAGATATCTATTGGCCACATGCCACACATGGACTGCATGCGCTGTTAGGCCTGCCAGTGAGAACCGCCTAGGCCTGGCATTACCGCCCTGGTGAGATCTCCACCCGGCGCCTGTCCGTGGTCCATGGCATACCCTGGATCCCCTGGGGGTCTGTACACAGCATGATTTACCGCTGCTAGATGCAAGGCCCAATAATATTTCCGCAGATCAGGCAGTCCAATCCCTCCACTGTACCAAGGGAGGGTAAGCTTAGTGAATGCAATACAGGGAATTTCGTCCCAGATAAGCTTCCTCTGGAGGGCATCCATTTCTTTAAAATAGGATGCCAGTACTGGGTCCATTATATTCTGGAGTACATATAAAAATCCGGGAAGAACCTTCATCTTAAACAGTACCGCCCTACCCTAGAGGGAGAGCGGGAGAGCCTTCCAGCGCTCCACGTCTCTTTTAAACCGGCTCAGGGGGAGCTCCAGGTTATTGGTATATCGCAATTTCGAATCAAGTGTCACATAAATACCTAGATATTTAAACTCTACTGTCTCAATTTGTATAGGGCATGACTGAGGGATCACCGGCGGCTCCCCCTAGAGAACGAAAAGCACCGATTTCGACCAACTTGTGTGCGGTTTTAAGGTAATTTAATTAGATCATGTTCGTTGACTGGCCACGCTACCCAAAATCCAGGAGATGCATGAACAGTTGATTGTTACTAGCATTTTTTACAACTATTAACCTTAAATCAGCTCATCAGCAAGTGGAACTTACAGAACATTGTCAAGCTTATTCCACCTTTGTTACTCCATATAGTGCATTTAAATATCTAACACTACGCTTTGGCCTTGCATCTGCCTGTAGTGTGTTTAGGAACGAATGGGTGTACTGTTGAAGGGGTTTTTGGGTGTACAGGCCTTCCAGGGTTTACCAATGGGTTTTTGCTGAGACACAAAAAGGATTCAGAAAAGGGCACAAAAAGAGCATAATGAAGTATTGACAAGTGGTCTATCAATCTGCGTCATGAACATAAGTAAATTGAAATGTGTGGATAACGTTTATTATTTTGGTCATATCATAGTTTTTACATGGATTGAATAAAACCCAAAATAGAGTGTAGGTAATTGTTGATGCACCTAGTCCAACAACGGGCAGGGACTCTTCATCTTCCTCTATTGGTGTTAGGAAATATCATGCTTTTTAGGTCGCAGCCTACCAGGCAGCATACCTATCTGGTTTGCTAAAGACATCTTTGGGACATTCAGAGAATTGACCTAGAAATGCATTCCGCCATTTGTTTACCATTGGCTTCGTGGTTTGTAACTCACATTTTCTGGCTGTCTGTTTGCTGGCCTTATTTGCTTTAAGATGTTCAGCTCAAGTTTGTGCCTCCCATTGCCCAAACCTTGTTTACTGTATTCTCCCTCAAATTTGCTTCCTGTAAACAGTCCTTTAAATCTTGGTCTTATCTTGTCACATCTGCTGTGCATTCAAGGACAAAGGTCAGTTATCATTCCTTGTCTTCCAGGGAACGTGGTGTTTATTTTTCTTTCTCTGACTGAAAAGTGAGAGGATTTATGTGACAATCATGCTGACTAGAGGGGTCTGCTTGAGGAAGGCTCTGCAAATTTAAATGTCTGTAAAAGAACTGTCCTAACAATCAAATCAACACATTGGGCAATGAGATTTTCACATATTATCATTTGTGAGCTGTATACTCTTTTCAGTAAAGCGGTATGTGAATGCAAATGTAATGGTCATTTCACTTGAAGATGTGTATTTTGTATGACAGTACGCTCCCAACTCATGGATGCTCCATGTTACCCAACTCCAGTCTACCCTGCACCACTTAAACTACGCCACTCCACTCCTTGTCAATGCACTCTTCTGTGCACCTCTTCACTCTATGCAACTCTACACATCCTACTCCATTCTACTCAATGCCAATGCACTCTACCCCACAATATCTACTATCAACCACTGCACTCTACGCCACTCCACTCTATGCCACCCTAATCTGCAACACTGCACTCTACGCCAGTGCACTTCACACCACTTTACTCAAGACCAATGCACTGTGCCAATCTACTTTGCACCAAATCACTGTATGTCACTATACTCTACACCACTGCACTCTATGCCACTCTGATCTACACGGCGCCACTGCACTCTGACTCTACACCATTGCACTCTACGCACTTCACTCTACTCTGAAACAATTTACTTAACTCTGCAGTCTACGGCACTCTATTGCACTCTGTACCACTCCACACCACTCCACTGTACTCTACAACACTTTACTCAAAACCAATATACTCTGTGCCAGTCTACACTGTACCACTTCACTGTGTGCCACTGTACTCTATGCCACTGCGCTGTACGCCACTACTCCATGTAACTATAATCTACCATGTACCTATAATCTACCATGCAACACTATTCTGCTCTGCACTCCCCTTCACTCTAAAGCAATCTACTCTACACCACTGCACTCTGCCGTGTCCACTCTGCGCCACTCCGCTCTATGCCGCTGCTCTCTACGCTGTGCAACTCTACGTTACTGCACTCTACGCTATGTTACTTTACTCTAAGACACTGCACCTATGTAAGTTCACTCGACACCACTTTACTCAAAACCAATGCATCCTTTGCCTCTGTAATTATGTCAGTTCCTTCGCACCACTGCACTAGACACCATGATACGCTACAACATTCTACTCTACGTCACTGCACGCTATGCCACTCTGTACCATTCCGCTCTACGGCACTGCACTCTACTGCACTCAATTCTACTCTGCACCACTGTACTTTACACCACTGCTCTCTCTGTGACTCTGTTCTGCACCACTCTATGCCACTGCACTTTGTGACATTGCACTGTACTACACTCTATCTACTCTGCATGACTGCAATCAACACCACTGCACTCTATGCCAATGCACTCTACTCCACTGCACAACTCTACTCTTAGCCAATGCACGCCACTCTGCTCTGCATCACTCCACTCTTATGCCACTGCACTTTACCCTGCACCACTCCACTCTGCTCCACTCAATTCTATGCCACTTCACTCTATGCCACTCTAGTCTGCAACAATGCTGTTTCCGGCACTAGACTCTGTGCCACTCTGCTCTGCATCGCTCCACTCTACGCCACCGTACTAAGCACCAATCCCCTCTATGCCACTGCATTTTATACCAATCTAGTCTGCACCACTGCACTGTACGCCACTATACTCTACTCAGGACACTGCACTCTACCCCACTCTGTCACTTTACTCTTCACCACTCTATGCCACTTCATTCTACACCAATGAACTCTACGCCACTTTACTCTACACCACTTCACTCAATGAGACTCTACTCTGCAGCACAGCACTCTCTGCCCCTGAACTATATGCCACTCTACTCTGCACCACTGTACGCTACTCTACTGCACTCTAATCCTGTGCACTCCACTCTGCACCACTCTAATCTACTGTGCACCACTGCACCCTATGACACTGCACTCTACACCACTCCTGTCTAGACCACGCCACAGCACTGCACTCTACACCACTACTCTCTACCGCTCGACTCTACCCTGCACCACTTCACTCTACACCACTTCACTCTACTCTGAATTAATCTACTCTATGCCACTGCACTCTACGCCACTCTGCTCCACTCCGCGCTACTCCACTCTACGCCACTGCATTCAATGCTGTGCCACTCTACTCCACTTTACTCAAAATCAATGCACCCTAAGCCACTGCGCCTACGACCAGCTACTTTAGAGAACTGCACTTTACACCACTAAACTCCACAACATTCTACTCTACGTCACTACACTCTACGTCACTGCACGCTACGTCACTCTATACCACTGCACTCTACGTCACTGCACTCTACGTCCCTCTGCGCCACTGTACTTTTTGTTACTGCTCTCTGCACCTATCAGCTTCTCATTTTTCTACTCTGCACCACTTTACCGTTTACCAGTCTACGAACATGCACTCTCCGACCCTTCACTCTGACATTCTACTCTACATGACTCCACACCACTGCACTCTACTCTGCATCACTCAACTCTACACCACTCTGCTGCACTCTACACCACTCTAGGCACTCTGTACCACTGCCTTCTACTCCCCTGCACTCTACCCTGTACCACTGCACTCTGCCACTTTACTCTACGCCACTATACTCCACTTTGCACCACTACACTCTACACCATTGAACTCTACGCAAACTCTACGCCATTGCAAACTACAATGCTCAACTCTACTCTATGCCACTGCACTCTATACTACTCTATGTCATTGCACTCTACATCACTTTACTCAAAAACAGTGCACTCTAAGCCGCTGCATTCTAGGCCAATTCACTCTGTACCACTGTTCTTTACGCCACTTCACTCTAGGCCACTCTACTCTACTCCACTCCTCTCCACCATACTCCACCCTGTGATGCCCTACTACTCCATTAAACTCTGTTCCACTGACACTTTACTCCACTCTACAGCACTGTACTTCACTCTATGCCATTCTACAACACTACTCTGCTCTACGACGCTCTAGAGAACTCCCTCCATGCCGCTTTTCGCCACTCTATTCTATGACACACTACTCCACTCTACTTCCCCCCACTCTATACCACCCCACTTTGTGACAATCTACTTCTCTGTACGCCTCTCTACACTACAACACTCTTCTCCACTCTATGCAATACCCTCTACGCCACTCCGCTCTGTTTTACACCACTCCATGACAGCCTATTCCACTGCACTCTACGACACTCTATTCAATTCTGACACTTTGCTCCACTCTATGACTCTGAACTCTACACCCTTTCATTCTACGACACTCTACACCCTCCACGACACCACTCCATGACAATCCACTTCACTCCTTTCCATGCAATACCAGTCAACTTTACTCCACACCACTCCAAAACACTCCACTTTACGACACTCCATTCCTCTTTCCTTTGCCATAGTAACTTTTAGCCACGCTGAACAGCAATCACTCTGGTGTACAACATTGCTAAAACGTATTGGCAAAGCCAAGAACTGTTGCACATGCGATATCTATTAGCTTTGCCAATGCTTGTTTGTGTGGATATGCTGTCTTGACAAAGCCATTATAAATCATAATAAAGAAAAGAAAAACTGAAATAGAAAAGTTTTCATTGAAGTAAAACAGAAATATTTTGAACACGCTCACTCTGAAACTGTGTGGCTGGTGAAAAGTGCTAAGTGACGGTTAATGCTAGTGCGGTAGGTTTGGGTACTATCCTTTGTCGCAGAGTAAATGGGAAAGAAAGAATGATCGAATTTCTGTTGTGTACTTTGAAAGTTACCAGGAATTCTTTACAGCACAGTAAAGCATACAGTGTTTCCCTGTATCAGCGCAGTACATAAACTTAAACACTCTTGTGAGGAAGCAAAATTGTAAACCAAACTTTGCCAGACAAACAAGATAAGGCGATATTGACTCTACATGGAGTGAGGTATCATTCCTGCTGTACTGGGTTTATTAGTTTGGCTAATTTAAAAGACAAGAATATTACCTGTTTGTCCATATTTTGTGCTTATTTGCTTATTGAACAAGCATTTTCAATGCAATAGGTCTCGCGGCATTAAAGTTTGAGTTATTGCCATTGTATATGACAATGTGTTGCATGAATTTTTTTGCAAACTCTGTATTGTAACTACACCCAGCCATACTAGTCCATCACTTACTGTGCGCGGGTGTGCCTCTTGTAAAAGAGCAGAATGTTGTCACTCACAGTGAAGGGAGCCCAAAGGATGAAGTAGGCTGTATTGGGAAGAGGAAAAATGTGAAGGACAGCCGACCAATGGATGAGGAGGGTTGGCTAAAAGCCCCTTTAACTGAGTATAACGAGCGAGGTAGAATTGGGGGCCGGGGATTGTAGAGTATGGTTTCAGATCACATCCGTATCAAAGGCCAATCACGTTAGGTTTTGATTGATTGATAGGCTTTATTTCGATATAAAAATATCATAAAAGCTTGTACAACAAGTATAAAACTCAACATTAAAAACAATCATTTCATAAATATACAAAGGGAGTAAAGGGGAAGAAATTGTTAAAAACAATTTTAGACAAAGAATTAAATCGACAAAGAAAGCCTTCTTGCACGAATCAACCATGACCATTTTAAAAATTTTGACACAGCACAAACAATCAAAGTGGATGTGTCCGACATTAAAATACGTAGCGACACTTTGTGCTGGCGGGTACCTAAGAGTCTGCATAAGGGTTTAAGCCAGCGCCTCCTAGGTGCACAATAGTCCGGACATTCGAAAAGAATGTGGGCTACCGACTCTACTCGAGTAGGACAACTTGCACAGAAGGGGGAACGCTGGAAAGAAGATTTACAGCGGGCAACTAGTTCGCCTACTGGTAGGGTCCCCACTGTTAATTTGAAGTACAAGGCTCGGTCGAAAGGGATAGAAATCATATCTAGATAAGGTTCATATGCCACCACATCCTTAATCCTTACAAAGGCTACAGTGGAGTTACAATGATGTGGATCTAAATTTAATCTAGAAGAGACCCAATTCCAATACAATTTCTTAATCGTGGCTTTAGGTGGGGCAGTTCTCTGAGCCCACGCATCACCCAGCCCTAACTCCACTAATAACCATTTTACATCCCTCAGCCATTTAATCCTGGACCAGCCATCCATGGCCATGACCTCTGATAGTGCTTCTGCATAGGAGGCTAGTTCGGGCACCCGCCACAACCGCGCCCACAGGAGAAAGGGGCGGAGTAGCACTTGGTCCTTAATCGATCTGCAGCCTAGATCCAATAATACGGGTACTGTAGGAGTACTCAACGGGAGAGCCATCAGGTTTTTCAAAAATTTGGTCTCCGATTTTACTAATGGATCCAGGTTGCAAGTACCCCACAACTCCGCCCCGTAGAGGGCAGCGCTAACCCCTCTAGCTTTGTATATCTCAATGACTGGGGCAATGGGTTTACTTGTGGACGGGCGATGTTCCTTTAGTAATACTCCCCCCACCCTTTTATGACACAAAAGCATTTTTTGGATATGTGGGTTCCAACTAAATGTGTCATTAAGGCGAATACCCAAATAATCGAACTCGGATACCCTCTATAGTGGGTTCAGAATTGAATACCGGAGGTCGCCCAGGTTTCTTAGGAGGATTCATAATCAAATACTTGGTTTTGTCTGCATTGATTACCAATCCTCTCAGTAAACAAAACTCCTGAAAACTATTCAAAAGGCTTTGGAGACCCATAGGGGACTTTGAAATAAGAAGGGTATCGTCTGCAAATAGCAGTGTTGGGATCCGTTTACCCGCCAGGGAAGGAGCATCCGAGGGATTCCTTGACAAATGCTCAACCACTCCGTTCACATAAAGAGAGAACAGAGTGGGAGCTAGCACACATCCCTGACGGACACCCCTTCCCACAGGGATCCTATCAGTTTTTTCTCCATTCGTGCCCCATCGCACCTGCGCGAAATTGCCAGCATGCAATCTCACGAGGAGGGATAGAATATAATGAGGCAACCCTAATTCCAACAGAACCTTCTATAACTCCTCCCTTGGTACCAGGTCAAAGGCAGTCTTGAGGTCTATAAAGGCCAAGTACAGACTGCCTTTGCCCAGCACCATCACCTTCCAGTGCAAGAGAGCCAGTCTGAAGACCTGTGCAAAGTCCGACAGGATATTATTATCATCCGCCCACTGGAGCACCCTTCCCAAAATCACCTTCCCGGCCACTTTTTGGGTTGAGTCGATGAGACTTATTGGCCTGTAGTTGGCTGGGTTATCCCGACACCCCTTTGTGAATATCAGGACAACCTCCGCCCCCTTCCAGGAGTCAGGTACAGGCGCACAGCTATTAATAGCGTTAAGCAATGTTGAAATCAGCTTCCCCCACTCCTTCGGGTTAGCCCTTAGCAAGTTACCCGGAATCCCATCAGGCCTGCTGCTTTTAGAGGCACCAATGATTCAATTACAACTTCCACCTCTCTAGCGGTAAAGGGATCGCCTTCAGTATCCCTGAACACTCAGACAAAGCAAAGGTGGTGTAGGGAGCCACCTCAATAGGGGTATAAAGGGACGAGAAGTGGTTGAACCAGTTCTGGGCAGGGATGTTGCACGCCATCAAAGTACTGACCGGCCTGTCCCTGGATCTTATAAGATTCCAGAGCTTCTGGCATCCCTGCCGATGCTAGCTTCCATAAGATCCGCCCAGAACCTGTCCTCCCATTCTTTCTTTGCTGCGATAGTAGTCTGGGAGTACTCTTTCCTAGCTAGTCTGATTGCGACCTGGGATTTGCTTTTGATAGCACCTATCAAGGCGTATTTCTTCTCCCTGCATTTTTTTGTGTACCACCCCGGCGGCTTAGGCAAATTCTTGCACTTGCCAGTCTTACTTGGGAGAATGAAAAAGTCACTCAAGGCCTTGGTTGTGTCACAGAAAAGCGCTGAGACTTCCCCAGACAAAGGAGTCAACGAGTCCAATTTAGACAGAGCTGTTTCTAGCAGTGCCCCAATAACTAGCACTTTTTCTTCGTCAAGGGTAAGCTTACTCCATTTCAAGCGTCTACCGCAATTGGAAGGATATACTTCCTGAGGGCTGGGTGCTAAGTGAGACATGTGCACCCCCTGATTCCCAGTCCACAAGGGACGGAGGGCAAGAGAGAGGAGGTTGTGATCACTCTCGACAGAAGGGATTACCTCCATGTCCGGCAAGAAACTCCAAAGTTTAATGTCTAGGAGAATATAGTCTATCCTAGACGTATGGTTGGCCCTGTTGTAAGTATGGGCTCCAGAAGGATCTGACATCGTCCTCTCGTTAACAGCCCTAAGGCCAAATTCCATATTTAAGGAGTTAATTTGAACCACTACTTGGGACCACCTCCTAATGGGAGGTATAGTTAGGACGGGTATCCCTCTCCTAGTATCTTCATCAGCGGTTCCCAAGGTGTCCTCCATTCCAAGGGGCTCAATTGTACAGTTTAGGTCCCCCGCAACCAGGACATGGGAACTAGTGGAATGTTGCCTAAGCAAAGTTTCCAACCCTGATACTGTAGTGGACTGGGAGCCTCCCTTCATGCCCCTGGCATAGATATTACAAATGTCCAAGGTCAGCCCTCTCCGAGGTCCCTTAATGGATATACTCAGTAGATCAGGTGAGTTTGACACATACTGAGTAATTTGGCAACCAAGTGAAATGGCAACCCAGATAAGGAGGCCTCCTAAGGGGCGGCCCTTCCCCGAAAGGGGGGTAACTGCTGGTTCAAAAAAGGGTTTCTTGAAAGGTACAAATAGAGTAGCCCTCCACTAGGGTGTTCCAATCAGGTAAAGCCAGCTTCCTCAATATGCCCGCAACATTCCAACTAAGAATCCTTAGGTCTAAATCCCCCACTGCATGCTCCCTGAGTGGTTCAATACTGGGTTCCTCTTCCCTCTCATAAGATGTCCAAGTTGCATTTACTCCTTGTTTAATCCCAACAACCTGTTTAGAATCCTGAACTAGAGGACTGGGTACATCTGGTGGAAGTGGCGGACTGACATTAATTGGGCCTAGAGCATGGGGCTCTAACACAAGACCTGGGCTCAGAAACAGGGGAACCTCCCCAGGGGAAATGTCGTTTCAGTACCCTGGCGTCCTCCCATGTGGCCCTGACCATACGGCTCACTGATATGGCAAGGGAATAAAATGATTCTTGCGAGGTGTAAGACTTTTCCTCCAACCTCCACCCCAATTAATACTGTGTTGAGTTCCTACCGACCTCGGGTAGAAGTAGGTCAAATCTACTACCCCAATACCTGCACCTCTAGATCCCGGATTCTGGTTGCAGATTGTTTGGGCAACCCTAACATCTTTAAAATTAACCACCACACAGTCTCCCTCAAATTGCTTCTGCCCATAGCCTACCCACCCTACCCTTCTGACACCTAAGATCAGACCATCTAATTCACTGGGAAGAGGTCTGGTTATCCTAATCCAATGCATGGTTTTGTTTTTTAACATTTGGTAGGATTCTTGCTGGTCAGCCTTCAAGGGTGGTACATTAGTAAGCATGGCGACATAGGGCTGACAGTCTGGGGGTAAGTTCACGGGTGGTGTTCTAGGGGCCTCTTTGGGAGGCAGCATATCAAGCTGGGTAGCTGACGGGGGATTAGGACTGGTTCTTCTTGGCTGAAATAGATCATGACCTTTGCTAGTACCGGAGTTTCTTACACTAACAGGGCCATTTCCACCAGGGAACTCAGAACGCACAAGCGTCTTAACAGGGAGAGTACTGGCCTTTGGTATGTTTGGTTGATCTGTGCCGTTCGTTGTTACCATCCCTGGGTTTCGACCACCCCCGTTAGAGGCCACAGCGTGCGCAGCAGAAATATTAGCCGCAACCACCCCCTTAGTCGTTCCAGGTGCAATAGGTGGGCCCTGTGAGGATATAGGGGGCGCCCAGACAACAGATTCCCCCCCTGGTCCATCCTCCCTGATTCTAGAATGAAGCTTAATGATGTTATGTTATGTTATGTTATGTTAATTTCGATTTATATAGCGCCAAATCACAGACAGGTCTCTTAGCGCTTGCTTTGGGAACCCGTCCTGGCTTTCCCTGCGAGATAACCCCTACTGGGCATCCCCAAGGTGAAGACCAGGCATCCCATCGCAGTGGGCCGTAGTGGAGATTAAGCAAGCTATTGCCCAGAGTTGCAGAGTGTGAACCTATGATTTGAGTAGGCACCGAGGCGAGAATTATCAAACCTGTGGACATTTTTGAGCTCAAGACCCTGCCGCGTCGGGAATTGAACCCTGGTCCCGGGTCTGACATCTGCATCAGGGTCTGCCTCCTCTAACCAGTGAGCCACACTTCTCCACTAATGAGAGAGTTTATGGAGAAAAGGTTGTCCAGGGTCACTTGCTCAAACCTATCCAACCGCTCTGCCAGCCCTTTAACTCTCTCTAATACCGGAATCAACAAAGATTTCAGCATTTTCTCTATGTGGGCAATCGAGGGGATCTCATGGGGTAGGAGCTCGGCAAGGTCAGTAGTCAGATCAGCACGTGGCTTGACTGCTATAGACCCGGAGGACTCGCTCCCCGTGGCCCCCTGAAGACAACTTCCAACCACTCCTGCGCCCTCATGACTTGCACCCATCCCAGTGCCAAGTCTCCTAAGTTTCTTATAGGGTTTGAGATGACAACCTTTGCACAAGCTGAGAATTCTTTTCCTTTTGGTGAGGACAGATCTATTTACAGCCAACGATACGGGCAATTGTGGAGGAAGGGTATCCCTATGGCTAGAGGGAATGTTGGAAGGGGACAAGGGTAAAAAGGCATCGCCGGGCCGTAGATCCATAGTATCATCTATTGTACCAAGTGCTAAGTCTGCCATATTCTCCACACTACCCAAACTGTCCCTTAAAACAATAACCCGTGGATGTTCTAGAGGAAGAGAGGCATTCACTGTGGGGTCGATTACGCGTGCTGGCGAAGGAGCTGGCGCCAGGGAACCCAAAGATGACCGCTTCTCTGAGAGGTTTTTGAGATGTTCGATAGATAACCGTCGCTCAGCGCGTCTCTC
Organism: Lissotriton vulgaris; assembly: GCF_964263255.1. Lineage (NCBI taxonomy): Eukaryota > Metazoa > Chordata > Amphibia > Caudata > Salamandridae > Lissotriton > Lissotriton vulgaris. The sequence continues at coordinate 132,884,358 of NC_141694.1, forward strand.
AGCCAGTGCGATTTCTCTATCTATCTCTCGGGTGGCCCTAAGAAAATATTTGTCTAGGGGTCCTAATATGGGAACCCCTGCAGTAGAGGGTAAAGGGGGTGGTGTACACGTAGTCATGCTATAATCAAAAATAGACTTTAACCACTATAGTTAATAACGTGCAAAAGTCCCGAACATATGGTAGTCCTTTAGCAATGGCGGTTAGTAGTATCGAACCCAAAAAGACTCACTGTATCGAAGTTAGACGATCAGAATAAGGCCCAGGTACAAATGTTAGAGGGTAGGCGCGGGACGAGGGACCGAGGGAGCCTTTATGCGCCTCCTGGCGCTTGCCTCTGACGCCCACTGCTGGTCACGGGGTGGAAGGGGCCCGGCGGAGCCAAGCCCGACCGGGGGAACAGGCGGAGCAAGGCCCGGCCCTTAGCTGCTGGTGCAGTGGAGATCGGCGGAGCCAAGCCCGGCCCTCTGAAGCACTGGAAACCACTGCAGCCACACAGTGGAGATCGGCGGAGCCAAGCCCGGCCCTCTGATGCACTGAAAACAACTGCAGCCACACAAGTAAGACTCCAGGTTTTAGAGAGGCCTATGCTTCCGAGCTTCCGCCCATGGTTTTCTAGCTGATCCCAATAAGGCTGGACAAGGGGGGAAAGTCCACCTAGAATGAGGCGTGCCCAATGTGCTCTTGAAGGCGGTTGGCTAGGCAAGGCTCTTGCATTTTTTTCCATTTTCCATTTTATTAAAATAAAAGTCTCATCTGTATAATTCTGGTCACTTCTGCTCTCCAACTCGAGCAAGTGCACTTCATGATTTATTCTGTACATAAACCACAATGCATTGCGTTTGATTCTGCTCATCTGTGGCCACTGAAAATAGTGGTATCTATTTCAGTTTTCTCACCTGCCAGTAGACACTCTCTTACCTAAATCCACGGGGAGCGTCCGCTCTGCCACCTGCACCGCAGTGCATGTGGGTTCTGGAGTAAACCCAACTCTTTAGTTCTGATGAGACACGGTGTGGTTTCCTCATCACACAACTACTTTCTGGGCCCAGGCTGGAGTAAATTCACCCAGCCTGGCCTAGTATTTCAGTTAAAGAACTCTAAATGCTGGGATATACGTTCAAGAGCAAAACCATAAAACTTGCTAAAAATCCAGGTTGAGTAGTAGGTGTTACACATGACGTGGAGCAAAACAAATCGTGATTGCTGGATTCATCTGAAAAATTTCCAATTTATGTGTGAATATTTAGTGCTATGTATTCAAGGGTTAAGATTAATTAGAGGATTCCCCTGCATCATTGTGTGTCTTTTTCAGTGAGTCATCTGAGATGCACTGGTATGCCTAACTAGCGCCTTGAAGTTTTTATATACCAACATTGTATAGGGACTATACTTTGTAGAAGTAATAACATAAACGCACGTCTGCCATTGCTTGTTTTTCCTGGTCAGAGGGAGTGTGACTAGCGGCTCACCTTACCCCTCTCTGGGTGGGGCCAGGAATACCTGGCATATGACTGCTCCCTATCTGGAAAGGTTTAGTCAGCAAAATAAATAAATGATGGAATGTAATAAAATTCATCCAAGGATCACCATCCACCTCTTTTTATGTACGGTAAGTAGCAGGGTATGTACAATGTACGAGCCGCAGTTCACTCTCCAGAAAAGCCTCCGGGTGCACCTCTCAGGTGTCCCAAAAGCCTGAAACGTCTGGACTGCTCTATGCCTGCTCAAGAGGGGCATAATCTAGCCGCTCAGGCAAGACTTTCCTTGGGTGGCACAGTGAGCAAAAAAGCAGATGGAATGGAATGCTCCCAGAACAATTTCCAGTGGTTACGATTAAATCACTTGTTCTTATTCATAACTTTTGGTCTCACATACAAGGCACGGGGGCACCTGACAGTTATTTATCAGCAAACTTTAAAAAACACGAGGAGGAGAATGAATACAACCCCACAAAAACTACCTGAAATGGATTACAGAGCTGCTCAAATAGTCATAACAGTGCACAGCACCCGACTGAGTTGATTTGTAGGTCGCAGATATACTACATTGAGCCTCCACTGAGACCAGGAGTAAAGGCTCAAGGAACACAACCTTGCCCTTGCCCTCAATGACCCTCACGGACGCCATAGAGCCAAACATATAAAACCAAAGATGGCCTCCATGCTTCAGTCACCATGGAAACCGGCTTCGGCTTCCCTCTCTTACAAATGTTGGGCCAAAGAGGATAATCGGTCTTTTTCGGAATAAAAAAAGCTTAATAGTAAAATAACCGCCGTTCTGTTAGGCGGGACCCGAGAATTCTGGTGCTCCCATGTCAGGCCCGAGTAGCTAGTCCCATCCTGGTTCTATTGTTTGTATCCAGGTGCCAGCACCATTATTGTTTTTAAAGGACTACATGTCCCAGAATGTACAGCAAACAGAACTGGATGACCTACTAACATATGACATGAAAAACCACAAATTATCTCCAGTGCTAGCACATTGTCATCATTACTCAATCTGGCGATCTTGGAAAGATGAAAGTTGGAGCCGGGTAAGCTGGCAGTCCTGCTTTGTGTATCACATGTGGCCAGTCCTGAACTTTAGCCTGCGTTAAATTCAATTCCACTCATTGCAGTTTTGCCTGTCACATTACAAGCGTGGACTCTCGTACCCCAGGATGTTAAGTGCTTCTAGTAACAAAAGCCAGGGCTGATAAAATATGTTCTCGTGACGTGTCATGGGAACATCAGGCAGCCATCGGACAGGATTCACATCTGCTCGTGCCTATTGGGGGCCAGGTTAATATGTTTCTCCAATGGAATAAAAAGTAAGGTCGGACTTACCTCTGCGTTCCTTGCCGGGCTCCCTTTTCTCGCTCATGAAGGATCTCCTGAGCCCTGGGCAGCTGCAAGCATTGCAAAGTTTCCGGCGATCTGTGGGTGGGTGGGTGGAACTAGTTAATTCAACTTCTGTAATCTGACTTCCTTGTTGGAAGCGCTGCCCTGCCTCGGCCGCTCGTTGGCATTTATACGGCTCTGAATTTCTTTGCACGCATTTCGCTGCTTGTCAAGTGCAGACATCAGAATTGCGGTAAAGGGCACCTTTTCGTGCGTGGCCTTCAGCCGCTTCTACTCCGGAACTCATAGTGTCAGAGCGGGCGCCGGGAGGGGCGACACGACCTGTGCAGTTGCACAGCCCAATCTCCCACTAACCCTGCACAATGGCATGGGGCCTCATGCCAGGCCAGTCCTGAAGCCAGACCACACTTCTGCTGACAGAAATCACAAGACGTGCGCGCGCACTGGCAAAAACGAAACCTGTGGTGGGGCGGGACTTCCGTCTTTTGCCAGAAGCCCGTGCCCACGGAGTGCCTGGCCAGAGAAGCAGTGGAGACGCGGGGGTCCCATGCCCGAGGGAGAGCCCCGCGGAGGCTGAAGAAGTCTGGATTGGTGGTGAGTGGGGCTGTGCATCTGTTGTAGCGGGGGTGATCTCGGCGCGCTCGTGTGTGTGTGTGTGTGTGTGTGTGTGTGTGTGTGTGTGCACACGTGTGTGTATGTGTGCGGCGGGGGGGGTGTTTCTGTATGTGTGCGTGCGTGTATGTGCGCTCGTGTGTGTGTCTCTGTGTGTGCGCTCGTGTGTGTGTGTGCGCATGCGTAAGCAAGGAGAGGTGTGGCTCTGTGTGTTAGAGCTTCCCAGGAGACAGGAGATGTGCACATGCGCACGCGGCCCGCTGTGGTAAATTCTAATTACCGGTGCTTAATTTCTATGCGGTAAAATCAATAAGAATAACTCATAATAAATAAGAGGCAAAATCCGTGATATTTGAGGTTTCTCAAAAGGGTTTTATTCCTATAAAAGGAATTGGGTGATTAGCATATTGGCTCGAGCCAAGGTGGCATACCATTCCGTCACCACATGGGTTCGGGAAGGGACTGACAGACAAAGTCAATGGTAATATGCGAATATGCAAGTATGCGACGATACATTATTGACAGGCATTCATATATATAGTCAATGCATTACAGTAAAGGCATATGCAGGAGGCGTAACAGCTGAGAAGAGAGATAAGAGTGCATGTACGTAATACAAAAGGCGTTACAATAGGCGTGCATGAAGGCGTGAACAAGAACGTCATTTAACATGATGTCACAGATAGGCGGATCCATGAGTGAATCCGGCAGTGTCAGCAAAAATACATGGCAGAGATGCGCGCCCAGCAGTATGACGTGTAATGTACGTGTAACTCGAGGGGTGAAGAGGGGCTTGACATTTAGCCCTACAAGTGTAGACGGATGTCTGGATGTCAGATCAACCTAATCCCAAATCGCATCTAATATCTCATGTTTAAGGAACTGCATTATCTGGAGGGAAAAGGTCTCTCGGACGAGAGGCTATTCTATACTGGCTGTGAGTGCGTGTATGAGCGTCTACGTGTCTGCATGAGACGCGAGGGGTGCGAGGGGAGGGCATGGGCCTACCATGGAAACAGAGCCATGAATTACTTGCATAGAGACAGTGAGGCCTAACCCTTTGCTCTGCAGCTGGAAGGATGTTGACGTGAATCTACCAGACAGGAATGTATTTTCGAGGAGTGGAGCAGATAATTCGAAGGTTGAATACAGTCTTGGCAGGCAACGGGCTGAGCCGAGCACCGTTAGCCGCGCCAGAAGTAAGGCAGGGGTCACTGGCACAGAGGTAGCCTGGGCTGAAGCTTTCAGAGTCAGAAGGCAGGAAAAAAGAGGCTCGGTGGCAGAATTCAGGCCTACTTCGCCAGAGCTGAAAAACGTGTAAGGTATACCACAAAAAGACGTTGGCATAGCATATTTAGAAACTGGATATTCAATCCGTTCATGGCGGATCTGTAAGAGAACATGTTAACGTTGGACGCAAATGTATTTGCGTCTTCATAGCTAGCACAGGAGGGAAGTTACATGCACTTCAAGCTAGTACATGGAGTCGGTGGGGTCTAAGATAGGGGACACAATCGATCATAAAATTTATATTACCTCATTCCCTCCTTGTCCCCTACGGACCCTTCATGAGATATCGATCTGCATGAATCGATCAATCTCTTCATGTAACATCATTTGCTCTTCTTTCTTCTTTTGACGTTCTGAATGGGAATTTGAATGCGGAATACATGATGTGGCACACAAGCCGCAAATCGCCGGCCCACATTGTAAACACAGGCAGCAACTGAATACTATGAGAAGGCCAATGCCTAGGAAGGATAGGATCTTCCATCCCCAAGCGGTTAACGTTGTCCAGAACCAACCGGACCAAGTCCAGGTGCCTGGATTCTGATGTATCAGACTTGCAATTTTATGGAGACGTGTTATAGCTTTATATACCGTTGGCGCGTTTTCTGGAATGAAAACACAGCAACTTGACCCGATGACCTTACAAGCTCCACCCCTATCAGCTAGGATGACGTCAATAACAAGACGATTTTGAAGAACAACAACCCGCATGGCGGACTGCTCCTCTGTTAAGTTACCTAAAGCTGAGGTAGTTTCGTTCACTACTGCTTCAAGGGTTCTAGTTAATTTGCGTATCAGTTTACTATTAAAAACAGCACCTAAGTAGGGGAAGAAACCTTTATTGAAGTCTGTGTATTGCTCCCATGTCGTTTCAGTGTAGTCGACAATCGGGAGGTCTCTTCGGAGTCTATTGTTTACTAGATTGGTGTTTCTGTGATAATCAGGAGGAGCTAGGAAAACAGGTGGCAGAAGGAATGCAATGTAACAGGTACCATCCCAATCTGGAGGCAAACGTATGTATGCAATATGACCACAAACAAAGTAGGAATGACGTGTAGCTCTAAACGTGGATTTGCCTTGATCACTGAATTCGATCACAGTAGTACATTTACTATGACCTAAATGTATGGAACCATTCTTCCTGATACATAATTCACCTTTGACTGGTAACACTGACATAGCAGGCAATACTGGTGCAGTTTCAGATTCAACAGTAAGAATCATGAGGTTAATTGTGTAATTTCCCAATCCATATACTTCATTTTCTAGATCAGTTCCTGTTCTAGTGGGAAGTCCTTTCTTGTCAGGGTAACAGACCTTAAGAAGAACTGAGTTCAGGTTTCCCCAAACCCAATTCCCATCGTAAACAGCAATGTCAGAATCTAAGGAGTTAATCAATCTAAACCATGCCCCACAGGAGCCATTGTGAGTAAAGGGGTACGGAAAAAGGGGCAGAACTCCCTTGTATTTCTGGTAGGGAGGGAGTCGGCCACATATCCAACAGTTTGTAGCATTGTTAGTCTGATGGGAGTGATGTAACATACTAATGAATGTGTTGTTGCGCAGCGCAAGTCTGTAAGAAAGTTCGTGTGGAGGTAACTCGCTAAAGGAATGTTCGGCAGTGACGTTATAAGCAGATTGTACATGCTTGAAAATAGGGTAGTAAATGTGCAGCAAGATACTAGCAGCAATAATCAGAAGACTCAGAAAAAACATGATTAACAATGTCACTATACAGTGACTACGGAGTGATTTACAATATGCACGTTTCTTTAGTATTCTCTGTCTATCTCTCTCTCTGTCTCGATCTAGGGGATACATGTCAGAAACTAATTTAACCGATTCACCTAGGGGAGGACTTAAACAATTAAACTGTCTGACTTGCTAGATCGTAATTTCAGTCTATATTCTTCAGAAGTTGTTTTCTCAACCAAAGGGAGTTTTGAGTCAGTTTGTGTAGGAGGGCAGGGCTTAGAGTCCAAGTCCGAAGGGAGTCCGTGAAACTTCTTGACGTGGCTGGAATGCAGCCACCCTTTCCTGCCCTCAACCTTGACAGCTGTCCTCGTTGTTAGAAGAACCAATTTCGGCGTTTGCCAGCGGGGCTCCAACGGACTTCTCCGATCGAAGTTGCGCACGAAGACATAATCCCCCGGGACCACCTCGTGGGGCTTCACGTCAGCGTGGTCGGGAAAGGCTGCAGCTACCTGTGAACGACAAGATTGTAGTGCAGACATCAAGGAGGCAAGGTAATCTGTCAGCATAATACAGTCAACATCTGTAATTTGTCGCGGAATAGGCGTCCCCCACATATTCGGAGGCCTGCCAAAGACCACCTCATACGGGGATAGCCCGGTTCGAGAATGTGCAACCATCCTCATATAGAAGAGGGCTACCGGTAAAGCAACTATCCAGTCAACGCCCTTCTCTCTACAGATTTTGGAAAGTCGGATTTTTAGGGTCTGATTATGACGCTCCACGAGACCTGCTGCCTCGGGATGCCGGACACAGTGGAACTTCCACTGATAGCCTAACAGAAGTGTAATGTGTTTCACAAGTTCGGATGAGAATGGCTGACCATTATCTGAGTACACGATACGGGGCAAACCGTACCGCGGGAAGAACTCGCGAACTAGTTGCTTGGCTGTGGTTGGAGCAGTATAATCTGGAACTGGGTATGCTTCTGTCCATCGGGAAAGTGCACATACGACTACGAGGACATACTTGAAACCTCGGCAGCGGTCCATCTGGATATAATCCATCTGGAGGACTTCAAAAGGGTGATCGGGAGGCTGGAATCCACCTTGCTCTACAGGGATGCTTTTACCTGGATTAAACTGACAACAAATCATGCAAGTACGCACTTTTTGTTTGGCTGCTGCTCGTAAGTTCTTATTGCACCAAATGTGTTGAATGCTGTCTAGCATTGCTTTTTCTCCTAGATGCGCTGGACTATGTACTGTGTTAATGATGACCTGAACCATAGAGTCGGGGAGAAACCATGTAGATTTCCCCTTCGTCATCCATCCCTGATCTGTTTGGATCCCTCCTAGTTCAGTCCACTTCTTGATTTCGTCTGGTGTGGCATGTGTCTGTATGTCAATTACATCATGGGCGGGATCCCTGACTGTCATGCAGTGTGATGGTGTCGGAACTATTGTCTTTGTCAAGTCAGTTGCATGCATTCGATTCTGAGCAGTTTGCTTAGCTGTTCGGTCTGCCAGGTCGTTACCCTGGGAGATCGTGCGGTAACCTTTGTATGTGCCTTACATTTCATGATAGAGATTGCAGTAGGTAGATGTATTGCATCTAATAAACCTTGAATAAGGGGACCGTGTTGGATGTTGGCACCGTGAGAAGTTAAGTAACCTCTCTCTCGCCAGAGGACTCCAAAGTCGTGAACGACTCCGAATGCATAACGTGAATCAGTGTATATGTTGACTCTCTTATTCTTGGCTTGAATACATGCTTGTGTCAGAGCGATGAGCTCTGCTGCTTGAGCTGACAGGGTGTCAATACAATTTGTTTCTATAACTTCGGTGTCTGTAGTGACTGCATAGGCTGCCACTAATCCTCCTGTACCTGTTCTCATACATGAACCATCCACATAAAGTGTCAGGTCTGGATCTGGTAATGGGACATCTGTCAAGTCCTGTCTGGGTTTTGTTGTAATAGTAATGACTTCAATACAATCATGTGCCAATGGATCTACTCCATTTAATGGCAACAGTGTGGCGGGATTTAATGTGCTGCAGCGTCTAATTTCTATGTGTGGTTGAAACAATGTCAATTCATAACCTGTCAGTCTTGCTATGGTCAAGTGTTGGGTCTGTGTACGATTTAAAAGAACTTCCACAGAATGTGGAACTTGTACTGTCAATTGATGCCCTAATACTATGGCATCGCTCTGTCTGATTGCTAAAGCTGTCGCTGCAACTGATTTCAAACATGCAGGTAAAGCTTGAGCTACTGGATCTAATGTGCTAGAAAAGTAAGCACACGGTTTGTGTGAACCTGCTTGTTCCTGGGTGAGGACTGACAAGGCAGTACCTTCACGTTCTGTGACAAAAAGTGTAAAAGGTTTACTGTAACATGGTGTTGCTAAAACAGGTGCTTGGCATAAGGCTTTCTTTAAGTTTTCAAAAGCTTGTGTATGTTCCTGAGTCCAAGGGAGGACAGTCGATGTCGCTGCCTCCTGAGTTGTCAACTGGATGAGTGGCTTTGCTAGAAATGCATATTGGGGAATCCATTGTCTGCAGTACGAGGTGAGGCCTATGAAAGCCCGCACCTCCTTTTGTGTCTTTGGTGGTGACATGTTTACAATTAACTGAATGCGGTCAGGAGTGAGCTGTCTCCCCACTTTGGACAGCAAGTGACCCAGGTACACAACTTGCTGAACACAAAATTGCAGCTTCGAAGGGGACACCTTGTGCCCCTTGTCGGCCAGGAAATTCAGAACTGTCAGTGATGCATTTTCACATTCGGGTTCGCTCCGTGCGGTGATCAGCAGATCATCGACATACTGGAGTAGGGCAGTGTTAACTGGCATGTGAATACTGTCGAGTTGTCTTTTCAGTGCTTGACTATAGATGCTGGGGCTTTCTGTGAATCCTTGAGGTGCGCGTGCAAATTTGAAAGATCGTCCATTTAAACTGAATCCGAACAAGTATTGGCTTTCTGGATCAATTGGGACACTGAAGAAGGCGTTCTTGAGGTCAATTACAGTAAAGAACGTCGCTTCTGAGTCAATAGCTGTCAGTAATGAAGAGATATCTGGGACCACGGGATACTGTGGTACAATGCATTTATTCAATTCGCGCAGATCAATAACTAATCGATAAACAGGTGGTGCATTCGGATCAGTACGTTTAAGAACTGGGATGATAGGAGAATTACATACATTGGAGTCGGTTTCCACAACCACTCCTTGTGCAATGAGCTCGTCAATAATTCTCAGTAAAGCCACTACAGCATCTGGAGGTAACTTGTATTGTCGTATTCGTGGTAATACCACTCCTGCTTTGAGTGTGACTCGATATGGTGTAATGTGCATACAACCTACATCAGTGGGGCCTTGTGCCCACAAGTGTGCAGGTACATTCTGTAACCGGGGATCCATGTCTCTTAATACATAATGGCCTTTAAAATCTCGCAAAAATAAGCGTACTCCTTCCGGAGAACAGCATATAATAGCTCCTAGAGCTTTTAGTGTCTTTATTCCTAATAAGTTTTCCGGGCATGATTTTGTGAGCAATAAATCTGTAGTCCGTGTCAAAGGACCAACTGCAAGGGGGAGTGGCTGTGATACTTCATTAATAATAGGCTTTCCTGAAAATCCAAGGGAAACATTCTGTGAGCCTGAGAGGGGTGCCCCTGGAACCTCATTGTGACTGATTGTGGTCCTGCTTGCCCCTGTGTCAATTAAAAACTTTCGGTCTTTTCCTAACACCTGACTGTGTACATAAGGACCCTCTTGATCTACGGGAACTTCAATAAGGGGCAAACCAAACTCCCTCTCTAGGCTGTTTCATGTGTATCGTTGATAATCGGGGTAATCATTTTGTGCGTACTGGTACATCTGTTGTGTTGTGTTCTGTGTTGCAGTAATAGGCTGTTGCTGTGGCACGGCTACAGTTTGTGATGAAGCTGGCATAGGCGGAATATGTTGTATAGTCTGTGGTACTTGTTGCTGGGCCTGATCTTGTCTAGGTACGCGCGGTCTCTCCTTGGTCTTACCCGTGGAGATATTGTGTTTCAGAACGGCACAATCGTTTACATAATGACCTGGCTGTTTACAATAGTTACATGTCCCTTTAACAGGGGCTGTCGAATTACTGGGCTGGGTCGCACCCTTTTTATGGCCATCGGCGGGAACTGACTGAGCAACTAACATTTTCATTTTCGTGTCTTTCATACGTCTTTGTTCATGTTCTTGTTCTTCTCTAATTCTATTCTGGTGGTACTGTAACATTTGTAACATTTGTGAAGGGGTGTTAGCTTGCCAGGTGCTTTCGACTTTCAGTACTCTATTCTTAACCTGGGACAGTGAATTCTCGACTAATTTCGTTACAAAAAGATGTGGATATGACTCGCTACTTGCTTTCAGACCGCTATTAATGCCAAAACATTTTTCAAATCTGGTATAGAAATCACTGGTATCTTCATCGGGTTTCTGTTTACAAGCTGAAATGGCACCCCAATCTTCCTTTTTAGTACTTAGTAAACGTGGCAACACTTGTACTAACAATCCGGGTAATGCTTTAACTTTATCCCCGAGCCCTTGGCCCGGAATTCTAGTACTTTCTTCGTTTTCTAATGCAGCCCAATCAATCTTTGCGTCTCCCACCTCCCACTCTTTTTCTTTGAGTTTCTCGTATATACCGGGGGGCAGTAATACTTTCAATATTTTCATAATGTCGGGATAAGTATAGTCACCCATGAGTATCATGTCTTTTATTTCACGGTGGAAACCTGCGGGATCTTTGTCATGACTAGGTACCAATTTTTTCATTTCCAGTAATTCTATTTTAGTTATGGGTGTGTACACAAACACACGTCTAAATGTATTGTCTGCGTTCTGTACTGGGTGTACTTCTCGCAACGGATTCTGTCCGTCCATGTAATACATCTTTCTTTCCATGACATGTGCTGACTCGGTCTGTGGACATAGGAAAGCGCTATATCTGTGTCGGTGTTCTAGAATTACTTTAATTAGATCGGTACCTAGACCTCTCCATTTGTTCATGAGCAGTTCTATTAATATATCAGGCAAGGGGCCTGGATCAGAATGCTGGCTTCTATATAATAAGAGCAGGTGTTGTATCATGTATGTACCAGCTAAACGCTGTTCACTCGGTGTCAGGTTCAAAAACGTATGCGCTAACGCATCATCACCATATTTCTCAGAATTGTCAGCCCATTGCACGGCTGACCTGGCTAATTCTTGTTCGTCCATAGAATCGAGTACATGGTACCCCATTCGTTCTCGAAGTCTGTTATCAGTAGCTTGGAATAAGTGTTCAGGAGTTCTTGGATTACACATGGCTTCTTGGAATATTCTTTTACTTTCTGGACGCACTGGGCGCATTGAATTATTGAAGGGTCTTCCCTTACCTACATATGCTATCGTTTCTCTAACTGGTAATTGTGTCTGCTCTGGGGTCTGTTCTTGCCCGTCCTCCTCCTCCTCTGAGGATTCAACTTTGTCTGAATCTATTTCCGGTGGTGGCTGTCTTTTCTCATGCATTTTCTTTATTGCATTTCTGATTCTTCGGTACATATTTTCTACACAGGCCTCTTTATCGTGATTCCCAGCTGCTATATTCTGGCCCCACCGGTGGAGCGCTTTTACGTCTTCCGGGTTCATACCCGGCCTATCCACTTCCCTTATAAAACAGTTTATAAGAAACCGTAATATCTTGGCTTTCGTGTCCACTTTCTGATAGGCCATGGCCTCCTTAATACTTTCAGGCCCTACTCCTGTCTGTACAAACTGATATATTCGATCTAGATGATCTACCATTCCAGGTAGTGTTAATAAGAAGTTTGTGACTCGTCGCAAGCGTATTGATGCGAGCAACATTCTTTCGTCATTCTTTTTACCAGGTACTGGATCATATCTACAGTCTCCAAGATGATCTCCATATAATGTAATATCGCCTGTTCTAGGTGTACGTTGCTGCGCTAGGTCTCTATAGGTCAGCCGATGGGCGGATGGCGGAGTCTGGAAACCTGTCGCTCCTCCGGACGCGCCTCCTGAGGCGCCCGCTCCGAAGGGGTTCGTTGGGTGTGAAACGGGGGGGCAGGACCTGCAATAGGTGGAAGGACAGCTGGAAGACCAGGAGGAACAGGAGGAGGAGTGGCTTGTCGGGGAGGAAGGAGCTGACCATCTTGGCCGGCAGGAGGAGGTGTGCGTGGCGGTGCAGTATTTACATATGCGGGGGCCACATCGTCTAGATAGGACGAAAGGAAAATGTCCTTTGCTGTTTTCTGGTGTATTTTAATCGGGAGCAGTGGGGGTGGTAGTTCTTTCGGTACTTCCGAGGTGGCTTTAGGCAAACCCTCAGTCAAGAGGGGGTACATGCCGTTCATGAGTGTGTTTCGCTGTCTGTCTACCTGTTCTAATTTTACTCGGGTACCTTCCTCAACTAATACGTTTTCCTGGGCCTTCTCTGGATCCTCCCTCCTTTTCTCTTCTTTTCTAAGTGCTTTCTCTGTACGCCTATGTGATTCTTTACGCCATAATTCAATGGCATCCTTCTGTGACTGTCTGGCTTTCTTTTTCCACAATGCTTCCTCTACTCTCATGATGCAATCTGCATCCCATGTCCCAGCAGCAGGCCATCTCTGATTCTCGGATAGTTCTTTAGTGGAGTCCACCCATAAATCGAGGAATAAAACGGCATCTAGGCCATGTTTGTGGTACATAAAGTACCCTGGAGTGTCCCTAGGTGGAATGGGAACAGCTTCTTCTAATACCCCTTTTCTAGTTTTTATTTGTCTTAATTTGGAGAACAACGGCATCCTGAAATCTGGCTACTTGGTTCTTACTCAGATATGAACACACTGAACACAATAATCACAATAATTACGATCGAACAATCACTCATACCACGACATTTTGAGACACATTAAAACATTTTAACATGAATGATGACAATTAGAAGGTAACTTGTTAACTGCATAATACTAGATACACTGCTCAACAGTGCAGACTGGATATACTGCTAAACAGTACAGATACACTGTCTAAAACAGTGCAGACCAGGTCTGTGTACCCACACCTGTCTTGACCGGCACAAACTAATGCGCACGTCTAGATGCGTCCCCAGCAACGGTACTCACCGGGAAGCACGGAAACGGAAGGCCTCGGAAACCCTGGACTGGATTCGGACTGGATTCGGACTCGACTCGTGACGCAGATACTTCGGAACTTCGGAACCTGGTGGGCCTCCGTATACCTCGGATCTTGCTCTCTCAGCTAGGCTCTGGTCGGGATCCTCCGCACTTCTCACCGCCTCGTCTGGGTGTCGATCGCAGCCTCAGTCACCTCCGTTGGCCTGAGGGAGATACAGGAAATCCTGCGGGTACGCGTAGTTGTCCGTCCGGCTGTGGCAGGGGGCCAGGCCTGCAACGCACCACCGGCGCGTGAGATGGGGGAGGGGTCCCTGTTCGGGCGCCAAAATGTGGTAAATTCTAATTACCGGTGCTTAATTTCTATGCGGTAAAATCAATAAGAATAACTCATAATAAATAAGAGGCAAAATCCGTGATATTTGAGGTTTCTCAAAAGGGTTTTATTCCTATAAAAGGAATTGGGTGATTAGCATATTGGCTCGAGCCAAGGTGGCATACCATTCCGTCACCACATGGGTTCGGGAAGGGACTGACAGACAAAGTCAATGGTAATATGCGAATATGCAAGTATGCGACGATACATTATTGACAGGCATTCATATATATAGTCAATGCATTACAGTAAAGGCATATGCAGGAGGCGTAACAGCTGAGAAGAGAGATAAGAGTGCATGTACGTAATACAAAAGGCGTTACAATAGGCGTGCATGAAGGCGTGAACAAGAACGTCATTTAACATGATGTCACAGATAGGCGGATCCATGAGTGAATCCGGCAGTGTCAGCAAAAATACATGGCAGAGATGCGCGCCCAGCAGTATGACGTGTAATGTACGTGTAACTCGAGGGGTGAAGAGGGGCTTGACATTTAGCCCTACAAGTGTAGACGGATGTCTGGATGTCAGATCAACCTAATCCCAAATCGCATCTAATATCTCATGTTTAAGGAACTGCATTATCTGGAGGGAAAAGGTCTCTCGGACGAGAGGCTATTCTATACTGGCTGTGAGTGCGTGTATGAGCGTCTACGTGTCTGCATGAGACGCGAGGGGTGCGAGGGGAGGGCATGGACCTACCATGGAAACAGAGCCATGAATTACTTGCATAGAGACAGTGAGGCCTAACCCTTTGCTCTGCAGCTGGAAGGATGTTGACGTGAATCTACCAGACAGGAATGTATTTTCGAGGAGTGGAGCAGATAATTCGAAGGTTGAATACAGTCTTGGCAGGCAACGGGCTGAGCCGAGCACCGTTAGCCGCGCCAGAAGTAAGGCAGGGGTCACTGGCACAGAGGTAGCCTGGGCTGAAGCTTTCAGAGTCAGAAGGCAGGAAAAAAGAGGCTCGGTGGCAGAATTCAGGCCTACTTCGCCAGAGCTGAAAAACGTGTAAGATATACCACAAAAAGACGTTGGCATAGCATATTTAGAAACTGGATATTCAATCCGTTCATGGCGGATCTGAAAGAGAACATGTTAACGTTGGACGCAAATGTATTTGCGTCTTCATAGCTAGCACAGGAGGGAAGTTACATGCACTTCAAGCTAGTACATGGAGTCGGTGGGGTCTAAGATAGGGGACACAATCGATCATAACATTTATATTACCTCACCGCTCCGATCCGATTATGCGCGAGGCCATCTTTTATCTCCTGGGAAGCTGAGCCTGTGACTTTAGGTCTCTGGCTTTCGCGCGGTAATCGCCACGAGACCTAAAAATGTATACACATTCTGGAAAATGGCTGATCCGGGGCGTCCCGAATATATGGCGATATACTTATTTCCTTTTATGTATTCAGAGGGAACACCCATGGTGAAGAACTAGAATTACAAGTAATTAACTTTTCCATCTTCCTGGGGCAAGGCCACAGGGAAGGTATCATATTGGTTATCTTATCAAGGTTTTAGTTAAGATTTTTATATGTGAGTTGATTAAGACAATGGGGTGGTAACTCGGGTATTCCAACGAGTTTTTCTTTCCTTCCTTTGGGCTTAATAGAAATTGTGGCCGTCTTGTATCTCGGTCCAGGGGTACCAGGGCTCCTTTCCTCATTATATACCAGTGGCGCTAATAATGTTTTCCTAGTTTTAGAATGAACCTTTTATAGATTTTTTTTCAAATAACCAAGCAATTGCTTACAACCATTTTCAATGTATTACTGATTCAAAGTAATACACCACTGGCAGTGCCATTGATAATTGTCACACTGAATGCTACCTTCCAAGCGCCATAATCAATTGTTTTTATCATTTGGTGTGTTCAACAGGTGAGTGCTATATAATGCACAGGATTGAAATTCAGAATGCAATTGAAGGATTAATGTAATAGCCGTTTCTGGCAGCACTAGGAATGGGTGTTGCAGTGTTTTTAAGTGCAAAATATCATCTAAGTGCAGTATAACAAAGATTGTATGTTTGAAAGAGAATAACAAATTATTCATACTACCCTTTTCTAAATCAGTGTTTCAGAAAATGTCACGCAGGAAGTTTGCAGTTGGTGAGCTTGTGATGGGCCGCTGGCCGGGAAGTAGTCTTTATTATGAAGTGAAAGTGGTGAGCTTGGATGCCTCCAGTCATCATTACACTGTAAAATACAAAGATGGAACTACACTGGAATTGAAAGAAAGCGACCTTAAGGTAAGTGAGTGTTGAATACAGTAAAGGGCACTACAGTGAAAATCGATCTAGAATATTTTTATATGCCTGCTCACGAATGTCTAGCAATCTTTATTTCATGTCTAGAAGTACCAGTGGCCTCTCTGTTAATTGGCTCTGTTGCTTTTACAAGGAGTAGTCCTTTTTAATGGTTTGCCCAGAATAATATTCTGTGTCAGAGGTCCGCAGTTTATGTTTTTGGCAAAATTGGTGCAAGGCATTTTGAGTTATGGTTTTACTATAGATCCGTGTCCGGTCAACCCCCTTTCTCCTAGAAACTGACTAAAAGAGAGGGTCAAGCAATCCATGTCACAACTTTTTTTAATATACTTTGTAGGCAACCCTGGGTTAATCTGACCTGATTTTCCTAGCTAGTGTACAACAATGTGCAGTATTCCTCCACAAGTGTTTCCCCTTTTTACTCCTCTATTGTTTTCCATCCACGTGTTTCTCAGGTGAGTCTTTGACAGACTTCCAGGGGTGCATCATTGGTGGTTGAGCAGGTGCGTTATTTGATGTTTGGTACCTTTCAGTGCAACAGAACTTCCTCCAAGAGCAGATGCCGAGTACAAGAGTCACACAGATCAGTACCATTATCAAGGCCTGCACTGGCTTAGTAAAAAGGTGTGTCCATTCAAATAAAGGTTTAAGCTTCAATTTGTGACCCTGTCTGAAGCTGGAACCTGAGTGTCTCCTGTCGGTTACTCTTTCCATTGCCAGCTTCCATGAGAATTCACCCTTTGTTTCATAAATCCTTGATGAAGCTCTCTCCAAAACGTTCTTTATGTGGACATCTTGAGTACAAGGTGGCTGATATAGATCGTAGATGAAATGAAAATAGTCAGTTGTGATATTTATTTCTAATGGTTATGTTACAGATCATTTGAGGGCTCTTGGCTGGAAACCAGCTTTTCACGGGCATGCCTGATGTTGATAAGAGTGTTCCACAGTCTTTTCCCTTTGAAGCTACGAATGCATGCTTGGACTTGGGGGAGGGGTTCTGACAGATGCTGTTGTTGCCAGGGTAAAACCATTGCCCACTTGCTGTGCTCTTTGACTCCTGGGACTCTGGCCTGTTGCTCTAGGCATCATTCGTTGTCAAAGCTTGGGGTGCTACTGTGGCCTGCCCCCTTCCGCACTGGATTCCTTCTCGTGAAGATGTTGTACAGTCTGCTGTGCAAAAGAAGACAGACTAAAATCCAGAACTAATGTGTACTCGCCAGCTCTCTATCACGTGGGTATTAGATGGGTGGGCCCCTACCACATTTGTGCAGTATGAGTTCTTTTCAGGAAGAGTAAGGCAGATTTTGATGTTGTTCATTTGAACACTTCTTGCTTCTGGTCCGTATCCTTCTCAGGCAGCAGCACCCTCTCCAGGGCTCTGAGCACACTCATGGTAATCAGAGCAGAGAACACCATTGTCTACAAAGGCCCCTCTATTGACGAACTCAGCCGTTGACAACTGAATCTGTTCAGTTATTACCCACTCAAGTAATGATAACTATGACTGCAATAACAACTTATGTCCCTAATGCCTAATTCTGATAGATACATCTGCCTGTGGATTCCTCACCTTATGAATATCCCCTGCGCCAGCATTACGCAGAAATTTTTCCTAGCTCTCCGTGCCAACGAGGTCGTCACAATACCATGGCCCTGCAAGTAGCTCTGCATAACGTCACTGGAGCCATAAGAGGACCACGTTGGCGTGATGACGTCAGTTCCCTTTTTTCCGCGCTGTCGACGCTAACTGTTTTTTCTGGTACTCTCCAATTCTTTCGTCTAGATACTTTGTTTTTTCAATTGTATCTCTTTCTCTTTTGACATGTCTGCCCCAAAGAAGTCTGGCTTTAAGCCCTATAAGGAATGCGGAGGACATATGTCTATTACTGACCCGCATGAAGACTCTCTTTGGTGTTTGTCGTCTGACCACGACTAGGGCTGTTCTTCCTGCAGGAACATGAACCCGAAGGCTCTGAAGGAACAGGAGGCCAAGCTGTATATGTCCAAGGCAAGGAAAGAAAAAAGGAGTCGAAAAAGGTCGAAGTCTAAGTCATCGACTTCGCATGACTCCAAGAGAAGACGAGACATGCTTCTTGGTGCCGATCGTCGAAGGCTGTGGAGTCGAGGTCGCCTTCTCCAGCTCTTCGACGTCGAGTTAAGGAGTTAATCTCTCCTTCTCCTTCAGTGTAGCCTCAGGCGACTCCGGTCCATTCCCCTTCACGCGAAGGGACTCCGGAGCGTTCAGCGGCGCCGAGGTTCTCGCCGGCTTCAGAGGGAGTGTCGAATCCGGCTGATGCTGAGGTTCCTTCAGCTCTTGCGGATCTGACTGCAGCTCCATCGGCTCCAGCTGCTCTGTTTCCAGAGGTGTCTCGTTTGGATCTCGAACCGGCTCATCTTCCACAGTTTCCGGCTCCGGGTTCAGATCCATCGCATTTTCTTAATGCAATGTATGGCGTTTTCGCCAAGGCCTCATACCCCTCTGGTGCACCTGCGGATCCCATGGGTCCTTTGGCGTACAATTTGGGTGTGCCTCAACAGTATCCACAGGCCCCCTTTATGCCAGCGACGCTGTCTCAGCACTTTTCGGCTCCGAGGATGGCAACGCCGTATGGGCAATCTCCGGCTCCATCCCGGGAAGCTTCTCGGATTCGATCGGTGCCGGTAACTACAGTGGATCCTTCTTAGCCGACGCTCCCGTAGCCGTCTATGCTGCGTTTGGCGCCACCGTAGCCGAAGATGCGCTCGAGGAGAGAGGCGCAGAGGTTGTTAGAGGAGGAGCAGTACCAGGATGAGAGGGAGGAAGGAGAGGTGTATGACACAGAGGATGTGTTTGAAGACTTGTGTGAGGCAAGTGGATTTGACGTTTTTCCTGAGTGGGACTTTGTTTCTCAGAAGGCTTCCCCCTCGAAGGAGGTTGCTTCGTACCATTCTGTGATCAAGAAGGCGTCGGATCGTTTGGATTTGCAGCTTCCTATGGCTGAGTATAAGCCTAATCTTCTTACGGAGGTGTTCCATTCTCCCTCTTCGGTGGTTGAACCACTCTTACCATTTAATGATGCTCTGACTGAGCCAATACTTGAGGTTAGGCGCAACCCTCAGTCTCCTCCTGCAGTTTCAAGATCAATGTTCAGAAGGTATAGGCCTGCTCCTGGGGATCCAGTGTTCCTTTCGTCTCACCCCTCTCCTGAGAGCATGGTGGCACAGGCTTCTTGTTCGAAGCAGTCTACAGGGGCTTTTCCGCAAGCTCCCGCTGACCGGGATTCAAAGAAGCTGGAACAGTCTGCGAAAAGGTCTTTTCTTCAGCTAGCATGGCTCTGAAGTCTTCTTGGGTAGATATATTCATGCCTTAATGGACTCTGCCAAATAGCTTCTTCCTAAGTTGTCTGAGGAAGACAAGGGAAATCTGAGCGAGGTGTTGGTGGACTCTCAGGCTGCTGCTCCTCAAGTCATCCAGCCTGGCTTGGACACAGCAGATTCTGTTGCCAGAGTGATGGGTTCGTCAATTGCAACAAGGAGACATGCGTGGTTGAGGTCTTCTGGGTTCTCTCCCGATGTACAGGCTCCCCTTCTTGATCTGCCTTTTGATGGATTTAGACTTTTTGTTGAAAAGGCTGATTCTGCCTTGCAAAGATTTAAGGACCGTAAGGCAACTGCTAAATCTTTAAGTCTGCAATCAGAATCGAAATTGATCACTTCGTACCTTTGGGTTCTAGATCTCGTAGAGAATTGGTACGCACTTCCCTTCAGGGAATTCCCTCCTCATCATGCTCCTTGCCAAGTTTTTGCACGGAGGATCATTTATTTCTCCTTCAAAAAGAGGTTATTGCCCTGTTACAAAAAGGTGCGATAGAGGTGGTTCCGGAGCAGGAAAAGGGTCAAGGATGCTGCTCCAGGTATTTTCCGATTCCCAAAAAGGATGGCAGGTTGCGTCCGATCCTGGATCTCCAAATTTTGAATTTTTTACCTCAAGCAGGAGAGATTCAAGATGCTCACCCTAGCGCAGGTTCTTCAGGCTCTGTAACAAGAGGACTGGATAATGTCAATCGACTTGCAGGATGCGTATTTTCACATCCCAATCCTGTAGTCGCACAGGAAGTTTCTTCGATTTACGGTTGGGTTGCAACATTACAGTTTGTGGTTCTTCTGTTTGGTCTTACTACTGCACCTTGAGTCTTCACCAAGGTGATGGCAGTGGTGGCTGCCCATCTCAGGAGGTTGGGGATTCCTGTTTTTCCCTACCTGGATGACTGGTTTCTCAAAGCGGAGTAGCCAGAGATGGTGCGTCATCCTCTGCGGGTAACATCTCAACTGTTGATCGACTTGGGTTTCTCAATCAATGCGCCCAAATCTCACTTGGTGCCCTCTCAGCGCAACCTGTTCATAGGGGCGGTACTGGACACTACTGTGTGTTGAGCATTTCCTCCACCACAAAGGATTCTCGACATTCAGGAGATAATCCCTTTATTCCAAAATGGAGCGGTTGTTCCAGTTCTGAAGGTCCTTCGCCTTCTCGGTCTGTTCGGCTCCTGCATTCTATTGGTCAACCATGCATGCTGGCACATAATAGCGCTCCAGTGGTGCCTCCGCAGGCAGTGGTATCAGCACAATGGAGATCTCAGGGAGTCAGTCAGGATCTCTAGAGAAGCTGCAGCGGATCTATCTTGGTGGAGCGTGGAGGGCAATCTGTCTCAAGGTAAGCCCTTCCACATTCTTCCATCGGTGGCCACAGTGATAACGGATGCCTCTACCCTAGGGTGGGGAGCCCATCTGGGGTGTAAAATCTGGGGGCCTATTTACGTTTCGACTGGTGAACGGAGCGTAAGCTCCGCCCCCAGAGAAATCTCTAGTCTTCAGTAGGGACTCTTGGAATACGCCCTCTGTCCCATTGGCTAGCTCCATAAATGGAGGCTAGCCATTGGAACAGAGAGGCGTCCGTCATGGCCGGACCAGATTCGGGGGCGTTCCCGAGAATTTTTGGCTTTTGGCTACGTCAGCCAAAAGCCGGGAACGCCCCCGAATCTGCACAGCCTCCGTTCTCCCCCTTCCCTCCCACAGCAGATCCCCGCCTCCCCCTCCCCTCCCACAGCAGATCCCCCGCCTCCCGAGCCGCAGCTGATCCCGATGCAACACGGCCTCCGCTCTCCCCGCCTCCCTCTCCCCTCCCACAGCAGATCCCCGCCTCCCTCTCCCCTCCCACAGCAGATCCCCGCCTCCAGAGCCGCAGACGGTCCCGATGCCGTTGTAACACGGCCTCCGCTCTCCCCCTTCCCTCCCACAGCAGATCCCCGCCTCCCCCTCCCCTCCCACAGCAGATCCCCGCCTCCCGAGCCGCAGCTGATCCCGATGTTTCAGAAGATAGAAATTACGGGATGTCACTGTATTTCGCAAAATGTGTGCAAGAACTTAATAAATCACCTACAGACATGCCAGTAAAATACCAGCCAGGCGATAGACCGGTTACCATGTCCCCTTCCAGAATTCCTCCTCACAAAGCCACAACTTCCGAGGCCACACCAGAGTCAGGCAAGCCTGGGCTCGACATATTTTCAATCAGCTCCTCCCTAGGCTCAATTCTCTGGCCCTAAGCGTAAAGTGGCTACCCCGAAACGCAGCTTGAGTCATTGGAAAAGCTAATGACCCTCCAATTGTTACCTGATCCTGTGTGAACGGCCCTTCGCAGCCGTGAAGCGGTGCTAATGTCTGCCTCGCGCATGATTCAAGCCCCGGGCCTCACCTGCCGTCAGAGAGGGCGGGGCTTCGGCCGTGGACTCTGGGTTTCTGCTGAAACTTTGGAGTGAGCGGCGGGCGGAGGCTACCTGAGGCCCGGTAGAGGCAGGCGGAGTCGGCCTGGGGTTGGGAGGGAGGCACCCACGGAGGGGGCAGTCATTCGCAGCAGTTTGCAACAGACGCTGGAGGTTTTCCTTTGTGACTCTCTGGAGGAAGACTTGGTCCATTCAGCAGGATTTCTAGCTCCCTGAGCCGGCAGCAGATCAGAGGACCTGCCGATGGCCATGATGCGTAGGGTCGCGGCTCTCGGGGTGGGCGGTGCGCTCCTGGTGCTGTCCCTGGCGGTCTGCGGAGCAGCCTCTGCTGGTCTGACTACCACAAGTAAGTGTCTGTTGAGTCGCCCGCGCGGGAACACCTCAGGGCCTGGTTTATACGTTAATTTAGTTACACAGTGCGCAGTGGAAGTTATTAACACCAGAGTCTGGGGGTTCCGTCTTGACACAGTGTGGAAAACTGTTGCGCCGAACTCGGGGGTTCTTGCCCAAGGGTGCCTTCGTTTCGTAACATTAACCCCTACGTGTTATTGTGTTTCCGCCACAGAACCTTCCTTCTAGCCCACTTCCTTTACGTTTTGTAGCAGTCAACTACTCGTGCAAACGTGGTATATATTTTTATAAGATAATTAGAAAATTGCTGAGTGAAAAGGGTAGAAGAGTGCCTAATCTCGTTTTAAACAGTTGGATCCTTTTAGGTGCGTTTGGCGAGTGTCATCTTGCTTTGGTGCTTGAGTTAATCATAGATGTCAATATTGGGAATCACCTTCGAAGGATTGTTTGGAAAAATGAGAAATATTGTAGTTCCCAGTAACTTAATGCCTGAAGGTGCCTTTGTACCTTTGTCGGTCAAAGCCACGCCCATCAGCTGTTGTGATAGAGGTCCCTCGGCAGCAATGCTCAAGCAAGCCTGAAAAAGAAAAGTTCCCAGTTATGTATAAAAAAATGAAGCCAAAAAGTATTTGGCAATGTTCTTATTGATCACATGTCTTTCAAAGACAATTGTGGAAAGGAGTGACTGGATTTGTGGTTATAATTATTTTCCTTTCACTCCAATTCCTTACAGCAGTGTCAAATGAAATGCTTTTCAATTGATTTATTTATTGTAGAGATCCCGGCTTTTTTAATGGCAGATTTTTTAAATTTCATTTTAGAATGATCAGCAGTCTTACAGTGCGATGGACGCTGAAGCAAGACAGTGCACCAGTGTCAGTTTCTTATTTACTAATGTGTTGTACATTTATTTATACTTTCAGTTTGCATTTGAGCAGAGTTGCCTCGTGCTCAAAGCGTTTCGTGACAGTCATGCTGACTTATAACATTTTGAATGGTGTAACGTCCAAAATTTGCAGTGTCCCTTTGTGCATTTTGTGTCCGGGTGATGGAAGACCCACATGCAGCCTATTCCCATTGAAATACGTCTGTGTGACCCCAAGCACCATCAACCCGTGTCTCGTATTCATTTTCTAATTAAATAGCGCTTCCGAATTGAGCGAGAAACCATTTTCACTCATAATTCGGATTGTTTTATGGATCTTATTTGAGCGTGGCTTATTCACACATAATATATTCTAACATGCTCACATTCCTGAGGTTTGCACCCTTTTTGCGCCGACTACCGTAAAGTTCCCTTTGTGAATGTCGTTAATTTTTGTAAGCACGGGGAGATTACGTGATTTGTCCAGAGTCCCAGGATGTTGAGCCCACGCCGAGATTGCAACCTGGTTCCTCCGTTATAAAGTCGCCAGCTCTGGTTGTTACGCCGCACCCGCTCCCTTTGTTTTCTTTTTGCTGTGCTTCAGAGCGGCAGGAGTTAAATCCCAGACGGATGCTGCAGAAAGGTCGCCTGTTCCTCCGCTAGACTGCTGTGAACGGGTAGCACTATTAATGGGAAGAACTCGCATCACAACCCGATCAACCTTTATTTTACAATTTCACGAAAAATATGGTATGTCGCATCCAGATGCTTCAGAGCAAAACCTGCAAACTATTCATGGTAGAAATATAATATTTAGGAATGGGTGTCTGGCTCTGTGTGTGTGTGTCTGGCTCTGTCTGTGTGTCTGGCTCTGTGTGTGTCTGGCTGGCTCTCTGTGTGTGTCTGGCTCTGTGTGTGTGTGTGGCTCTGTGTGTGTGTCTGGCTCTGTGTGTGTGTGTGTCTGGCTCTGTGTGTGTGTCTGGCTCTGTGTGTGTGTGTGTCTGGCTCTGTGTGTGTGTGTGTGTCTGGCTCTGTGTGTGTGTGTGTCTGGCTCTGTGTGTGTGTGTGTGTCTGGCTCTGTGTGTGTGTGTGTCTGGCTCTGTGTGTGTTGTTGTCTGGCTCTGTGTGTGTGTGTGTCTGGCTCTGTGTGTGTGTGTGTCTGGCTCTGTGTGTGTGTGTGTCTGGCTCTGTGTGTGTGTGTGTGTCTGGCTCTGTGTGTGTGTGTGTGTCTGGCTGTGTGTGTATGTGTGTGTGTGTGTCTGGCTCTGTGTGTGTGTGTGTCTGGCTCTGTGTGTGTCTGGCTCTGTGTGTGTCTGGCTGGCTCTCTGTGTGTGTCTGGCTCTGTGTGTGTCTGGCTGGCTCTCTGTGTGTGTCTGGCTCTGTGTGTGTGTGTGTCTGGCTCTGTGTGTGTGTGTGTCTGGCTCTGTGTGTGTGTGTGTCTGACTCTGTGTGTGTGTGTGTGTCTGGCTCTGTGTGTGTGTCTGGCTCTGTGTGTGTGTCTGGCTCTGTGTGTGTGTCTGGCTCTGTCTGTGTGTCTGGCTCTGTGTGTGTCTGGCTGGCTCTCTGTGTGTGTCTGGCTCTGTGTGTGTGTCTGGCGCTGTGTGTGTCTGGCTCTGTGTGTGCGTGTGTCTGGCTCTGTGTGTGTGTGTGTCTGGCTCTGTGTGTGTGTGTGTCTGGCTCTGTGTGTGTGTGTGTGTCTGGCTCTGTGTGTGTGTGTGTGTCTGGCTCTGTGTGTGTGTGTGTCTGGCTCTGTGTGTGTTGTTGTCTGGCTCTGTGTGTGTGTGTGTCTGGCTCTGTGTGTGTGTGTCTGGCTCTGTGTGTGTGTGTGTCTGGCTCTGTGTGTGTGTCTGGCTCTGTGTGT